>NC_053403.1:18602947-19202947 GCF_016859285.1 Xiphias gladius | reverse complement strand
TGAAAAGTAATAATCTTGCTTTCACAACACTCTGAGTCAAAGACAGCCTCCTGACAAATGATGCTCTTCTGCCACTTTTTCTCCTGCCCGATTCTTCAGCTTTGGGAGAATAAACTGTTGCAGTCCAAGGCAGTGGAGGGCTTCCATACTGAGGAGCAGGCAGCCATGCAGGTCGCTCAGCAGCAGCAGGTCCAGCAGGTCCAGCAGGTCCAGCAGGTCCAGCAGGTCCAACAGGTCCAACAGGTCCAACAGGTCCAGCAGGTGACCCAGCCAGCACAGGCCCAGCAAGTCATCCTGCCCCCCCAGCAGCAGCAAGGTTGGTCAGCACCAGCCCCACCGCGCTGGTTAAAATAACTAGAAACAAATGCATGTAACCTCTGTGAATGCCATTTCTACACATCACAAAAATGTGTCTGAAAGTCATATACAGCTTTATCTACCTTGCACAAGAAAAAATCCTCTATTTAAGAGGTTCTTGACAGAAATTGATATTAAGCAATAAATTCATAATGTATAACTTAGATTTTACGGGTCAGTAGTACATTAAATGTTGCAACCAAATGATTATTCACTGACTTTTTACATAATTTTTTGCTCTTTGAATTCAGTTTCTTTTTCTATTTTTAGAATATAATCGGTAGTTTCTGGGCAAGTTATGGTATGACACATTTCTCTCCACAGCTCCCCAGCAGCAAGTCATTGTTCAGGATTCCAAGATTCTACAGCACATGAGTGCAACAGGGATGGTAAGTAGATTATGAGCATATTGATTAACTATTAGAAAAACAGTGGGAGCAGTTATCGTGCATTCCTCAAAAAAAAAAAAGTGCTACAGAGTAGTATAACAGTATAACTAGTATAACAGTGGAAGTAAACCAAAGACTATAACCTATAACCAGTCATAAGACCTTGCTGACAAGTTGCAGGTAAATATTTTTGATGGGAAGTGAACAAGACTGCAGGATTTTCCGTATATTCAGCTGGTCTACCTGCACACACTATGCTGATCAAAGATAAGTGCAGCGCTTCTTTTTGTTCAGAGACATGCCATTTTGCCTCTGAAATAATGCAAAATTTGTTGCATGCCAGTCTCATACTTCAGTCTCATAAACTTACAAGCATTCTGTTAGTTTCATATAATTTTATTGAGAGGAACACAAAGTTATTACGAGTTTTTTCCACTCCAAACTCCAAACTGAGTAGCCCGCCAAAAAGAAGACGGCAAAGGATCTTTGTGTCTCTGCAGGCCTTTTCCCCAGAGCAGGATGACTGGTCTAGTAACAGACAGATGGAGGGGCAGAAAGAGAGTAGAAGAGAGGAAGGGCTTTTGGAGAGCTGTTGAATATCTTGAATAAGCCAAGAATAATACAGCCTCTCACACGCATGGCAAAACACCTTTTCCTTCATCAGTTTTAATTTCACAACAAAGTTAACACTTTCCTTCCTTCTTGTACTGGCACCTCTCAACAACACTTCTGTTCAGCAAGCCATCTGCTAATGTCAAGGCTTGCATCTGTGCTATTGTAGTAAACCATGTTTTCTCTCTCAATTCTAAAACACAGTTTTTAAGCTTCACTTTCAAATTTTTAACCTTTAACTATCAAACCTAGAAGAATGAATGAATGCAAATATGTAAATGTTGCTTTTATCACATCAGACAAGGGACTATGAGTATTAGCACTTTAATTGTTAGGAGGTTACTAACTGTATTTCATAAATATTAAAATTTCTCTAGAGAAATGTACTTCACACTAAAGTCATAAATACCCGTGTCTGTGTACCTGGTGTGTATTTTTAATAGCTCTCTGGAGCATTTCTAAATTGACAGCCATAAAACTTAAACAGTCTTGATTTCCACATTGTTGAATCCAATTCTTTAGGCCAGATATATTTAGTCAGATGTATTATTTTGCTTCAGGGCCAACTGCTGCTTTTGTATGTATGAGTGAGTTTTCCTCACTGCTTTAATTGTCACTCCTGTATGTGTGTTCCCCTTTTCTCCTCTAGAGTGCAGCAGCTACTGCAGCAACGCTTGCTTTGCCCACAGGGGTCACCCCATACCAACAGCTCATCACCAGCCAAGGTAAAACACTCACACAAGCATTTCTGCATATTATGTCTTTTGTCAGGTTTTATTTCCCCACGACAAAATGCTCCTGAATAGTCATATTAAGTTAAATCATAGATATCCTTTACTCAGACTTGCTCCAAATGTTATGCACTGACTGCTCCTAATTCCCTTGTCTACTGCCAGACATCCATGCACTCATCTCTCTTCCTGTTTTGTGGTCTCTCAGGTCAGATCCTGCAGGTTGTCCGTGCTCCCAATGGGGCTCAGTACATCATCCAGCAGCCCCAGCAGCAGATCCTCTTGCAGCAGCAGATGCAACCTGGTGGCGTGCAGGCACCAGTCATACAACAGGTATGCCCAATCACACAGGTAGGAACATCTACCTTTGTTAAAAGGAGAAAAATGAAAAATAAAGCTGGCGGGAAGTGCCACACTGTTGCATGTACCTTGTTTATCTGTGGTCTTCAAAATGGCAATTAACAACTTAAAGTATATAATAATTTTCATCCTGTGCCTAATCAGTCCATAAATCTGCCCATGACACATTACATTAAATCAGTCTGTTTAGCTGCATAGTTGTGGGTCCTCTGGTGTTGAAGCAGTTGAAGAACCACCTTTTGGAAATATGGGAAAAGAAATGCCATGAAAAACATGAAATGATTCTGGGAAATAAGGAGGGATGTCTGCTCACCTCTTTTCCCTAAAGAAAAAGTATGACCCTACTATCCATTAAATCTCCAAATGAACCAGCAATATTTAAATTTAATTTAATACATCAAGTAGTACTCTGACTTTCAACAGAACAGTACTACTCCTTGAAAATTACAATACATCAATTGCGATTTAGCATTGCTTATGATAGTTTCAGATGTAGTTCCCCTAGAAAAATCCAAAAACAAGACTATTTACAAATATTAATCTGAGAGCCTCTATAAAATGTGGGCTCTTTCTGTTTACTTTGTGTCAAGGTTCTGGCTCCTCTGCAGGGAGGCCTGCCCCAGCAAACAGGAGTCATCATCCAACCACAGCAGATTGTCTTAGCTTCAAACAAAGTCCAAGGCAATACACAGGTCAGCACTTCTCCAATTCCTTTATGACTGATTATTATATTATCTGGAAGTTTGCAATGCAGTTATATTTTTTCTAACATACTGTGCTGCATTCCCACCATATTTTACAACATTTTAATCTTGTCACAATATAGATGGTTAATTAATTAAGTGTATTCAAGTTTGGGATTACTTTGGGTCTGAATTATTCTTCTGTAGTTAGCACAGACAAAGCTCGGTTCTAAACTTACCAGAAGCTTGGCATAAGTTGGTGTTATTTTTCCAAATTTATAATTCTGTATATATGCTGTTCTCTGAACTCTGGATAGCTAATTAGACTAATGACAATCACACATTAAAGCTAGTCCAGCATCATATTGACCTTGTTTTCTTTCCTTGGTCCCCTTTTCCCATTAGGTCATGCAGGCAGCAGCTATGGCACCGCAGCCTGGTCAGGCTGCAACAGCAGCTCAGGTCCAGCAGGTTCAGCAGGCCCAGGTTGCAGCTGCAACACAGGCCCCACCGCAGCCCCAGGCCCAGCAGCAAGCCCAGCCCCAGGCTCAACCCCAGCCTCAGGCGCAGCAGCCTCCCATGATGCTGCAGGTGGATGGAACTGGAGACACCTCATCAGAAGAGGATGAGGATGAGGAGGAGGAGTATGATGAAGATGACGAGGAGGAGAAGGACAAGGATGGGGGAGAAGACGGGCAGGTGGAGGAGGTAGGCACAAGAGGAAATCTTTCAAATGTCTTTGAAAAATTAAATGGAAGACCCAAAATCAATGCTACAATTTTGTTGTCAGATTTTGTTAAAATAGTTTGAAATGATTGGTTTCATTAATGACTTGGAATGAGGACTTCAGAAAGCAGCTGATACAAAATAAATGTATTTGTCACATGCATTTCTTTTAGTGTGACAGTTTGATAAAAGTAAGATAAACTTGTCAAATTCAGAATATTCCACGTTGTACTCTTGTGATAAATAAAATTATGTCATATAATGATATTGTCTTATCATCAGATAATAAATATGGGTCATTCACTAGCAAGTCTCCCTTCAACAAAATCAACAGGGTGGGTCAAGTCACCACAGATGTGGTTTAATGTTGTATAGACTAGATGCCATTTTTAAAGTCTTTTCCACCTCATCTATTGTTCAACTTGTTGGTTTTGTTTTTTTATCAGGAGTCACTGAACAGTGGTGATGATGTCAGTGATGAGGAAGACCAGGAACTGTTTGATACTGAGAATGTGGTGGTGTGCCAATATGACAAGGTAAGAAATTATCTATTCTATGAGAGATTACAGGGCAATAAAACCCAATCAACCTGTGGGTGTAAATACAGAGATGCCTTATTTCTCATTCCTTTCTATCTTTTAATATAAAATTTTAATTAGAGCATGCTGGCTTTTGACATTGCTAACTCAGTTTGTTCCATATCAACATGAACACAAAGTATAAATAAAAAAAAAAAAAAAAAGTTTGAGGCAATAATATTTCTGGCGATAACCAGGGAGAAAATATGAATGAAACCCATACCATAATAGAAAAAAAGACATAATTAAAACATTGATTTAATTTCAGCTTAAGAAAACATATTGTCAGAGAGATTTTGTCCCTATTATGAAATTCCAGTGTAAAGGCTGTTGCAAACTAAAGAATGAGCAATTGCTAAATGCTTCTTAAATTGTTTAATTGTTTATTTCATGGTGATTTCCATCTCCTTTCTTTTTTTAAATTTACTTCGAAAAGGTAAATAGAGATATTTACAATCCTTTATTGTGTCAAAGTTTACTGTTGGATATTAGATTTTTTCTTTGCTTGATGCACCTTTTTGCCTTGATGGCCAGTATCAAGTGTATTATTATACTATATGTTGCTAATTCAGTGCTAATAAAGAACTATAGGACAGCGCTGGTTAATATCAGTGTATGTGTCCTGCTGAGCATTCTGTCTGCATGGGCTAAAGGCATTAAATCCTGTGTCCACTGTCAGCTGAAACAGTGTCCATCTGTCCTTGGTGTCTACAACATTCATTTCCTTCACTCTACTCCCTAGATTCACAGAAGTAAGAACAAATGGAAATTCCACCTGAAGGACGGGATCATGAATCTGAATGGGAGGGACTATGTCTTCTCCAAAGCCATTGGGGATGCCGAATGGTGAAGTAGGGGGAAAAAAAACAAGAGCAGGAACTCTGTAACTCCTTCTATCCAGTTAACAGACACTTCAATATCCTTCCATATCCTGTGACTGGATTCATTTCAGGAAACTGCTTCTGAGTCTTTGAGAACTCTGACAAACCCAAAGGACTGTGAGGGTACTGTAAAACCTGGGTGTCGTCAAAAATACTCGACTAGCCTTGCGGGATGAGAAACCTACAGGGGAAGGGAAAGCCTGTGAACAGAGCATAGTTCCATTTTTTTTTCTTCCTCTTCCAGGCTTCTCTACCTTTTTCCTGAAAGAATTTACATACTTTGGAAAGTAAGCATTTCACATCATACAGGTGTAGTGGACCAGGGAGACGTGACCTCCCCTGTCACAGGAGGTCAGAGGTCATTCATTATAACCCAGTAGATGAGAAACACCTTCATAATGCACTGTAGTCGGTTGACTGGATTGACTCGTGTCTACATTTAAGTCCAAACTTAGTGCCACCAGTCAAGATCGCTGCCTTTAGAAAGGCCAGAATCCACTTTTGGCTTCTCATTTTTGTTCTTGGATCGTAATTCTGTCTCAAATCATTTTTATGAAAATGGTGCTCCAGAGTGTTTTATGTAGTTAACAACCTGTTATTGTTTTAAACATTTTTTAAATATGTTTGATGAAGGGTTAAAACAAAGAAAGTAAAATTACATTTATCTCAAAATAACTAATAGTTGCATAAATGAATTTTTTTTTGTAATCTTCTAGGGAATGCTGAATTCAAAAATACTGTTATTTTCCTCATTTGCTTCTCTGGAGCTTCATTCCATCTTTAACTCAAAACGTAACAATGAAAGGAGGAACAGATCCAACACTGAATTCATTTAAGAATTGTACAAAATGTCTGCAAGTTTTTCCTGTTGATGTGTCTTCTTTGCTTTTATTTTAGTTCTTTGCAGCCGTCAGAAAATTGCACTGTCAGTTTATGTGTAGTGAAATCAGTAAGCCAAGTTAATCAATAACCACAACGCGCTCTGTTTTCTCCAGTTGTCTGTGTGTGTGTGTGTGTGTGTGTGTGTGTGTGTGTGTGTGTGTGTGTGTGTGTGTGTGTGTGTGTGTGTGTGTGAGTGTGTGAGGGAGAGAGTGAGGGAGAGACGGTGACTGACTACACAGACGTGGTGAGTGTTCAAGTGTGTATGATAATTTGTGTGTTGTCACTGCTTTTCTTCAGAAATGTATAAGTTTATTTTTCTTGCGCACCTCTCAAAATATCAGTTAAAACAGTAAAAAAAATTCTTTTCCTTTTTTTTTCTTTTTTCTTTTTTGGTGGGGCAGGGTGGTGTCCTGTTTTTTTTTTTTTTTTTTTTTTCTATTTATTCTTGAAAGTTCATGAAATGCTCTATTTTTTGAAAAGGTTGGAAAGCCACACCAAACTGTGCTCTTATAATCTAATAAGTGTTCCTTTTTTTCTGTTGGCTGGACAAAGTTACATAATGCTGTGTTCAAAATCATTTTGTCTACCAGATGTTCTCCTGTGCTTTCATTTTATTCATAATTTTTAAAATGAGAATATTTTCTATCAAAGTGAGTTTAACTCGGGGCCCGTGTGTTTCTCTGCAGTTTGTTTTTAGTGCCCCTGTTGCAGCAATTTGAAATAAAATATGTGTTTTTTGACTTTTGGGTCGATTTGGTTGTTGGTCAGCTCTATAAAGTAAAAAGTTTTTAAAGAAACCACACTAACACCAAGGAAACACTGATATAGTAATTGATGTAGAACCAAGAAGTGAAAAATAAAAATGTTCTTACATATTTAGCATACGTGATTCAAATGGAATAAAATTAATTTATAATTTTTCCCACTGACTAAAAATAATTGCATCTACTTTGTTATATGGACACTGAATATGAAGTGTCCCAAAAAAAAAAGACTAATTTTTAAATAGACACTTAATGGCTCATTACCATCTGTTAATAACATATAAATGTGCTAAGGGAGAGCTTTCCAACACATTTCATGTAGAGCACTGTTTCAAGGAAAACATTACCCTGAGAGATCTAGGCTTTCAGAAAACAGCATCCAGTAGCTCTCCATGGTTATTTAAAAAAAAAATCAAACTAACTCAGTTATTTTATTTCAATCTCTGTATTGTTGGATGTTGCGTCTTTCCATTGAACTTTATTTCAGCTCCAGTATTCACAAATGATGGATGAGTTTGTGAAAAAGATGTTTATTAAAAATGTATTATCCACATTCTAATTGTTTTGGTGTTTGCATTTCTGATAATTAAGGAAATGTGCTGTTCATATTATTCATTACATTTTTTTTAAATTAAATCAAGTTTGGAACAGAACTCAGAAGGTTGTGTTTTGAATAAGTTGTCTGTTGCAAAACAAAGGAAGTGTCTCTTGCTTTTTCCAACCCTAATTTTAATCAGTTGAATGAATCTGTCAGCCTTTTTTATTCAAATCCAATAGTATTCAAGCACTTGCTACATTGCCTTACTACAGTGGCTGTCATCCTTTTTTGTTAGATGCACCCCATAGCTCTATCAGATGAACTCCTGTACCCTTTCAACAATACCACCATTCATGTTTCAAATATGTTCTTATGAACTGATTTTAAACTGGATGTTATTTAACACTGTTGATATTGGAAGTCAGTGGATATTGTTACTACATTCTTTTCACACATTGAATCGTTTCAGTTAGTTTGGTCAAGTTTGCAGTTGTACTACCACAACTTAAGTGGCAGAGGCTGGACGTTTCAACCATCTATCTTTTACATTTAATTATTTCCATTACTTTAACCTAACGTTAACAATTTTTTCCATTACTTTTAGCTAACTATTTCCAATGCTAGCTGCTTTAATCTTTCCAGATATCCTATGGCAACTACATAGGTACCCCCTGAAGTACAAGTACCCCTGAATGGAATCACCTCCCTGCAACAACTTATCTGACATGCACGTGAGACCCAGAATCTGCCCCAGCCAGTCTTCAATTCCGCTTTTCTAGCTGTATAATCCAGCGTCTAGATGGCTGTCAGGGTTTGCACAGTATTGGTGTTCTCCCTCCCTTTCCTCTAATTCTTAACCAAACTCATACAATCCCTGTGTATTTCCTTGCGGGTAATTATGAGATAAAGGTGTGGTGCTGTCTGGGATTATAGCCGAATCAGAAACTACATGGAGATTTTTGCCCTTGATTGTAAATGGATTTGAGGCAGGCTGTCACTTTTACAATATATCACACTTCACAAAGACTTATTCAGCCCTGAAAAGACCTAGTGGAGGAAGAATGTATCCCTGGCTGCTTCTGATGAAGTGGGCCCTCTTGCTACTCCTGGGCACTCAGACATAAGAGTCTGAGTTGCTGGCAAATGAGATTTATAAAGAGGCCCTGGGGATGTCTAGCTTAGACTCTAAAGCTATCTCTGCTTACCGACTAACTGACAATAACTGCCAATCAGCTGCATGCTAAAATAGTTTGCTGGCTTCATTGCAATGTAGTAGCCAGGCCTGTAGGCTGTGCCATGTTGAGTTTACCATAGTCTCAGAAAATGTGAAGCTCTTTGTCCCAAAGATTTTTTCTATCCATTTCTACTGAGCTGAGCAGGTGATGTCGAGATGAGAAAGTAAGCAGGTTACTTCTCTCTCAAGCTTTTTGTTTTGTTCTTCATACAATTACCTCTGCCAATTTTTGCGTACAATTAAGTATAACATTCTGAATACCTAGGAGGAAAGAATGTGTAAAACTGTGTCATTATCCCCACATTTATGATCATTTACTATCACCAATTATCATGGTTAATTCCTTTCTATATGAAAGCCAGCTTTTCAGCCCACATTCGAGCGGGGTCATTCATAACAGCTTTAAACACTTTTGCCACAATTCGTTTTGAGCGAATTGTGGCAAGATTTTGAAAAAATTAGATAGGTAGCAAGAACAATATTTTGCACCTGCCAAATTAATTAACGGGTGACTTACACACTGGAAGTCTTCATTTACTACATGGACATGGATCATGCATGGGTCACCTGTATGTCACTGTGAAATACAAGTCTAATAAAATATAGTAAAAAAGTAAAAAAAATAAAATAAAACTTGTTCCGTTTTTTTTGTGTGGTGAGTGAAACCTCTTGCAAAACAACACAGGGACAAATGTCCCTGTTCACTCTAGTAGTCATTAAAGAGTTTTCTGTGAGAGAGAGGAACTTGACTCTTCAAGAGGACCATCCATGTCTACGTGCCCATGGAATAACGTGAGGAATGACATCATAAATGCAGGGATTTCATGTTCCCAGGAACAAGAGTTTGATGAATACTTGAAGGCTTTGACCTCCTCCGAATGACCCAGGCTATTCTAAATCTCCACACAGAAACCTCAATTTCTTTGTTCGCTTATTCTCATGAATCTGTTCCCACTGTATTTGAGTTAAGCAACCTAATCTGGTGTTAGTGAGGTGCATCGCCGGGTTGTGCCCTGCTTAGGAGAGAAACAGGTTTATTTGAAATACCGGGAGAGGAATTATCCAGCAGGCCTGAGAACCAGCTAGCGGAAGAATGTCAAAATAAATCAAGTCCAATTCTCGATCGGTTCCTTCAACGTTTTCTGGATGTCTATTGGTCGGGCTGTGAACCGTCCCACAGATCTCTGTGAAATTCTATAATATGATCCTGATGGCTCTGAGAAAACACTTAATGACTGGTTAAAAGTGGACGTGCATATTCAAAAGGTTTGAGAGGTACAGTATGTGTCACCACCTCCTGTCTTTTCATGTTCACCCAGAAACCCAAACAATTTGTGCAGTGACTTTGATTTTTATCAACCTTGACAAGCACACACTCATGAAACAAGTATGAACTGTGAGTTAACATTAACTGGCAGTGGAAGGGAGGAGGCCCTCACAAACACAGCCAGGCACATCATGCTCCAGCTCTGTGTGCTTAGCATTTGAAAGGTCCACACTGGATTGTTGTTAATGGGTGACTGGAAGACACAGAGCTTTGGAAAACATGTGAAACATGTGAAAATGATGTCCTGTTAGTCTGTTTGGAATTTACACTGAGTTAATTCTGGAACACAGTGAGCAGATGCCAGTCTTAATTTTTTCAGCTTTTAGAGTAGAAAGTTTGGAGGTTTCAACCAATTCAAACTCACTGCTTACAGCACAGTACAGTTCTATTGATTTAGGAGCGTTGTACTATATTTTCTATTCTGAAACAAACTGTAAAGCAGTCTGGTCATACATATTCAAGACAACTTTGCAAGCAAAATTACAAAAAAAAAAGTCTGAAATGATCCCTTTTTCCTGGAAAGTCCCCCCTGTTCATCTGTGTATTTCCTTTAAAAAAATGTCACCCAGCAAATGAAATGTTAACCAGATGTTAAGCTGCCATTTGCAGAGCGTGTCCTTTAACTCATAATAGCTCAATATCGCACAAGTTACAGCGCTGCAGCTCACACGTCTCAGCTGTATTTGCTTTAAGCTCTTGTGGCGAAGGCAAAGCTATCTCCGCTTATTGTATAAGTCACTTGTTTCCGTAAAAGGATGGAAAAATATCCCGACTGTGCTACAAAAACAACTATGACATTCCAAGGGGGGAGACACGGCTTTAACAGTATATATTTGTGATTATCATACCTATCTGTAATTTGTAGAAAAGAGCTAATACTCAAAATATGTCTTGTGTTTACTTTTGTAACTGGATCACAAGCTCTTGAGAGATGAAGAGGTACCTGTGCTGGATCAATGCATAACGAGTGAAAGTAACAACATTTGGTAACATTAAAAAAAAAAGTCATAACAACATTAACAACAAAATGGGCACATATTTTATGGATCTAAGAAAGTGATATATCAATTTGGCGCAGGTATAAGCCACATTAAAGTACAAGTTCAGAGTCCACTTTCACTGTAAAAAAAAAACTCATGTCTGCTGTCCAACATCACAGTCAAGCACTATACTTTTCAGTTTCAGGTAAACACACGCATAAAAAAGAATGCATAAAAATCGCAGACAATGTGTCCTGTTTTTATCAATAAATCACCAAACACTAGCATGTATTTACATTATGTACAGAGGTACTGATAAGACGATAAGAAATGCAGTGTTTTTATATTTTCTTAAACTGTATACAATTTTCACTTTGAACGGCACTGAGCCAGCAGGCTGTCCTTGAACACAATATAACCAAGTATAAATAGGCAGGCTGTTTCTGTGTACCACAGAAAGGTCTTCTTATCACCGTGAAATGAAGTGCTTGGCACAATTTGTCATATTTCCTTGTATCTCAATGCCAGACTGCGTACAGATAATTTGAATTAAACTCAGTATATAAGTAAAGATACTGAAAAATACATTTTATTCATTGTTATATATGTATGTTTGAATTTTATCTTTACTTTTTCTGTACAATAATCTCGGTTCTATTCTACCCAGTCCATTAGAATAGAAAGGACTATAAGTGAGATGAAGCTCATATTTCAGTGACACTTGATATTCTCCAACAACTGGAACCATAAAATCATCACAGTCGAAATTGTGAAAACAGCTGAACTTGGCCTGAAAATTGAAACAGATACAGAATACTGGAGCTTTCTGTTAAATATCCAAACAGCTCTCTCCACAAACACTTCAAGGCCTCTCCTTTCCCACCTGAACCTGTCTTAATTTTTTACGACATCAAGCTGGTGTTTGGCTCACGTGTTCAGGCTCTGGCTCTCTTCAGGGCTTGTCTGCTGGGTGACTGCTTGATGGTAGGTATGTCCGGAGCATTTCTTCAGGTGTATGGGCACCTCTTCCTGTCCTCCACTTCCTCCTTTCCTAACCTTATCCTTGTCTTTACGGACCTGAGATGTCCCACTGCTTCCTTTTGACGAGACCGTCTGGCCTCTGAACAGCTGTGCACGCTGCTGACATAGCCCCACTTTACTGAGGAGGATGAATACATCCCCCCTGAATGCTTTAGTGAAGATGGCGTAGAGGAACGGGTTGGCACAGGAATTGAGCGGGTAGAAGAGCACCAATAAAATCTTAGAGTTAGAGACAGTGATTAGTGGCCGGTCCAGCACTGCTGACATGGCATAGAAGGAAATTGGAGCCATGCACAGGAAGTCAGTAAAAATGAGGACAGCCATGCGCTTGGCAATGTTGGTATCCTTGGATCCAGAATGGTAGTGAGGGTTGTGCACTGCGCAGTAGATCTTGACATAGCACGCACAGATAACAAGAAAGGCCAGAATGTTGAGGACCAGCACTGATAAGATGTATATTTGAGCCACTGTGGACTGGGTGTCCATTGGGAGACAGATGCTGACCTTCTGATAACTGCTAACCCCAACCAGTGGAAGCAGTGCCAGGACAAGGCAGAAAATCCAGCCACCTAGCATCACAGCTGCTGCATGATGTAGACGCAGCTTGCGATCCAGCCTCATGGCAAAGGTGATAGCATACCACCTCTCCAGAGTGATCACTGTCAAGGTGTAGACAGATAGTTCACCGGCAAAGACCGTGAAAAAACCTGCAAGTCCACAACCACGACCTGTCTGCCAGTCTATGGCATGGTTGAAGTACTCAGCCCGTGTGTGGAGGTCTACAGAGGCAATAAGCAGCAGATAAATCCCCATGCACAGATCTGCAAAGGCCAGGTGACACATGAGGAAGCGTGAGACTGAAAGCTTATAGTGGCTGGTGAACAGTACCAGGAGCACCACCACATTTCCCAGAATGGCCAGCAGACTCACAAACCACACAGACACTCGCAGGAAGCCAAAACCCATTATGTCCTCACAAGGATTGAACTCATCGGGCACTGGTGCACACGCCACCTCCTCTCCCTCCTCACACACCACGTAATCGTAACGACTGTCAAAATCTTGGCTGGTGTCCTCTTGGGGGTTCTTGAGGGTCTCTCCAAAACCCACATCTTCATCTGGCTGGCCCCCAAAATAGGCATGGTATTGGAGGCTGCCATGGAAGTCACCTCTCCTCCATTCTTGCTGGGACTCTCTGTGACCTCCGTCATCTGGCTCCAGGTCTGGGACTGTTTCCACCACGCTATCCCCTTGGAGGGAAGGCATATGGAGGGGCCCCACGGAGCGCTTGTGATGCTGGTCGTAGAAAGCAGTCAGATTACAGATGATGTACTCCAAAAAGCTGAAAAACACATGCACACAAATACACATAAGATTGAGTCCATAAAAAATAAACGAAAAAAAACCCCAAAACAAAATTAAAAAAAATAAAAAACAGACCAGGATGCAGTCCTTACTGAAACTAAATGTACAATCAAATCATTTATATGATCAGTTGAAGAGATTCCTGTTTTGAGAGTCATTATTAGTCTGGGTCAACCTTCCACCTACAATAACAGCAATGAGTGACACTAATTAGGGCAGTACAGTAAGAAGTTATAGGTAAGCATGTCAGAGTGTTTACTCAGTCCTTTCCAAAATCCACACCATACCACTGTGCAGCTGCCCCACTCAGTGTGGTAGACCATCCAAATACATGAAGTACACAGACTACAAGTGCATTCTGTTGGATGCTGTTCGTTTTTTATACACTCTGGACACACTTCCTGTGATGCCTCCACTTCATTTTTCTGACTGTCATAAGTACGTTTGACAAATACAAAATGAAGAATTGAGACAAAAGCTCACCCTCGTTTCTTTTTGAGATTTTTGAAGCCGCAGCAGTGGCTGGGGTAGGTTAGGTTGGCAATGGTGAGGTGCTTGAAGGTTTTGATAGGTGGCAGTTTCTTGAGGGCCCAGGCATTGCGCGCCTTCAGCTCACGGAGAGAATCCATACCTGTGCTCGGCAGTGAGCTGATCCCTGTCAAGGACACATCTCTTTACGACAGAAAGAGAATGAAAGAATTTTAGAAGATACATTAGATACTTAACATAAAGTTTGATTATCGCCCTTAACAGCGGCAGAGTGGTGATGAGACGCGAGTGGATGGGGAGCTGGAGTTACCTCCAGTGTATGGACCCAATAATTCTTAGCTACATCCGAACCCAATTCTGACATTACAACTTTATATGTTACTCCGTCAGTTGGCCACATTGCATGAACACTATGGAAACATTATTTTTCAGACCATTATTTTTTCCAAAATTTTCAAAATACCGCTCCACTCTGCTTCTGTCCTTTGCTGGAACATACATCAAGTCCAAAGTCTGTGGAAATGTTTGATTTAAATATTTGTTTTGCCACGGGAAAATATTTTACTGGGAGATGGGCAGACAGAAAACAAGAAGGACCACTAGAACACCTTTGGAGTTACAACCTGCTGCTTGATACCAGGTTTAAAAAAATGTTTTGAATTTTCCCCTAAGGATTATGTGAGGAAAGCTATGTCGCCGAATCATGGATTAACGTATGAAGTGCTGAGGTCACTGAGGCTAAGCTACGTCCCTGATTCGGTTGATAACATGCAATTTTCCTCCCACCCCCATCCCATTGCACACTGCATGCCAATAAATAATACTGAGCACTATACCTTCATCTGACTAAGTGAAATAATGGCACGCAGTCACCACCCAGTACCTTTCAGCTGTAATATCAGTAGATCTACAGAGATCTGATGAGACCAGAGAGCTCACAGATGGATTAAACAACACCCTCCATCTGTTTCCTAGAGTGAGCTCCTCACTCCTTCATCATCTTTAAGCAATTACATGTGGTATTTCTTGCACTCGGCTGTCATGCCAAAGCCAGCTCAACCTCATCAGGATGAAGACATGCAGGGGACTGACATTCTCACCAACATCCTGTGTGATCCCATTATCAGGACATTCCGCTGTACAGCACCGGACACTCCCCCTTTCTAGAGGCCAAGTAGAGGCCAAGTTCTCTTTTGCTTTCTTTAGTTTCGTAACCCATTATATCTCTAAGTCAATGATTAATTTGATTGAATAAAATAAACACAAGCCAAACAATTCCACATTTGCTAAGAGCTCAATTGTTCTTTTTTAGTCCCATTTGCTCTCCCCACTTCTCTGTCCTCTCCTCTCTTTTCCTCTCATGGGGAACATTGTGTAAGGCTGTACAAAAAAAAAATCAGCATAGATCCTATGAGTTTCAGTCTGATTTTGTCATTCCCAGATGTTTAGCTCATGACCTCAAGGAGGTGACCTCACTCAGGATATGTTCCTCAGTGGAACATAAGAAGAAGACCTACACACGAACCCCTTTTACCTAACCAGACACTTAACGGCTAGATCAGAGCCACAACAGGAACTAGATAGCCGTGTTAAAGGGGTTTGGCATCGAACACCTTTAAAAACAGCAACTCAGCTTTAAGAATCTTGAGAACAGCAAAAAGACAACAGTATCAGACAAACGTCGGAAGTTTCTCCCTCACACACTTGCACACAATGCGTGTCAGATTTCCTAGTCAAAGACACAGCTGTGAAGCAATAACTTTTACACTTTGTCTCATCCAGTCTGCACATTATGAATGAAGAAATTATTGACATCTAACTTGGAAGGGTGTAAATAATGTAATAATCAAACTTGGCCCGTTTATTTATTAATATATACTCTTCCAAAATGGTTTGCTATATATAAATGTGAAATATATAATTGAAATAATTTGCGGAGATTTAGATGAGAAGATCAATGCCTCTTCCAGGTCCATCACAAACATCACTTAAGTGGATGTAATTTATGGCTCACCTTTTTGATTGTGTGTAATTATAAACACGTGATAAGAGAGGCTCAGAGCACTCAGGTAGTTCATGTACTTACAGAAGCATGGGGCCGCTGATGGTGCCTGCAAAAGCCCTTTCATCCATCTTGGTCAAATACTTATTCCTGTGAAGGTCGCTGGGATAGGAAAGCACAAATTTAAGTTTATTAAGAGAAAAGTTATCCTTTGCATTTCAATCAGACTGACAGAAGCAAGGCATGGCATAATATTTTCCTAAGCCTCATCACTGCACATTTCTGTGTTTATTTTCTCTCGTTTTAGGGGTGAGAAATGACAGAAAAAGGTCTAACTCACGTTGTTGATTCAAATTAGATAGTATAAGATCTGATGGCATACTCCTTAAACATACTGCACCCTCACTACACATCTCCCTGAATCCCGTAAATCTAATACGGATAATAGACTTGTGAGGGATGTGTTTGTCTTGGTCAGGCTGTGCTGGGATCAGTTCTCCCCTCAGAGCAGATCAGGCGCCAACACAAACACCCATGTGGTAAGACTCACTAGTCACAAACCAATGGCATAATTGGGCTCTTATAAGGACCTGGGTTGTGTGTAGGTGTTGTAAAAGAGGAGAGGGGCTTTAAATTAATATCATTAATACCTCATATCCTGAATATGCAGGATTCTGGACCAGGGGGTGACAAGAGGAGAAGAAAAGTTGTCGCGACAAAAGAGAAAAAAGGAAGCAATTCTTACCTGTTCTCTTCTCACTGACTCAATTTATCCAAGTGAGGCTATTGAATATACAAGTGTGAAATTGTTTTCTAAAAGTCTGACATAAACCTAGGGTCCTGTGTCACTGAGTGTATGGGAGAGGGGGACTCTTAATGCAGACTTCCCGATACCCGCTTTTGGAAACATATTTTCCAATGACAACTCCAACTTGCTAATCAAGAGCTTGGCTTAAGCCCTTTTTCAGTACATATGAGAAGGCCCATAGAGACCCAGTTGTGATCCCGCTGCTTTTGTAGTGTAATTTTGGGCAAGGAAATACACATCCCAGCTGTCAGAAATGGTTTAATCCAGGCAAAAATACGGAGCAACCTAATTTTTTGAGAAATATAAATCAACAGATACTGCACCACATGAAATAAAATTATGTCTCCAAAATTAGATTTTAGAAAAAATATGTTTAAACTCTAAAAGCTCATGATGGGAATAACAGAAAACTCTTACACTTATACAAAAGTAACAACGCCATCAGAATCTGATAATGTATTGATCAGCTGATGTGTGTCTGAAACTTCTGAACAAAATTGTTAAAGGAATATTTTGGCAAATGCTATTATTTGCTATACTGCTAAGAATTACAAGATTGATACCACTCTCATGTGTGCACGATAAAAAAAAGCCAGACAGCAGTCAGTTAGCTTAGCCTATCAAGAGGCGTTGGTCAGTGGATTTAGTTTGGACAAAGTTTGGCTAGTTGTTTCCCTGTTTTCAGTCCTTAAGCTAGGCAAGCTAACTGGCTGCTGGCTGTAGTTTCATATTTATCATACAGACATTACAGTGGTATCAATGTTCTCATCTAACTCTCTGTAAGAAGCAACATTTCCCAAAATGTCAAACTATGGAAATAATGTTTCACATAACCATGAACCTACACTTGATCTAGCTTGGTCCCATTGAAGGCATGTTGTTGGATTTCTCTGAAGCCATTTCCATACAGCATCCTGGAACAAAAGAATAAGTTTAAACAAGAAAATAGCACTGATTAGAATTTTCTTCTTTAGGTATAATAACCAATCCACTGAATGAAAATATTTCCCATGTGTTTATGTTTCAATCATGTCTATGTAGCAGTGACAGAGATAAGTGGGACCCTCTTATTTTACATTTTATGGTGAGGTTTTGTACCTCTGTGCAATTTTGCATTTTTTTTTTCCTTTGGCATTTTCTATAACATGCTGTTCTGTATATTAAAATTGCAAGCCCTCCTCCGTCACTCCCAAACCTAACCACATACTGTATATGTGATTACCTATTCTGTGAGAGTGTCAGTGTACTTGTTTTTGCTATCTTAGTGAGATTAAAGTTAGTTCAGAGTGAGGACATGTTTTCAAAGTGAGGTCATTTTGGCAGATCCCTGCTTCTTCTAGTGGCTATTTTAGGATTTGGGTTGGATTTAGGGATAAAGAACAATACCAGTGTTATAGCACTCACTTTACTACAGTCTATATTATATACAGTCTATACTAGCATTTACTTTATGCATTTTCTATACATCAGGTGTAAGTAGTTTCTTTTTTTGTACATGTATGTACAGTATATATATATGTGATACACATGTGATATCTTACACTGTCAGCACATCGCTGGTGATGCCCCGGAATGAGTTGGCTGGGATCTCAGTGATGTAGGGATGATCAACAATTTCTCTGCAAATGAAGGCACCGGATAGAGAGCCAATAAAGTGGTGTTGTAAATAAATACCTTTCACTGGAAAATGGCATAGGGAGGAATGATGAATATATTCTCAAGTATTATGGCTGGGTAGCAAAATTAAATTAGATACAGCAGCTGTCTGAGGTGGGGGGTAACAGAGATGTGACTATGGATGTAGCTCATTTCATAGGGACATGGAGAAACAGACAAGGTGGATACACACACACACACACACTGAGTGCAAACGAATTTTGTGCTGCAATAACACACAATCAAATTTATGAAGGAAGTGGTCTTGTTTTTGGTACCATTTCTCAAAATTGAGACCACATTCCCCATAATCCCCGCTCTGTTGTGTTCCAAACGTGTTGCTACTTTCCAAGCCTTCTTACATGGAATACAAAGGAGAATAAACATGTAAAAGGTGATTTTTTCATTTCCCTTTTATTCCATCTACTTCATTATATTGGTAAAATCATGAAAACTTAACCACTCCCTCTGCAGTGGAACAATGCATCCACCTCCCCTTCCTTAAACAGTGTAAAGTATAGTGTAGGAAAGGGCTGTTAAAGGCTAACTATTTTCCAAAAAGTCTTGTTTTTTTGTCGTATTATACGAATGACAGATGTTGTTTAAATGCTAAAAGTAGCTATTTTTGGTTGCATAAATGTTGATTAGTGTGCTCAATTTAAACATTGTCTGGTTGCAGTAACTTACAATATGAAGTTCATTTCATTAGAGTGGATGTTGCTCAAGTCAGGGAAGAACGTAAGGCCTGTGTTGAAAATTCCCCTGAACAGCACAAAAAAATAGAAAAAGTTAGGCTATACAGGTACAGATTCAACAGAGATTACACAGGGTCCTGCAATGTGCTATGCATTACTCCCCCATTATTAATCTTCTGTAGAATTATATCACACAACAGTGTAGTAAGAAAATTTAGTGAGATCTGATGTGGGCTTCACACCTCTAAACATTACTTTTGAGAGTAGACCACATCATTTAAGAATTAGCTAGCCCAATTCATTTGATATGAAACTTTAAGAGTCACTGTCAGATTCTGGCTTTTTATACGCTAGGGCTTCTTAAAAAGAGCTTAAGTGATGGTGACATCACACTAAACTAATGAACTTTGGCCTTCTGGAAGGAAACAACAGCTTAGAATTGTCTACCAGTGTCAAGAATTCACATGAGATCGACATCTCTCATTCTTAGGCCAAATATGTTTGATTCATCGATGTTTAGAGTGTGCAGTGACTTTTCTAAACTCAGCCTTTACCACTGCATTAAATTCAAATGAAGCATGATTAAGTCTTGCCCATACTAACACACACAATTCTATGAATAGATCACAATGTCTAAATTAGTGCCAGAGCATTTTAAATCTACACCCCTCATCTTTTGAGGGTGCCATAATGTTGTCAATATGTGGAATTCAATGCCAAAAAGGGTCTGAGGTAAAAAAGAGCATGCAATGAAAAATACTCACAGGTATTTGAGGTTTGGGAGATTCTTAAAGGCTTCTGGGTCAACGTAGGTCAAACTCTTTGCGTTACGTATCTCTCTGGAAGAACAAACAGACAAGAAAGAGATGTACTGAAATTTTTTAAAACTTAAATACATACTAATTTAGAGCATAAGTAAAGGACGGAAATGTTGTGGCCACTACAAAATTATTTGCAATCACATTCAGAAACACACACTGTGCAGTCTTAAAACTTGCTGACAGAACATAGCAAGGTGCATGCCAGTGTGCAAGAAAAGGGAAACTCAGTGTAGACAACCAGGGCCAGAAGTGGAGTCCAATTAGTGTTTAATTTGTGTGTTTACTCTGGTCCACCCTGTGACTGAAGAACTCTCTCTGCTGTCTGAAGCCATATGGTGCTCTCGAACGTGTGTTCTGGCCCTTCTTCACATACCCGGAGAACCCCACTGAACCCAGCAGACAGACGTGGTCAGGTCAAGTCCCTGAGTGGGAGTGGTTCCTCTTCCAAGTGCTGCTGTGTAAAAACTAGGGCTTAAACTAAAAGGTAAATCAAACAGTGTCATTGGGAATTTGATTTCCTTTTACTTGGATTTTCTGGTGATAACATTTGTTTCTGTGTGTGGTCCTCTTTTCTTTGTTACGCCAAGGTGACTTTGGCTGGTGATATTAACTATACAATATAAAAAGGTTTGCACTCTTGAATCCATCCAATGTAGAAGAAGCTGTTCGTATGCAAAGGGATTGTGCTTTTGGCTACTAGACAAATGTACAGTGAATTCGGAAAGTATCCAGACCCCTTAAATTTTTTCACATTTTACATGACCATGAACCTAATGATCACTCTGGCTGAACTCCAGAGATGCTGTGTGGAGATGGGAGAAACTTCCAGAAGGGCAACCATCACTGCAGAACTCCACTGATCTGGGCTTTATGGCAGAGTGGCCAGATGGAAGCCTTTCCTTAGGAAACCAGACATGACACTTAGAATTGGCTGTCCTGGAAGTTCCTCCCATCTCCACACAGGATCTCTGGAGCTCAGCCAGAGTGACCATCGGGTTATTGGTCACCTCTTTCCCCAAGGCCCTTCTTCTCTCTCCACCCGGCCAAACTGAGCAAAGTTTGCTCAGTATGGCCGGGTGGCCAGCTCTACGAAGAGTCCTGGTTGTTTCAAACTTCTTCCATTTAAGAATTACGGAGGCCACTGTGTTCTTGTTAACCTTAAATGCAGCAGAATTTTTTTGTAACCTTCTCCAGAGCTGTGCACAATCCTATGTCTAAGCTCTGCCAGCAGTTCCTTCAACCTCGTCTTGGTTTTTGCTCTGATATGCTTTGTCAGCTGTGAGACCTTATATAGAAAGGTGTGTGCCTTTACAAATCATGTTCAGTTTTCACCACAGGTGGACTCCAATCAAGGTGTAGAAACATCTCAAAGATGATCAAGAGAAATGGGGGGTACCTGAGCTAAATCTCAAGTGTCACAGCAAAGGGTCTGACTACTTATGTCAGTGTGATATTTCAGTTTTTCCTTTTTAATACATTTCCAAAATTCTGTTTTCATTTTGTCATTATGGGGTATTGTTTGTAGATTGATGAGGGAAAAATGGAAAATTTTGCAACATAACAAAATGTGATAAAATTGAAGGGGTATGAATGCTTTCAAAACGCAACGTAAGGTACTCTTCTTTTAGCTCTGGTTCGGTCTCCAAAAACTCCAGAGAGAAACAACTTTTAGCTGTTAAATTTTCCACTATATCCACCAACCAGTTGTTAACTTTGTTTATCTGTTTGGTGCTGGACAGGTGGCATACAGTATCTTTATCAGGGCTGTTTTCAGTAGTAGGAAATTGGGTTGATGAAAAGACTGAACCATAACAATAGAGTTAAAAACAGTTAAGTTAAAAACCAAAACAATGAACTAAAAGATGCTAAAACACTCCATAGAGCTACGGGAAATTGCAGAGTCAGGTGATATTGCCAGGTGGGTTTGTCACACCACTTTTCAAATTTCACATAGTTATATGACCATTAGTTAATATAAAAATATTTATTAGTGCAGCTTATACCAAATTTATTTCCTGTACATGATTTAAACACACAGCTGTTGTGCTGCTGTAAAGATAAAACACAAATATAAAACACTTTCCTTTGTGCCGAGTGTTTTCCTCCATAAACTACCTGGAATGCAGAAGTTTTCATGAACTGTGTGTGTAAAGGTTGAATCATTATTGCAATATATCATTTGCCAATGGACCACCAAAACTGAGATTTTGTACGCTACAGTATATTAAAATTTGTGCATTTTTACTTCTGTATAAACCTTACAATTTTTAAAATTGGTTTGATGGTAGCAAGATACAAACTTCCCCCAATTCCCTCTGAATTTTCAGCTCTGACTGCACTCCTCGATCCACAGCTGCTGTCGGCCCCAAGCATCCAGCAGGAAGCAGAGCATTAATTTGTGTCTGACCCTGAGGGAAACCTGAGAGAGATGCCATTATCTGATGTATGGCACTACACCACACCAATCAGTGGCAAATAGGCCCCAGAGATCCAAAATACACCCCATAACATAGATACAACCCTCAGCTAGCAGTTTGAATCATTGTCTCTGTCTGTATTTTGATATCTGGAATTAGGAAGCCAATAAGGAAAGACTAAAAGGAAGGATAATTAAGATTTTAAAAAAAAGACAGCCAAACGATATGCACATATGCATCAAATGAATGTGTGTAGCTGTTAATCATAGTTACTGTCTCAAACAGCTATAGATGGCCACATTTTATACAGTAATTGAAGAGTTGAAACAAATTTCGTACACACAAACTGCTGTGTTACAAGAAGCTGTAACTTGGAAAAACTCATTCACATAGGCAAGAAGTCTTGCAGTATTATATGAAGTGCTAGGATGTGTTCTGCTGGAAGGTGTGTGGTCCATCCGGAGACTCAGCCATAAATCTCTATCCCATAATTGAGACAAGGGCTGGAGCATTAGGAAGACAAAGAGAGAGAAGCCAAATACTGGCCACTGTTTAGCCTCTCTGCTCTAACATGCTAATTAGATCGGGCTCTGTAGTAGTGAACCAAATACATCCAGATAATGAGTTACTTCATTGAATTGAATAGTTTCTTATCTAATCTGTTTTTAATAATCCCACAACAGGGTTATTTTTTCAACCTTGTGAATTGGCAAAACTGATCTGTACCACTCTGGTGAAGAGCAGTAAGTAATGTGCAGGAGAGAAATAAGCTTCTAATGTGTTTCTTCCACACTTCCATTTGCTGCCGGCAAGGTTCAAAATCAAGCATTTTTCTCTCCAGGGAGCAAATGGAACAGCTTAATCAATAAATATCAATAAAGAGCGTGCCCTTTTCCTTTAGTTACTCACATGTGGGTGATTTTCTTCAGGCTGTAGAATGAGTGCCTCTCCAGCCTCTGCAGCTTCACATCCACTGATATATATCTAAAAGAGATAAACAAATCTTAAAGCAAATCTAATGTACAAATCTTTGTTATATCAAAATAATTAGTTTTCTTGACCATCTGTCTGATTTTTAAGAATGAAGGTACTGTACAAGCGTTAAAAAGAAATATAAGACCTGTTTTCATAAATTACTTTAAGTGTGTGGTTCTAAAAATGATCCGAAAGCCTGCAACTTTTTCCTGAATTTATCAACCCACCTTGTCTCCCAAGCCCCCGAAGTCATGGGCAATTTTAAAGGTATGCACCTCACATATACATTACCTAGCCATCAGTCACTCTGTTCCCATTTGTTATTACTTGGTAACAAGTATGCTCTTAAAATAAACCATGAACCTAGCACTAAATCAACCTTAAAAATTACTTACTTACAAGAAAAAAATATTTTCTTATAGTTATTAATGGGCAATAATTATAAAACACACCACAATATTTACAAACTAAAAAGAACTTGTATTCAAGTATCAGCTGAAATTTTATTGATTTTCTATCATGTAGTCCCTCATTTTATCTGGATAGTGAACAAAGAGTCATTGGAATAACTGGCTGTGAGCACTTGCTGCTGTTGGAGGCTTACACAAATCATCTCATCCACCTCCCTTCATGCATGACTTGGACACAGATGCTTGACTCAGCAGCCCAGGATCAGGGCCCGAGTGTATATTTTAGCTCTATACAAAGACTCCACCTCTATAGGGAGTCTACAATCACCACACACCCAAAAAGCTCTGCTGGAATACCTAGCCAATGTCCAAGCCCTACTGCGGTTGAAGGACCAGCATTACTAATGAAGGAACGCATTCGTGCTTCCCGCTGTGATTAGGAGCAAGTGGAGATACTAAACAGAGAGAATATCAGCTGCCTGGGTGTGAGACAAAAAGGAAAGTGGTGGGCAGTTTGGAACAGGGATAGATTCCCACTTTTTAGGGAAAGGAGTCGAAAGATTACAGCTGGATGAGAGAAACTTTGAAGGATTTTTGTACAAGCCTTGAACACAATACCTCTACTAGCTAAATCGCCACTCACATCCTTGAGATGTTGACCATGTTGGCAAAGACATCTGCTGGCACGGACGACAGACGGGTCTCGAAAAGCCATCTGGTTAAAAAATAAGTATGGACATTTTAGTTGTCACAAACACATTTTACTCTTGATTTCCTCTGTTTGTTGGACTAGACTTCATCATTAGCAAGGTGTTCTTGACATTTTTGAAGGAGCAGTTTTACATTTTGGCAAAAACGCTTATTAACTTGTTGCTGTTAGTTAGATGAGATAAAATCTAGTTAGCCTGGTTGAATTGTTGTTATTGTTTTTTGTACAAACTAAGCAAATGAGATATTATGTGTTTTTTGTGAATCAGAGGCACTGTAATGGATTTTGTTACCTTTGGACTGAGTCAGGTTAACTTTTTCCTCTGTTTTCTTATGCTAAGCTAACAATCTCCTGGATATAGCTTAATTTTAAATGCACAGATGTGAGAATGGTATCAATATTCTCATCTAACTCTCAGCAACAAGGAAAAAAACATATTTCCCAAAATGTTAAACTGTTTCTTTACTGGAGATGGTTAAAATCTTTCACCTGGGGATTTTCTGAGTATAATGAGCTTCAATATAGCATTGCAGAAATGCTTAAGATTTTTTTGTAATGAAAGTGATTCAATTATTAATAAATAAATTTCACATATACAATATTTGTCTTTAGTTTTTTCAATAATTTCAAGCAAACCTAGGTCTAAAGGGGAAGAGAGACAAAGTGTGCAGGTAAGAGAAAAGAGGAGGCGAATCACAGATAAAGTCCCCAAACTGATGAATTGCAGTATGGGATTAGAGGTTTCTTTGAAGTAAATGGTAAAACAGACCCCACTATTCTAGGAACACTTTCTTTGAAGTAAATGGTAAAACAGACAGGAACATGGGAAAAAACAAAGACTTGGAACTGAATGGACCTGATCTGGCAGCCAAATCAAACAATGTCTGGGTCTGTTTAGGACAATGTTTCAGAAAGTAAGGTTAAGACCTAAGTATGCGATACACACCACCACATTGCTCTGGATAAATTAGTACCCAATGTTACAGTTTCACTGTGAAATCAAGGATTAAGTTTTGAGACAGAAAAATATTTAGATTCAGATTTAAATTTCTATATTGCACACACAATTCAAACCTTTTAGCTTGCTGCAAGGTTTTGGATAAAAGGATGAGGAAATGTTCCAAATTTTATCTCCAAAGAGAGTTGGATGAGAAGATCAATACTATTTTCATGTCTTAATAAATATGAAGCTACAGCCATTACCATTACCTTAGCATTGCAAAAAGGCTTGAAGTATGGGGAAACAGCTAGTCTGGCTCTGTTTTAGGATAAAACTAGATTATCCCCTCGCAATTGTATGTCTCCACCAACCAGTTAAGTTGCAGTTTACATCCATGTCTGTCATGACTCATATAATATAGACTTTGAAGAAATTTAATAAAAGGTAGTAAGTGTATTTTATCATAATTGGCGTATGAATTCTTGAGTTATGGCCAAAAAACATGTTTTGTGAGGTCAGAGTGACCTTGACCTTTGACAACCAAATTCTAATCAGTTGATTCTTGAGTCCAAGTGGATTCTTCTGCCAGATGTAATGAAATTCCCTACAGGCGTTCCTGATGTATCGCGTTCACAGGAATGGGACGGATGTGAGGTCACTGTGACCTTGACCTTTGACGTTTGATCACCAAAGTCTAATCAGTTCATCCTTGAGTCCAAGTGAACGTTTGCCTAAAATTTGAAGAAATTCCCTTAAGGCATTCCTGAGATATCACATTCACAAAAATGGGACGAACGGATAAAACATAATGCTTCCGGCCACGGCTCTCGCCAGCGCGGAGGCATACAAAATTCCACCAACCAGTACCTCTAAAGCTCACAAATTTACATGTTGTATTTCTTTTGTTTAATCCATTCAAAAACTGGAGTTTAAAAATGATATGTTGGATTTTTACAAGGCTAATGTGCCAAACTATTTCTTGGCGGGGAGGAGTAAATTCCTGGAGTCTCTGCTGGCTGCCTGGCAAGAGCAAATTGTCGTTTTTACACAGGAGTTTCTGTACGGATTTACCAAACAAGATATAACGTATTAATTTGTGAGATACAGACGTGCTATTAGGTGGATTGTTGTGTTACCTTTGGACAGTCCAGGCTGGATGCAAATAAGAGTATCTCCAAGATTGTCAAACTTTTTCTTTAACAGTACATTGTGGACACTATAACCTGTACCTCACTAGTGAAAATGTGCTGTTTCTGTCCTTTGATCTTGCTGCAGATTTTGTTGTGGTAGATTTGGGAATCACAACATATTAATAGATTAGAGAGATTAAGATGGTATCCACATGTGATGATGTCATGTTGTATTCCAGGCCCAATCTTCAGTAGGTTGCACATTAAGAGTTTGTTCCACCACATCCTGTCTCAAGTAGCACCAGTGTATGCTTTCCATTTGGAAAAGGTATAAAAAGTGACTCAGCCAAAGCCACCATCTTCATGCAACTTTGCTTCATCAGAGGAACAATAGAGTAATTCAGAGGTGCAGATCTGGCCTAGTAGGCTGAATCACGCTCACTTGGGGGGGGGGGGTCACAAAGTAGACACTGGGGCACAGCACCCTGCATACACTTTGACAAACTCAAACAAACAGAGGGACAGAGAGCAGACCCTGACACCATACACCTCCGTCAGAACTATGCTTTTTCGCCGCCCCACTCAAACCCAAATAAATAGCATGCGTGTTCCCTCAGGAGCGCCAACAGATGACCAATGAGCCCATCTTACAGGCTTAAATAGAAAGTTACTCCCTCAATTTGTCCTTTTGGATAGAAACCGAGAAAACCAACAGGTTGGGAATTGAGTTTGAATCGGGGAGAAGCCACATAATTTATAAAAGTGTCAACACTGGATTGACAGCATAGCTGTGTTTACTATGGGCTCTGTCTCATTTTTATGTGTAATGGCCTGTGGTGACTGGTAGAGAGGGTCAGTTATATATTCAACCCTCACTTTCTCCAGTGTCATTCAGTGTAATCTCCTCTCATGTAGAGATGCTGTGGCTATAAAAATCCTTAATTTCTTCTGACTCAGAATACTTGAACGAACACTATAAGTTAACAGAAAAAAAGAAAAGTAGTTAGGACGGTGGTTCTCAATGATTTTTTTAAATTATTTAAAGTTTTATGAAAAATTACATTCCTGTTTGTTTTCTCATAAAAACAGGAGGTAATTATTGTAGAATTTTAAGTAAAAGTAACAATTTCCATTATATATTCCATCGGTACAAATTAATAGCTCGGAAACGGTCAGCATTTCAAGTAATCTCGGCATCAGCTCATCATGTTCAATGTCCCACTTCTTATTATACAATTAATCCCAGTGCTCATCTGTTACCGTTCAGGAAACAGCATTAGAATTTCAGTCTTCACTCAGTTTTATTAGATGAGAGGTCAAGGAACAACGAATATCACAAGTTATCACATGTAAACTCCAATCCAAAAATTGTGAGGCTTTTGAAAGACTGGAACTGCTGCCCCGCTCCCCCTTTCCCTTGAAGTCTTTTTTCCTCTTAATTATTCTCAAATGGAACTCTCTGGGTGTTTGAGAAATGTGCTGTAAAAAGTAAATATTGTATTTGAAAGCATCATCCAGACGCAGCTGGGAGTCACGCTACGCAGGCTTTTAAGGATGTCTGTGCTTTCCATTCCATCTCTCTGACTCCCAGTGGCACATGGAGTAGCCTTCACACAAGTACACACACAAAAAGGACTCCAAACTCTAAGTATCCACATATGCACACTCACACACAGACACGCACAGATGTCTGCTTTGCATTCAAATTTTGTTTTGTGTGTAGAATGTTTATACATTTTACTCCAAAAAAGAATTTTTAACCAAACTCTTGTTAATAACAGAATTGCCCTTAATGGGGCAAAATTTATGTATCGATAAAGAGGGGTTCTGAAAACAATTCGAGACCACAAACTTCAATCATTGTTGAAAAAAGAAAGCTTTAAAAGGAATAGGTTTGGGAAGTATGCTTATTCTGTTTCTCGCAGAGGTTCAGAAGAAAAGACTGATACCACTCTCATATCTTTTGCCTACCAGCACCTCTAAAGTTCACTAATGAACACAGAATATCTCATTGCTTGATCTGTACAAAAACAAAAAGTGTAAAAACAATTCACCGTCTTAAATGGAGTTATGGTCTGGACTGTGTCGCCCTGCTTCCAGTCTTTGTGCTAAGCTAAGCACAGCAGATGCTAGCTTATCTTGTAACTTGGAGAGTAGATATTGTATCCCATAATGTTGAACTTTTCACATTCTATTTGACTCAATGAAAGCTCCTATCATGCAAATTTTGAGTTGAATTTAGACCCTGCCAAAATGAAGTCAAGTATCTAGCTATCTTTGAAGCTCAGTTAAGTGTCTAAAATACTGAGTCTTGGTAACTATAAAAATGTAATGTAATTTCTCGTCAGTCCAATTCATGGAACTTGTAATGAGGATTTTAGGATTGTTTGCTGACAGACAAACTAACAGACCAAACATAGCTCCTTAAAAAGCTATGTTGGCCATAAAACAGAAGGCCAATTAGACAAATGACCTGACAGCCAGGCTTGGCCAGAATCAGTGGAACTGGTCCTCACTAGCCTGACCAGGGCAGCAGGGTCATTCAATCTTCAGTGTGTGTACAACAAAATCAAACTTCCTTACGCCTCATCTGTTAGAACATCCCCCTCAACACAAAGTCTATTTTGGGCTTATTTGGCAGATATTTTTATCTGGGTGGTGACAGGGCAGAGTTTGGTGGCATGCTTTCATGTCTTTCTATCTTCCTGGAGGGCTCTGGGTAAACTTTGGCCTGGAATGTGAAGAAATTGTAGGGGACATCAGGGCACGTGGACATGTGAATTGGAGCAGTGATCGGGAGATAATTTCATGTGATAGGTGCTGTCGAAGCCAATGCAAAGTGGTGTTTGGGATTGAAGGATGGAGGGATGTTCCAATAAACTGTAAGAGAGGAATGAGGATTATCATAACACAGCACAGAACCTCCTCCCAAGCTTGAGTTAGCGAGCCCTACATCAGTGCTTTTGAGGAATTTTGTGTAAGAGTAGTGTTAAAACATACTCACAATGACAAAGCTAATGTGTTGATATGTTGCAAGTATAATGTTTACCCTGTTCACACAAAGCCCTGCTGAGACCGGTGGGAATGTCATTGGTTTTGCAGGTATATGGCCATAAACCTACATGTCAGACAAGTTGAGAGTGCAGTATCCAGTGATGTTCAACAATATGACTGGGCCTGTGAGAGCCAAGCCCCAACTCTCCTTTAAAAATATATAACGTAACCTATTTGTGATAAAACTACAAAACTTTTATTCATTGTATATATTTAAAATAGTGTTCAAAATATTAGGAAATGTTCCAACTTGGTTACCTCCACATCATCATCATCAAAAGTACGGTATGTACAATATAACAGTACTATCTGATTTAATGTTCAAGAATGCTGATTTAAATGGAAATACCCATCCTCACTCCTCCAGCTCTATGTTTCTACATCTGCCATGGAGTCCCTCTGAAGGGCATGTGTTTCCATCACTCAAGGCGATGGCAAACTGGTTGCTCTCTATTGCATAATTTTCACCCTTTACTTAAGCAATTTAGGAAGTGTAAAAAAAACCTGTTGAATTTTTCCGCGGTGACCCTGACATATTACATCATGTTGGCTCCCAGGAGGCTTGACAGATTCAACAAGACAATAGATAAAATACAGATCAGCTGTTGGTTGGGTCAGTTTTTTCACAGGAATCAGAAGTTGTTTTAATTTCCCACTGCTAACGCAGTAAAACACAAAATAGCCTCTGCTCCACTCCAATGGTATTGACAAAGTTTTTGATTCCTTTTATTGGATTTATAGTGTCAAAGTAGACATTGAACTAATTTATATGAGAAGGTAGGATTGTTGTTTTTCAATATTTTCCTTACTAAATGCAGGTTTAGTAAGATGTGGTGAGCGCTACATTTTGAGATGAAGAGCATCCCTGGTTTTGTCTCCTGTTGACGGTACATGTCTGCAGTATTGACACTTTGTAAACAGGACACTGAAATGATTCAATACTCTGCACCACAAACCCAGTGAAATGGACATCTCATTTGGCTTGCTTCTTTTTATCTTTCTCTCTGTCTCTGTCTCTTCCTCTCTTCCCTCTCATACAGTAAATTCATAGTAGCAAAATGATTCAGGGGACAAACCATGTTGGTAGTAGGTGTTTTAAGTGCTGGGGATACTGTTGTAGTCTAAATTTGTAAGGGTTAATTATAGCTGATTAAACAATAATCATGATAATGCTGTGACCATTTTAAGGCCAAGAACAACAAATTTTAAGAAAATCAAATATATTCAGGATATGTATGCTATGTTTTTCAACTGTTCAGTTATATCAGTGATTTACTGTAGGCTATGGAATTTCAGGTTATAAAGGTTAGTGGTTCAATGAATCTTTTTAATAACATACTTGAATGAGTTATTTATTCCAGTTATTGCAATCATATTCTCCCAAATACTAAACTACTTGTAAGTTAATCTTCATGAAAAGAACTGTAGTAACTTAAGTATTCTTTTAAGACATTTTAAGTTTGGATACATTGCAAATCAAATGAAGAATAAAAGTCACGCTTAGAACTTAGCATAGCTTGTTTGCAGTCTTATAATAGTCAACAATAATACCTTAAAGTGGAATAACTGCTTAACATCACAGACAGCCTTAAAGTCCCTGTGGGAAAACCGTGAATGAATATTCGTGATAATATAATGATTTTTCATCTGGGTTAAAAACACTTTACATTCAAAATGCATGAAATATACAGCAGAATCACTTTAACAGATGCGTTTTTACGCCTACTTACAGTGTCTCCGTGCTGGCTGGAAACCTTGGGAGAATATCTGTGTCAAAGCAGGAGATTGTGTGAGTCTTCCACTCAGAGCACTCGCAGACAGCAGGGCAGGAGTCAGCCCCCGACACGGTGCTGATATGGAGAGTGACAAACGTAAACAACGCGCATGTTATCACCTGCATGCTAGAGTGCTGCTCGCTGTCAGTGTCGGTTCAAAATATCCTCAGACTGACTTCTGTGTTTCCACCTGGTAGTTGCTTTGATGTCCAAAACAACAAATATGTACTTAAGTTGTCTACAATAGACTAATATGTTTTGTTTTGGTTTTTTTGGTGTAAGCTATAATCCTTCGGTAAAGACAGTGGAGCCGCACTGGAGTGGGATGTTCAGTTTTCTTTGCAGGGCACCAGGAGTTTCTGTGAGGTTGTGAAGGTGGAGATGCTGTAGGACGGACAGCTGCAGCTCGGTGGTGGGTTTGGAGGTGGTCTTCAACTTAAGGGGAGGGTGGACTTCTGAGGCACTCTTGTGTTAGACTTGAGAATAGTATTTTTTTTTCTTTTTAAATCTTGAGACTTTTATTTTATTCTGCTCCATTATTCTAGCCAGTGAAATACACTCAGTCGTTGACATGAACTGTCCTATTCAATATGTTTAATAAACATAAAGTGTTTCAATATATTTCTAGAAGTCTATATGACCAATATATATTTTTTCTCTCTTCTTTGCTCTTTTTTATATATTTTGTTCTAATCCATTATTCTGACCTGTAAAATATACACAGTCGGTAGACATAAACTATCCATTCCATGAAATGTCTTAGTATATTCTAAGCCGAATCATTTACTGATTTCTCTTGCTTTTTCTTTTTTCCTTTTCCCATTTCTAATTTTTCATACAAGTGTAGAGAGAATTGACCTCTCTTGTCTTGTGCGATACGTAATTATTTTCTTTTCTTTTCTTTTCTTTTTTCTTTTCTTTTCTTTTCTAACTAAAGAGCGGGAGTACTGGCGCAAACGCACAACTTTGGACAATGTAGTTCATAAATAATAAATTCTCACACTGATCCATTGTGACCATCCTACAGTTCCCGGGATCCTTTGGTGCCACCGTGGGCTGTTGTTTTCCGGCTCAGACGCGGCTAGTTCAAGTTGCCATAGCACGGTGAAGCTGAGGGTTGTTCTTCTGTTAGTTTGCACTCACAAAGCGAAAAGCCAACATCTCTTGTGTAATGTATTTATAACTATTGCATGTATTTCTTCTCTTTCCGCTGGACATATGCAGTGTTTACGATATGATTTCACAGCTAAATTAGTTGGCTAACCTTCCGTTAGCTAGCTAACGTTCACAGTAGTTGCCACTTGTTAATAGCCAGGAGGAGCACCACTGAAAGCAATGCCCAAGACATTAACTGATAGGGAAGGGGCCAGTGTGAATTGTAGTGTTTTGCTGGTCAGATCGTTTTTTTTCTCCCCTGGTTGTTAAGGTAACGATGACAAAGCTCCCATGTCCGTTTGCTATGACAAAAATATCTGTCGTAAAGAAAGTTCAAAACCATCCCACTTTGTTCGTTAATCTGATCTGATCTGAACATCACAGTTAACAGTTAGCGCTTTGCGCCGACGAAGCTAGTGCTGATCGTCATATTTCCCTAGTCAGCCGCTTTTCGTCGCCACTCCCGCAGACCTTTCCCATACTATGGACACATCCAGCGAGTCGGATTCATACGACAGGAAGCGGGGACACAGGTCTCGGGGGCGTGAAGCCAACCGCAGACCTTGTCGGGACAGGGGCAGAGCCAGTGGGATTGGAGACGATGATCGAGCAGCAGACATCTCCGAAAAGATCAATACCCTGGCAAACACTTTACAGGTACTCCACTGTGCCTCATGAGACAGACTGATCTACATGTTCAGATTTCATCCAGCTAAAAAAAACTGTACACGTATCTTTGTTTTGTTGTCTTACAATACCACCAAGTTAAGTATTTTGGCTGTGCCAAAATTTACAGTACATCAGCTTCCATATAGACTTGTAACCCGTTTATGTGTTTATTCATAACTTGTATTGATTCCTAATTTTATTTCAAGAATTGTTAACTAATACCTTTTTTCTCTGTTAGGACACCAGTAGAAACTTGACCAAAGTAGACCAGATGCTGGGCCAGTACAGGGAGCATACAGATGATCAGGTTGATGTCATGGCACTGGTGAGACACCTGTTCTATTATCTATTTCCTTACACCCTAAAGATGTAGATGGTTTGACATTGGTCTTTCCATTGTACATATGGCCACGTTTAGATGTCATATTTGCTTCAAGTGCATGTTGTTTAAGCACTGAAACACAGATAACAATGATACTTATTAGAGCTATTTTGAAAAAAATAGCCAAGTTTAAGGAAACTCTAGACAAAATGTCACTTTTTCTCCAGCAGTTGGGAGTGTGGGAGCACTCTGGCGGCAAAACTGGAGAATGAATACATGGGACAGTGTGAGGGCTTTGAAATTTCCGTAAATCCACATCTTCAGTGCATAACCATAACAACACATCAAGGACAATAACATACCAATCTGAATGCCTAGTAATACTATTTAAGTTATCTCACAGTCACATTTCGCATTGTTTATTCAGTACTCAGTATTCATTTTCTGTCACTTTTTAATTTCTTTGACTCCCCCTCCTCTGTGTGGTGTGATTTTTATTTAGGAGCTGTGTTATTTTCTGTTTCCTAGGTTAGTCAATCATGTGTGCTTTTTTTGTGCACCAGCTCAGGGAAAACCTGGAGGAGTCAATCACTGAGCTGCAGAAACAGAGGCTGAGTAATGGGGCTCGGAGTGCTTCAGCTTCAGCCTCTACCCTGCATACCAGTGACCTGGAGGCTATCTCAGGGTCAGGTATGAAGAAACAGAAAGCCTTTTGCTGACAGATGTATTCTGATTGAGGTTAGTTTTGGATAATTTGAAAAAAGATGAAACATACTGGCAGATAGCATGGAGATAAAATACAGAGGTGAAAACAAAAGACCACCTTGATTTTTCTTGTCTGTGTTGCTAACTTTAATTTATAAATAAAAACACTACAATAATCTACCTTTGCACATAATAATATAAAGTTTGGACTGTGTGGTACCATTAGCAAATTTGTGGAGTTTATTTGGTTAAACATTTTTCAAAGTGACCAGCTCCTCAAATTGTTTCCAAAAACAAACACTTTATAACATTTGTGCATCTGTGATTTCAGAAGGCCAGCGTTTCTACCCTACCACTCCACTGAGGGACTACAAAGGCACTCCAACAAGGAGGAGGAGGTCTCAGTCTGTTGGTGTTCACTTCAAGGATGCCAGCCTGACAGGAGAGGATGTAAGCAACTTCGAAAGACCAACTACCAATCAATGCTATTTGTTACGTCATGTAGTTCCAGAAAGTCGCCACAAGAGGGCACACTGATTCAGCAACATAGATATAAAATTTTGTATGCTATTTTTGATAGGTAAAAAGGGACTTGATAAAACTTCATTTAAATCAGATATTGGTTATGTTGGTGTTTTATTTACAGATGTCTAGTATATATTCATGAGTCCAAATGTAGTTTTGAAGTATGCTTACCACAGTGGTTGCTATAAATGTACAACTCTGTAAATGCAATCATTGCTAGCTCTGCTGTGCTTTGGCTGTGTCTTAAGTTTTGTAGTCAGTATGTATTTGTGGCTGTCTCACAGATTCATTCTTTACACCAATCCTTGAGGGATTTGTGCTGTGACCAGCAGAGACTGTCTGATGACTTGGGTAATGAAATCCTCAGGAGGAACAGGTATCTGAGAGAAGGAACAAAGCCTGAACATTAAAAACAGTAAACACAAGTGAACTCACCAGTTTTTTTTTTTTTTTGGTTTGTTTTTATTAAGGTGGTTTTTAGGGCTGCTAGAAGGTCCAAATAGTGGTTTCATAGTCAAGTAGCATAAGAAAAAAGAACAGAAAAACATAAAATTGTACTAATATTTTTGCCAATTTGGCACTGCCAGATTTGAAAAGCTTCAAGAAGACATCTGAAATGGTGATATTGGACATGCACAGTAAAAAATGTTTATGCTCAGATATTTTTGTATAATTGCCTCTGAAATGAAATCTTATTAAAACAGGCTCCTTTTTTCATTTTGCATAGAAAACACAAATCAGTGTTTAAAATCTACTCATCTCTTATAGTTTATTAAAAAGAGACACAAAATGACCTTTGTCTCCTCAGTCTGCATGCCTTCAAATTGAATTTAGAATAATTTTTGCTTTAACAAGAGTCTGGACCAGTGCAAGATATTGATCTAATACTTTTCATATCCACTGAACATAAAAAGTTTTTGCTTGAGCTTTGAAAATCAGTGCATGGTTTCCAGGTCTTTGAGATCTCCTTGATGAGAAAGTGATAAAATTGTCATGGGAAAATTAAAGAGATGCAACTGCAACATCCAAAGGCAGATTTTTATCTCAACATACATTAAAATTTGACATTTTGAAGTTATTAAAAAAATCTCTCCTTCCTAGGGCTGCTGACCAGACCAAAGCGATCCACCAGCTTATTTCAATATCTGAAACTCCATAATTACTTTTAGTGGCAATACGTTGTTCATGCACAATTTGATCAATGATGTCCTGGAATAGGATTTTTCAAAATGGCCGAGAACTGAATATCTAAAGTCTGCTGGATTTGTCTTTTTTTTTTTTTTTTATAGGTCTGATATTAACACCAAGCAGGCGATTGAGAGCCTCACAGGCCACATGACAATTTCCCAAAGACAAGACTCGGTGAGTTGTGGCTGTGGAATTCACTACCAATACGTCGATTATGCTTTCTAGCTATGTGCACATGAGAAGAAAAGTGGATGTATCCTGAATTCCAGGATATCTCATCACAGTTATTGATGGACAAAACATGTCGTGCATACCATTTGGCATCAAAAATGTAATACTTCCAGTTATCCACCCTTTTAATTTCCTGTTGTCTCATTTATCATATCCTGCCATTCCTGTACCGGGGATGTTTGCATGACCTGAGGCGTTCTCCATCTGACTGTCTGCAGGTGTCATCTCGTGTAGAGCGGCGTCTGCAGGAGCTGGAGAGAGAGATGCACACTGAGGAGAGGAGCTTGGAGAGAGAGAGAAGGCCTGAGCAGCGGGTGGCCATGTCTGACGAGCTGCAGGAGGTGATGCTCCTCTCCACCACTCATCTGACTCATCTAACTTCACTCATGTATTTATTAAGGACACCACACATTAACAGACACACAGGAGCACATAGGACAGTCCGAATTTTAGAGCAGCAACTTAGGTTAAACATCACAAAGGAGTGCAAAGCTATAGTCTTATAAGCAAGTATTAAGGACACATGATGCATACACAGATACACTCATAAAAAGAGAATAAAGCAGGCAAACAAGTCAATCAACATCAGACATTATATGGTATTTGGACTTCAAATACACTACAAAGACACTGATTGACATAGCACGATAAAAATATTTCAGATATCATGCTGGCACCTCCGGTAGCCAAATTTTCAACTTTCTAGCAAAAGTATTTTGGTTGTTAAGTCTGTCAAATTAGTTGGAGCATTCCAGCTGAGTGATGCTTGCAAAAAAAAGGCTGATTGGCTAAATGAACACTTCCTTACTTATTTTGTACTTTAGTTTTCATCAAAATCCAAAAATGGAAAGAAGTATTAGGTAAGTATTAAGTATTCAGCATTTTGTCTAAGACCTTCAAAGCTGGATTGTATTTTGTCCCTTGAGGGTGGTTCCATAGGTCTGAGACCAACTAGTCAAGAAGTATCTAATATGGGGAAGAATCATTGCATTCATAAATAATTTTGGTCATGCTCTCTAGTACTGAAAAGCATTCAATAAAATTTAATTTTTAGCCTTGATAGGAGGAAGGCTATGCGACATTCATAGTCCCCAGAAGTCGAAACCTGCTGACTTTTTATGATCCTCTGACTTTTTGTCTCATGCCGCCAAAAGTAAACTAATAATTTAGTAAATGACCAAAAACCTACACAACTGATAACGTTCCCAGCCACCTCAGATGTACTTTGTTTTTTGCTAATTAGCAAATGTTAACGTGTTAAATTAAGATGGTGAATATGGTAGACATTACCTGCTAAACATCATCATGTTAACACTGTCATTTTGAGTAATCTTTGCACACTGAAGTTAGCATTTAGCTCAAAGCACTGATGTGCCTAAGTACAGCCTCACAGAGCTCCAGCATGGCTGTAGAATTGTTTTTCTAAATGTGGATAAATTTTTACCCACATAGGACTAGCAGAAGGAACAAAAGCCTGTTGGTTTTTCTTGAGTAATAATACAGACCATTGACATTTACACAATTTATTAAAACTAACTAATAAATCTATAAATAATCATAAGACATTCTGGCTGCCAAATTTGGTACAAATGACTAAAATGCAAGCTTGGTGGTGTTAAAAAATGACTGCTGAAATTTTTTTTTATCTCTGTTGAGGAGTTATTCCTCACCTTTTAAAAAGAATTCAGAAAAGATGTCAAAACCAAATACCAATAACGTAATCTTCCCACATAAACAGTGATTTATTACTGTGGTGACAAGTGTTGTCTATAAAATATACTCGAATACAGTCAAAGAACATGCAAAAAAAGAAAATTCCCAAATTTTCTGTACTTGCTGGGTCACTGTGTTTTACTGAAGGGTTTTCCTTCTAATGTACTGCTGTCTTCTATTATTTATTAAAACAGTGTTCCCACTGTGTCACCTAGCCCTCTTGCTCTGCTTTATGAGACTATAATGCCCACCTAGGCAATTACTCTGATGCAGTGAAAATTGTCGCTAAACAAGCAATTGCAACTTACGTTTTAGGCATGCATTTGTCTAAAAGCATTAATAGCCAAGAGAACTCTGTCATTAGCTGCACTTTAGAGATGTAGATTCATAGGTGGATGTGCTCAGTAGATGGCATGCCCACAGTCACAGTAAAGAACACATTATCTTGTATTATTGCTCTCTTACATTGCTACTTTCAATTTAGCAACACAAGTTATTTGTAGTATACATCAGCATAATTTTAGTTCATTTTTGAAATAACTGAACCATTTATTTCTTGGTTACTGGTGTGGAGGACAGTGTTTTGTATAAGCTAATTAGCTCTTGGCAGCAGTCTGATTGTCTCTCATGCCTGCTGCAGTTTATTTTTAGACCACAGAGGGGCACTGTGTAGCTGTATCCAGACTGATAACCTTCTAAAGCTAGACTTCTCAACACACTGCGTAATGATAGTAGATACCAATTCATTTGCATCCCCTTCCTCTGTAGTGCCCTAATGGGACACCAGCAGGGCCCTGGGCGATGGTAAATAATGCGTTTGTCCAAAAATTAAGGGTAAATAAACAAGCGAGAGGAAATGAAGAGGAAAATAATCTCTTTTTCTACTAAAGGGCAGGAGAGGAGGGAGAGCAGAGGGCACATTTATTCCCTACTGCTGTGATGTGAATCCACTAAATGATGAGTCACTTGGGTAGCTGTTATTGCTAGCAGCTGGTAGTTCATCACCATAGTCCACTCAGAATGAGTGGGATTGAGTGGGATCTAAGCTCTTGTACAAATCCACCGTGATGCCAGTGTCTTGTTCCAAGAAGACAAGATGGGGAATACTATGATGCAATAGTACCTCTCACGTTGCATTGTATGTGTGCTCTTATACTAATACATGCTGTGTCCTGTGTGTGATAGTGCTTGTTTTTTGTAGACTTCAGGGAGATGCCAAGTTCAAGCCCATGAGAGAGAAGAGGCCATGACAGCCAGGTTATTGAAAGCAGAGAAGGAGAAGTCCAAGGTGAATGAAATTTGTCTTGAAGGAATGTTCGTGTATTAAAGTAGAAATCCTCTGATTTTATAAATAACTAAATGTTACTAGAGACCATCTTGTGATGGGATCACACCAGCTTGGAAAGCCGTCAACGTGTTGATGTGCTGGTCCATGAGTACTCAGTAGCCATAACTACATTATTACATCAGTACTCAGAACTCATGGATCGGACCACACCCATCTTGTACCTCAGCCTTCATTTTGATCTCAATACACACCTATAAAGTTTCGTGACTGCATCTTGCAAGGTTGTGACGCTATCATGTTGACAAATTATGTCAACAGACAGAGAGACAGTGCATATGCGTGCGCACGCACACAGGCATACACATGCGCGCCTACCACAGTACTCAAAACCACCTCTGTGGTACTTCTCTCTACAGTAGGTGTCTCCAGGACCACATTTTGCCATGATTACACACTTGCACTTAACAAGGTGAAAACAATACCAGGTAAGCCGTCGCAGCTGGTAATAAAACTTTGCCCTATAAAAGTTCCTACCTCACTTATTCGGCATTAATTTACTGAAATTGGCTGCATAGGTAGTTAGCATTCAAATATATAGTATATCAAAACGTTTCAGCTGAAAATTAAATTTTGTCTTTAAATTATTACATAATTGTGCCTTAACTCAAATTGTATACATTCTGAACTTGTAAATCGTAGATGCTACATAGCTAATAATATACAGTAGGAGATGCTCATTCTGAATCTTCCAAGACATCACACCTCCTGCTGAGTCCACATTAATTTAACACTTTATTATGTATTGTCCAGACATTTTTTTTATTATGCTTTCCTCAGATGGAGCAGGATCTGGAGAGAGCTAGAAGACTATTAGAACATTCAGAGGATAGCAGAGAGTCACTTGTTCAACAGGTTTGTTTGTGGCCACTGTTCCTGATTGTACAGTCCATTCAGAACACATTCAGACCCCCGGATTTTTCACATTTTGTTATGCTGCAGCCTTATGCTAAAGTTGTTTAAATTCATTTTTTCCAACATCAATCGACACTCAATACCCCATAATAACAAGCGAAAACATAATTTTAGAAATCCTTGGAAATTTATTAAGAAGGAAAAACTGAAGTATTACGTCGACATAAGTATTCAGACCCTTTACTCAGTCCTTAGTTGAAGCACCTTTGGGAGTGGTTACAGCTTCAATTCTTCTTGGGTATGACATGACAAGCTTTGCACACCTGGATTTGGGGCTTTTCTGCCATTTTTCTCTGCAGCCCCTTTCAAGCTTTGTCAGGTTGGATAGGGACCACTGGTGGACAGCCATTTTCAGGTCTCTCCAGTGATGTTCTATTGGGTTCAAGTTAGGACTCTGGCTGGGCCACTCAAGGACATTCACAGAGTTGTCCCTAAGCCACTCTTGTGTTGTTTTGGCTATTTGCTTAGAGTAAATTTCCTGTTAGGTGAACCTTCGGCCCAGTCTGAGGTCCTGAATGCTCTGGACCGAGTTTTCGTTAAGGATATATCTGTACTTTGCTCTGTTCAGCTTTCCCTCAACCCTGACCAGTCTCCCTGTCCCTGCCACTGAAGAACACCCCTGCAGCATGATGCTACCACCACCAAACTTCATTGTTTGGATGGTATTAGGCAGGTGATGAGTGGTGCCTGGTTTCCTCCAGACATGACACTTAGAATTGGAGCCAAACAATTCAATTCAAAGACCAGAGAGTATTGTCTCTCACACTCTGAGAGTCCTTTAGGTGCTATTTTGAAAACTCCAAGTGGGCCTTGAAATGTCTTTCACTGAAGAGAGACTCAATTTGGCTGGGAGGCCAGCTCTAGGAAGAGTCCTGGTTGTTCCAAACTTCTTCCATTTAAGAATTTGGAGGCCACTTTGCTCTTGGGAACCTTAAGCGCAGCAGAATTTTATTGTAGCCTTCCCCAGATCTGTGCCTCGACAAAATCCTGTCTGAGCTCTTCAGGCGGTTCCTTTGACCTCATGGCTTGGTTTTTGCTCTCATATGCATTGTCAGCTGTGAGACCTTGTAAAGACAGGAGTGTGACTTTCCAAATCATGTCCAATCAATTGAATTCACCAAAGGTAGACTACCGTCACGGTGTAGAAATGACTTAAAGATGATCAAGAGAAATGGGAGACACCTGAGCTAAATTTAAATTTTCATAGCAAAGGGTCTGAATACTTATGTCAGTGGGATATTTCAGTTTTCCTTTTTATAAATTTGCAAACATTTCCTAAATAATGTTTTGCTCTGTCATTATCGGGTATTAAGTGTAGACTGACGATGTAAAAAATGAATTTAAATTATTTTAGCATAAGGCTGCAACATAAAATGTGAAAAAAGTGAAAAGGTCGGAATACTTTCTAAATGCACTGTATATGAAGATGTACAGTAAACCCCAATGAGACAAAACAATAAGCTGTGAAGAGAAAGAAAACATCTGTGTGATGTCTTTCTCTGTGTTTGCTCACATGGCTGATGATCCCCAGGTAAATGACATGCGCGGTGAGCTGCTGAGGATGAGGAAGGAGAAGACTGAGCTTCAGAGGGCCCGGCCGGAGACTTCTCAGTCCACTGCTCAGCCACATGGCAACCACACTGACAGGGAGGAGGGAAGAGGTGGACTGCAAGGGCCAGGTACTGAATTTAGGTCTGGACTCCGGAGGTGAGGGAAAGGCGCATGTTCAGGACAGAGAGGATTGGGATGTAGGTTAAATGTTCAGGTTAAAATGATTGTTATGCCAACTTTGTAACCATAGAAATAGCTGATAATACATTGTGTTATTTTTATCAATTTCTCCACAAAGAAAATCTTCAGACATTACACATGAATTGCCAACAGCTAGATTAAAATACCTTTAAGAGTGGGAGAATGAGTTAATGCCAGCAAAGGTGAAGGCAGTGAAAGGACAAGTGGAGTGTTGGTGAGAGGACAGACAGTTCATCGCAATATGGCACAAAAAGAAAAGAGTAAAAGAATGTCAAGGTTATGACAATAAAAGGGGAGAAAATTGAAAGTAGCTTAGAGAAAAGTATTGAAAATCTTTTCTGTCTGTGCCTTACTTTTTTGTAATGGTATTGATTTTAGGGCATCAGTGGCCCTTAAAAAGCAGTGAAAGCTTGAAAATGACAGCAATCAAGATGTGATAGAAGTGTAGACTTTTCAGCTTTAATTCAAGGGCTTTGCCAAAAAAATTGCATTAACTGTTTAGGAATTATAGCCATTTTTATACACAGTCCCTTATTTTCAGAGGCTCAAAAGTAATCGGACAATTGACTGACAATAAGTCTCATGGCCAGGTGTTGCCTAATTATTTTGTGAGAAATCAAGCAGATAAAAGGTCTGGAGTTGTTGAATTTGCATTTGGTAGCTGAACTCTCAATATGCAGGCCAAAGAGGTGTCAATGCAAATGAAGGAGGCCATCATTAGGCTGAAAAGCAAAACAAACCTATCAGATAGATAGCAGAAACTTTAGGAGTGACCAAAACAACAATTTGGTACATTCTTAAAAAGAAGGAATGCACTGGCAAGCTCAGCAACACCCAAAGGCCTAGAAGACCACAAAAGGCAACTAAAGTGAATGATCAGAAAATTCTTTCCTTGGTGAAGAAAAACTCTTCACAACATCTAGCCAGGTTAAGAACACTCTCAAGGACTTAGGCGTATCATTGTCAAAGTCTTCAATCAAGAGACGCCTTCATCATTGTAAATACAGAGGGTTTTCTACAAGGTGCAAACCACTGATAACACTGAAGAAGAGAGAGGCCAGATTATGCTTTGCCAGAAAACATCTAAAAAGCCTGCCCAGTTCTGAAACAAGATTGTTTGGACTGATGTTGGAAAGGAACGGCTCATAAGCCAAAACATACCTCATCATCTGTCAAACATGAGGCAGTGTTATGGCATGGGCATGTATGGCTGCCAGTGGAACTGGGTCACTGGTGTTTATTGATAATGTGACTGCTGATAGATGTAGAAGGGTGAATTCTGAAGTGTAAGGGGCTATACTGTCTGCTCAGATTCTGCCAAATGCTGCAAAACAGATGATAATGCTTCACAGTACAGATGGATAATGACCAGAACTAGTAGTAGAACTACTACGATGAAAGCAACCCAATAGCTTCTCAAGACAAAGAAATGGAATATTTTTCAATGGCCAAGTCAGTCACCTTACCTCAACCCAATTGAATATGCTTTTTATTTAATGAAGACTAAACTGAGGGCAGAAAGACCCACAAACAAGCAGCAACTGAGGGCGACTGCAGTAAAGGCCTGGCAAAGCATCTCAAGGGAGGAAAGTCAGCGTTTGGTGATGTCCATGGGTTCCAGAGTTCTTGTAGTCATTGACTGCAAAGGATTTTCATCCAAGTAAAAAACATAATCCTTATCCTTTTATCTGCTTGATTTTTCATGAAATAATTAAACAATAAAGAAACATGAAACTGAGTGTCAGTCAATTGTCCAATTACTTTTGAGCCTCTGAAAACGAGGGACTGTATGAAAATGGCTGTAATTCTTAAATGGTTAGTGCAATATTTTTGTTAAATTTCCTTGAATTAAAACTGAAAGTCTACACCAAAATCACATCCTGATGGCTTAATCTCAAATCCATTGGGGTGGTGTACAAAGGCAAAATTCCAAAAATTGTGTCACTGTCCAATTCTTATGTACCTAACTATATATTCTGTTCATGTCTATCAACTATTTGTCTGCCCCAAGTGACCAAGTGAAGTGATTGACAGCCAAACATGCACTTGACCTCACTAAATATTGGGTAAAAGGGTAAAAAAAAATTCAGGGTAAGGTTAGAAAATAATTCAAAATTTAAATCTGCTTAAATATTTATCTTACTCAAAAAATGTTGCCTAGGCTTGATTATTATTATTATTATTATTATTATTATTATTATTATTATTATTATTATTTTTTAAAGATGTATTTATTCCTGTTTGTTCCCTAAGTCAGTTTCCTCTAGGTGCTTGTAACTATGTGCTCTTCTTTTTATGTCTCCACCTGCAATAAGTGGTTTGATTATTTGTCTGCACATGTGTGTGCATGTACATGTGTGTTAGATCGTTTAGACCTAGAAAAAGAAGTGGCGGAGCTGCAAGTCCAGCTGTGCAAAGCCTCTGTGCTCTGTGAGGCTGAAGAACTGAAGAGGGCTTTGGACCGCAAGGAGAAAGAGAGGGTGCAACTCAGCTTACAGGTGGAGGTGTGTGTATCAGAGAAATTGTGTGACACTTGGTATTTATTTAAAACAACAAGAGCTTATAACACCAGTGGTTCAGAAAAGGCATCGCATGTCTTTCCATAGTCATCCATTAGGCTATCTTTGCAGTATACTCTAAAGAATGAATGGGAAACATTGACAGTCTCTCAACTCAAGTTGAAATGAATACAACACAAGCACGCCTTTGACTTTACCCATGTTGGCGTCTCCACCCTGAGCAGTGTTATCTCAGTTTGTCGGTGCCTCTCATCCGTGGTCGCATCCTCCGCCAACTCCATGTCACTTGATCCTCTTAAAATTGTCAGATTAAGTGACAGTTGGAATAGGAGATCAGAAGTCAACCAGCAGTCATTTATCCTTCTCAAACTGGTGCTTTGTCACTTCCATCACTATAACAAGACACAAAAAAAATCTAGAATAATACATCCCCTTGCTAAACAGGGCTATTCAAGGCTATGGTGGGTATCAATAAAATGTTAGTAAGAATTACTGCACTTTAAGGTCTGGCACATCCCTCTAATCTCTGATGATTCTTTCTCTGAAGATGTGTTTAAACTTCCACACTTCGCTATTGCCAAGTAGGTGTTAAAAGATGAAGTGAGTGTTTGCATGTATCACCTGGGGCCTCTCTTATGTTTTTTATGTCTAGATCAAAATAAACATCTGAAGTGTTTCATTTTAATGGTAAATGAGCAAAAATTAGGTATAATGAGGAGAATAGGGTGGAAGATTAAATTTCTCAATGACTGAATTTATATACAGTCTAATAGGTCTATGACTAAGCAGGCTATGACTAAGTACTCCTAACTGATAGTCTCATTCAGTATAAATACCTAAACGGCACCAGGGTAACCTTACTTGCCCTTACTTTAGACTTCAATCAAACTTGAAACTTCAAAGTGATTGTGATCTTCTGGTGATATGAAGTTAATCTATTGTAGCTCTCCTCTTAGACTACTTTTCAGACCGGCATGGCAGGTAATCCAATTGTAAGCAGCATGTAAATACAGTCTCAACCTTCTTTGACCTTTCTGTCTTTGTCCGTGTTCCTCTTCTTTCCTCGCCACACCCGCCCTTTACTTTTGATCTTTTCTTAAAATCTATCATACCTCTTATTTTTCCTGCTTCTCTTCCAAAACATCAACTGTCTTTTTCTACTTTTATGTATCTTCAACTGCCCTAAACACAGTCCTCAACACCCCTGTATGGCCCTTTCTCTTGCTTTTCTGTCTTTTTCTTAACATTAGCAGTAGTACTCACACAAGCATACACACACACATCCTTGACCTTTCTCTTTTCTATATACCAGGAATTGTCATCAGACCTAGTGCGGCGGGAGCAACAGCAGCTACGAATGCTGGAACAGTTGAGGGAGATACAGGTATTTTGATTGGTTACTCTGTCACATCGCAATTCATCAGTACACTGGTTATTTAAATCAAAGACTCTTTTTTTTTTTTTTTTTTTTTCTCTTTTTTCTTGCGTTAATTTAAATTAGAAACACGCTGTGTTTAGTGGCATGTCTGGGGCCAGAACTTCACAAAATTACACTGTAAAGAATTGAAAAACTAAAGTTGCAGTAATGAGATCCTGCAGAGTTAGGCCTATGAGAAATTTTAAGATCCACCTCATGGTTAAAAAACACTGATTCAGATTATAAAGAATGAGTATACACTTTATTCATGAACTCAGTCATCCTTTCAGAGCCGAGGGCTGGCAGAGAAGAGGGAGATGGAGGCATTACTTCAGGAGAGCACAAGGAGCAGAGAAGAATTGAAGACCAGGGCCCAGGAGGCTGTGCGCCAGTGGAGGGCAAAGTGCAAGAGACTGCAGAAGGAGCTGGAGGAGGTGAGGGCCCAGGCTCAATTCCATACTGACAAGTTCTTGCAGGTCAGTTTAGGCAGATGCATTCATTACACAAGTTTTGACACCACAGCCTACAGTAGTAGCTTTGATAAGTAACTGTTGATCTTTATAATGTTTGCTGTTTTCTTACATTGACAAAATCAATCTCTAGGGGACTATTATGCCCTATTCTGTCTTATCTCAAAATATTGCAAATGGAAGGAACAAAGTGTAAAACTAACATAAGTGAACACAATTATCTCATCCTGTTTGCTTTAAAGGGGAACTCAACTCTTTATGGAGAGTACTACTTAGCCCATGAAAACAGTTGTGTAAAGTCTTATGTGGCTGAGGAGGGAGCATTCCAGAATTTAAAAAATGAATGATGATGAAGTCAGCAGGGTTATCTTAGCTTTTTTAACAGTAAGTCTACATTACTCATTGGAGTTGTGGGGTTTAAAAGCATTCAGGAGGTAGGGGGGATCTAATGAATGATCCTTTTGATTTGCATTTTGGGAAATGTAGGATCTAGGGTTTTTGGAGCTTGACCCATAGAAGAGACTAAAAGTCAGGATGTCTGTCTCTGCTTCTTTGATTTTTACCATTCTTTTTTTAATCCTAGATTTATGAAAGTGCAGTACTAAATCACTGAGTGCATCTTTAAAGTTACATTTTGTATATTATATGAATGGCCAGTTTGTATTTATGGTAGGTGTAGCCTATTACAACTTAAACCACCGTAGCGCCATTGATGTTGACAGAGAAATTGCCATTCTCCTGTTCAGAAAAAGTATCAATATGCATTCTGTATGAGATACTTGATGGTGAAGCCTCTGAACACCCTGCATGAAAAATATACACACACATTGTGTATTGCATGTACAGCAACAATATACAATAAACAGACTTATGCATTTGATAATGGGCATGCAGAACTGTGATTGTTATTGTCCATTAGCTGGAGTTAAAGCATTACTGTGTCTTTGCCTGCTGTAGTGAAAATATCAATCAAAACCTCTAGTAGTCATCTGCTTTCTTGTTCCTGTTGGCAGTACTCACGCTTTTGGCTTATGTTTGAACAAAGTGAAAGCTCACAGTTTTTGCACACTTGCAACAGAATCCAGCAAAAGTTATTGACTAGGTATCAGTAGGCACTGTTAAGCAACTGCAGCACTAATTTAAGTCAACTCTGTTCCTTGGCTACAGGCAGCTCTGTCTCAAATGTTCCTGCTGCTACTGCTGCTGCTGCTGCTGCTACTGCTACTGCTGCTGGCTGGCTGGACGAGCAGCAAGCCATCTGGCTGCACTATTAGCAAGAACTGAGCCTCTGACTCTCTGACTCTGACTTGGTGCATTCTTTTAGCAGTGGACTCAGGCTCAGGCTAAACTGCATTGACTATGACAGCGTGTTCTAAAAAGTGAAATAATCAATAATGTTCCGTACAGAAATGTATTTCTCAACTCCAGTAGTAGACTGATTTGTAGTGCCTCCCGAGGCGGCGAGAAGAAAACAAAACTTATCTCAGCCAATTCTCCCAGTTGTGCAACCCGCTGATGTCAGAATACATTAGCCGATAGTGGAAGGTTGCTACAACTGACTAAGTGATGCACAGAATATTAGCATGTATTGTGGAAATTATAGACACAACACCAAATGTCTACTCTGTTACTCAGATGTCATATTTCAAATATTTTTAGCAGCTCTTTGTTTCTAAGCTGTTGTCTTCCTTCCTTTGTTTCACTTACAGTATGGAGATGTCCTCCATACCATACGAGTTTAGATCTCTATTCGTTCATTATGTTATATCAGAGAAAAAAAAATCAACACCCTCACATCACTGGGAAAATACAGAAGTTTAAATATATGAATTTTTCTGGTGCATGGTCTCAATTACCTTTCATCAATGAAATGGACTGGAAAATCAGCAAAAGCAGCACCTTCTATACCTTTAAGTATAATGATTGTGCACTGTATATGAAGGGGCGATATACATTAAATACATACCCTTTGCAGTCCATATTGTATGTCACGTGCAGCCCTCTAATGATGAAGAGAAGGAAACTGGTCCCAGCTTTAAAGGAAATAATGAAAATAAAATGTTATTTGGAACTCCTGAATATCCTTTGAAAAATACCAGTATAAGTAATAAATAATGAGAAATTTTATGGAGCTTTTTATTAATGTTGCTCTTCAGCCTAAAAAAGCAAATAGGTTGGATACTTATGCATTCCTTTCACTACTCATTTTAATTCATACTTTGTTTCGTCTTTATAGCATAGAGGGCTTTGTATCAAAGTCAGATTTAAAACTCTTGAATAATGTATTTTGAATTAACTAAATAATATAACCAAACATGAAGTCAAGTAGTCTGCATACCTTTCCATGGTATGTTACAGTTGTTGTGCTTAGTTGAATAATTATTAACTAAATAATATTACCAAACATGAAGTCAAGTAGTCTGCATACCTTTCCATGGTATGTTACAGTTGTTGTGCTTAGTTGAATAATTATCGCCTGACTATTATTTTAGCTTGAAAGTCACCGCCCAGTGATTTCCATCCCATTTGAAGTGACCTCCAAACTCACAGTCAGCAGCCTCGAGCCTCACGGGCAGACAGACAGACTCCCACCTGCCATACTCGACGTGACAAATTAATTACAGAATCATTTTTGCCCCCTTAATGAATTACGGGAGAGAATCAAGTGCTCAATTATATGATTAGGTTCTGAGCTACAGCAAAGTCTTTTTAAATTCCAGTCAAAGCCAGAGTATTAGAAGCAATCTGCTCTGAACAGACCTGACCATTGTCCCTTATCAGGGAGCTGAGTGCTAGCATTTCCCTATCAGTGCAAGAGCTCGTACTGCATATGTTTTTCTCCCTCTGTCTCTCTGTCACTCTTTCTCTAGCTCTCATCATTATCGTTAGAGCTCCTCTTTGTACACCATCTTCCTCCTCTTCATTTGTCATTTTTCATTTCCCTTCTCCTCTCTCTCTCTCCCACCCCCTCCCCCACTTGTGTGCTCTCTCTTTCTCCCTTCAGGCAGCCAGAGAAAAAGAGAGCTCTCAGGCCAAGCTGAAGGCGCTGAGCCAGCAGACTGAGTCGACCCGCAGGGAGCTCACTGAAATCCTTGGCCGTTTGGCCCAGCGCGAGGAAGAACTCCACCGCAAGGACGTTGAGTTGTCTGAAACCCGCCAGCGCCAGCTGTCACTGGAGCAGGAAATCCGGCAGGTGTGGGGTTGAACATCCAGAAATAGAATTTATCTTTTAAATCACTAGGGACACAGAATTAACATATTTTTTCTTAACTTATAGGACTGTAGACTGTCGGTCAGGTTTTAACAGAACAATGTGCTTCTAGTAATTTTTAATGTTCCTTAAATTTGAATCCATCAGCCTGTCTGGTTCATTGATTCAAGACCAGTTTACCTTAGCTTTTCAAAAATGATATCAATCAGCACATAGATTTAATCAAATAGTACCCAACTGCCACCATGAAGTATGCTATTCAGATATCATGTAATGATGGCACGTATATGAAAGTAGTCAGCAAGCACTGAAGTTGTAACATTGAAGTTTTGCGAAGATACAGTATATATCAATTCTCTTTGCCAAAAAGCTGGTTTGGTGGTTACAAACAAATTCACATTCTTGTACAAATCCCAGTCTAACCATAGACATGGCTGAAATGTGTAGATGAATTTATCTTGTTCAGATTAAAGAACCTTGATATGATCCTAATAATGCTCCTAACTCTAGGTAAGGGAGGCCTCAGCTGCCTTGGAGGAAGAGAATCGGCGTCAGGCTGCCATCCATGCAAGACTAAGGGAAGAGAACCAGAGGTTGATGGAGCGAGCTGACACCCAAGCCAGTCGTTGTCAAAGAGATGAGGACACATGGGCTGAGCTCCAGGCTGCCCTGAAGCAGATGAACTCAGCCCGTACCAAGCTAGCTCAGCAGCTTGCTAAGGAGGAGAGCTCTAGGATGGAACTCCAGAAGGTTGCCTTAGAACTACAGGCTAAACTGACAGTGGTGCAGGAAGAGCAGGCTGCACTTGGGCAACAGCTGCAGCTTGAGAGAGAGGTGCATCAGAAGGAACTGGACAACATGAAGGCAATGATGGAAGACAGCAGGATAAAAAAGGATCGTGAAGTACAGGACACGGTTAAGCTCTACCGTCAGGAGCAAGATGAATTGCAGGCACACCTAAAGGACGTAAAGGTAGGTACTTTTTTTAATATTTATTTATAAATCAGTATTTTTTTCTGTAAAGGAAATGTACAGTTAAAGGAACAGTTTGTCATTTTGGGAAATACGCTTATTTGCTTTTTTGACGAGAATTATATTATCCCTCCCATGTCTGTACATTAAATGTGCAACTAGAACCAGCAGCTGGTCAACTTAGCTTAGCATAAAGACTGGAAACAGCTAGCTTGGTTCTGTACCAAGGTAAGAAAATCTGGAACCAGCAACTTCCTGGAGCCTCCACTGGTTGCCTGGCAGCTGGTCCCAGTCAATAAATAGTGTAGCACATAATCACTTTAGTTTTTGTACAGATTAAACAAACAAGAGATAACTTGTTAATTAGTGAAATTTAGAGGTGCTGGAAAGCAGGTAATGTTATCTTTGGACAGAGCCAGGCCAACTGTTTCCCCCTGATTCCAGTCTTTATGGTAAGCTAAGCTAACTGGCTGCTGGCTTTAGCTACATATTTAACATACAGGCATGAGATTGGTATCAATCTTTTCATCTAACTTTTAGCAAAAAAGTGAATAAGTGTATTTCTAAAAATGTTGAAAAATTCCTTTATACACCCTGAAAGGCCCCTTTAAAAGCAGCGCTGAGCTCTGGATAATATATCTGATGCACCACACTCTTATTTGTCAAATCTTTTGAGATGTCAAGGTCATAAGCCAACCATCTTCTTTTCAAATCTAGACATGGATCACAGAGTGCCACACTCGAATTGACATTTAGAGTATCATTGGCACACACTTCAAATTCAGCACAGGGTAACATGCCTCAGCTACTAAACATCTGGCATATTTCCGACTCAGCGAGACACAGATATAATTCTCATTTAGAGTAATTTTCCTCATTCGCCAGGGCTCTGTCCTCTGAGTACGGGTGAATCGAGGATAGCTGAGCTCTTAATGGTGTGTGGTGCCCTGTGGATCCTCACGGCCATTCCAAAGCTCCAAGCGTGAATATTTAAAAACCCAGATATCAGACCTCAGAAGTCTCATAAAGAGAGTGCGGGAGATAAGGGACTCCACTTGATTTACTCCCATATCACCCTACCCCCATGATGAGTCCTCATGGGTACATTGTTTCTTAAGGGGCATGGTCTTCTCTGATATGGTTGACTTTAGCCCATTAGCTGTGCTGAATGGCATTAATATCTGACATAGCTCATTGTAATGGTGTCATTTCCGAGTGCAGTAAAGACAAGGGCGTTTGGCAGTGTTTTTAAGTACTAGCCTACGGGTGCCGCAGATGTCTCTAAGAAGCCCACCCAATATTCACAGAGCATAGCCTGTTACTATTTTGATACAGTCAACTGTCAGAAAAAGCTTACAATTTATTAACATATTCTCTTGTCCTTGTCCTCTCACTCCTGATTTCTCCTCCACTCTATCTTCCCTCTCGCCGTCTCTCTTTCTCTCTTAATCCCTCTCTTACTGCCTCCCTCCAGTTCGGATTTTGCATTTTCCATCTGTTTTTCTCTTTCCTCACTCAAAGCAGTTCTGTTTTCTCATTTTTTTTGTTTGTGTCACTCCTGAAACTCCTAGTACTCATTCATTGTTGTTCATTCCAATGTACTGAATCTTGAACTGTGTGTGATAATGTGATTATTGTAGACAGAAAACTAATGCCTGAGCTGGCTTTGCCTTTGCAAACCTGAAACATGCAATAAGGACTTAAACAAGGATTTCAAAGACTTGGCAATTTTTTACCCATTTAACCATTCTCTTGACCCATTACATGATGATGTCTGTTTGTGCAGCACAGAATGTCATGTTAGACCTTATTGTGAATTCACCCTGTGCCAAACAGAAGTGTCCTAAGATCTTTTACAAATTGGGGTCCACTGGCAAATTTGGCATACTGTATGCATGATCCACAAAGCAACACTTATGTGAATGAAATGCCAACTTTGAAAACTTATTTGCATGATTTACTTATATTCCCAATATATTTTGGAGCAGATAAACCACCAGTCCTTATTATCTCAAGTAATTGCCTGTGTATCATGGCCTCTAACACATCCACTCTCTGCTAGGCAGATGCAATGTCAGACAAGGAGCTGTGTGGGGTGCTGCGCATTAAGTTGGACAGAATGAAGGATGAGTGTGATAAGATGGCATTGCAGCTGAGCACAAAAGAAGAGGCACATGCACTTCTCCACAGAAAGTACCTTCTACTCAAACAGGAACTGGATGACAAAGTAAGCCCTGCCCCTTTGCCATGTTTTTCAAACATAGTGAGTAATGACATAAAACATCCAATAAATACAGAGTATCCGTTGTCCTGTCAGTGAAATACAATGGGGTCCAAAAGTCCTCGCATTTAAGTAAATGGGGGGGGGGCCCTTCCCAACTTCCAACCCCCATTCTTCCGATGTCCTTGATCACACCACACCCATCTTTGAACTTGGCCTTTACTTTGATCTCAACTACACACTTGTAAAATTTCATAACTGCATCTTAGATGGTATTGATGACAAAATCTGTCGACAGACAGACACACACATACACATGCGCAACACACTAACACGTTTACTCAAAACCAACTCTGTGGCAGTTCCCACTACAGTAGGTGTCTTTAAGACCACATATTGTCATGATCGCACACACAGACATACACAGACTCACAAGGTGAAAACAGTAACAAAAACATATACAAACATTACAATGACATTGCTTCCCTTCCTTCCTGGCATTAAGTTCTAGAATATCTGGTAAGGTCATGTGATCATATGAAACTAATAATGGTTTGAAAGGTTAAGTGGTGCCAAATCAGCACTATTTTTAATGGGCCTCAATACGTCCTCAGGTGTTATACAACAGCAGATGAAGTATTGAATCCCTTTTCACATCTCTGACAGGCCTTCGATAAGTTGCATGGGGCTCTTTGGGGGGATCCATGTATTGATTTGAAATCGGGTGAATGAGGGAAAAAAGGGCCCTTATTAGTGTAACACAGGTGGTTTATTATTCCAGGGACAGGTTAACGATCCGCAGTCCCTGGGCGGCACTGATCAGTTGGTTCCTGTGCCTCGAACATATCGATTGACTGTGTCTTGGTAGAGATTCTTAGATCCTTCCAGAGAAGGAAACTTAACCAGATCTGTTGGTGTGAGAGGAAACTGAATTGGCTCTCTGCTGCCCAGAGTTGTCTATCTGTACATTATTGACTAAACTGTAATAACTACTTGCAACTGATCTTGTAATAAGCAAACCTATTCGTGCTTACTCTGGTCACCTGCAGAAAATCTGTTATAAATTAATGTCTTTATACTATCTTGTAAAATCCAAATAACATAACTAAAAATGCTAGAAAGCGGTCGCTATTTTGCATCCACTATACTCCACTTAGACCTCTGCTATCCTCCACAGGTCAGGTCAGGTGAGCGGAGAAATGCTTTGGAGTCAGAGCTGGAGAAGAAGGTGTTGCGGATGGAAGCAGAGCAAGAGGCAATCCTTACCTACTTGGGTGAGGAACTAGATGCAGCCTGCCATAGCCTGGCTAGGAATGGTGAAGACAAACTACAGGTATTTAATTTCATTACATTATATTTTATTCTATTTTATTATGTTTGTTGTTTGTGTGTTTTAAAACTGCATTTAACAATTTTTGGTCTCTATGGAGTAGCAAAGCTGCAAAGCAAGCTCACAGAGACACAATGCTGATATACTATTGTCTTGTTAATGAACATGTAAGCAAACAGTTGCCTATTTACACAATCAGCAGACAGAGAGCAACATGAGCATCTGTTGTAGTTCTCAGATATTGGTCAAATATTGACTTTCTATTTAGCTGTAGTGGTCCACCAACTCCTGAGAAACCTAGCTGGGTCTTTAGTGTACTAGATGGTCAACTTTCCAAAGCAGTCTCTTGTCAACTTCAGCTTTTTGTTGGTTCATTCTGGGCAAGTATCATGCACTTGTCTGAAATTTTCTGCTGAATAAAATGGATTCCTTCAGTTTTTACAGAATAAAGGAGGGTTGATGCAAACAGTGAAACTCTTCATTCAGTATCTGTGTGGGCCAGAGAACCAAAACAGTGAGCTAAAAGCTGCATAGAGCTTCAGTTTGGTGTTAAATTAGTGGGTTCTGCTTTCAGGTTATGCAGAGTCATTTGATTAATTGCTGATATCAATATTTTTTCATTTCAGTATCTAATCTTGATGTGTCATTTCCATAACTAAGCTTTAAAGTGGGCAGTCCTTTGAGATGAAGCGATAGTACAGGAAAAACAGAGGAGAAAACAGTCTACTTTGTCTGGTGTTGTGTACTTTGTCTAGTTCTAAAATGCAGGGCATCTATTTGTATGCTCTCCTCCTTACCTAGCCAGTCTCGGCTAAAGAACATGCCCCTTCATCTGAGGACACATGCATGCAGCCTCATCAAGGAATACTTATCTTACACATACATACTGTACTGTGTGCTGTGATGAAGGCTGCATCAACTGGAGGCTTGTGTTGACCATTAAGAATACTTTCATCTTAGTGGGTGAAAGTTGTTTGTTCATCTAATAGTGTAAAGATGAAATTGCTTAAGAAAGGAAAAAATCAGATGGATGTAATTACTTAATGCAGAGACAGGTTTTTGAAGGAAGATTATGTATGTTTATGTAAGACTGTGTTTTGTCTGTTTCTGCGGGTACAAACTGGCAAAGTGCTCTGGCACCTTGTGTGAGAAATGTTATGCTACCTTGTGTTGTTAAGGTTCCTGTAAATGTAAATCCTTTTACAGATGTCTGTGTCTTTGCACAGGTCTAGTTTACAGTATATTTCATCTAAAAATGATGCTTCAGATGACTTCAGATAATTGAGCGTCTGTACGTTCTGATAAATGCTGTTTCGCATGTTCTTGCATGACAACAAAATGCCCCATGGAAATACCTTTCTCATCTCAGTGTGCCTTTTTCTCTTCCTGTCCTTACCTGTGGCTATTTAATGTTTACTGTTACAATAGTTATTTCATGGAAATTTTCAACTTTTCTAATGCCAAGCCCATTTTACACCACACTGCAACAGGGGTCTATTCTTGGTCCATTAATATGTAGATTATTTTAAAAAACATTATTCTTCAGTACCATAATGTCCATTTCTATGGAGATGATACAATGTTATACCCTCTGGTCTCCTCTTAAATCCAGGCTCTAAGTTATCTTCTGTCTGCCTTTGATGCTTTCCAATGATCACTTCTTAATTTTAGACTTCTTTTAAATGCAGATCCGTAAGACTGCCGTTAAAACTTTAAATGGTACCAATATCAATAATTCTGAGTCATAGTTCTTTGTCAATTTGTGGTTGTCTGGCTTTATTTGTGTTGTTTTTGAATGCTGGTTTTGTGGTTGTCTGGTTATGAATGTTTCTTGTTCACAGGTCTCACTTGAAAAGAGATCTCAATCTCAACAGGGCCACCTGATTAAATGATTTATAATAAAATGCCTATTACGCACAGTAAAGTTTTACAGTGCCTACTTACAAACATTTACGTTTTATGTATGTTGACCACTGGAAACACCCACAGCTTGATACACTAATAAACACATCAGACACACACTCAATCCCCCCCATGCTTAACTTTTCCTCTGCTGCTCCAGGCTGATGAACTCAGGCAGCTCTTATCTGCTTTTATAGATTTCCCAATCTGGTCCAGCAGTACACCAGCCAGACATGCGAGCCAACGCCTCGCCTCATCTATAATCATGTCAAGTTGAAAAGAAGTCAAACTCGCTAGTGATTGCTCTAATGAGGCGAATCATTAACAGTTAAGGGCTGTATTAGGTTTCAGTTACCTTGTGACACTCTCCTTCCTTATTTCTTTTTAGAGGCACTACTGCAAGAAGTTGTAGGACAGTATAGCGCTAGTTGAAAGTTAAAGAAAAACTTAATAGGAGCAGCGTGCTGTCATACAAGAGATTAACACTGGGAATTTACTGTATGTTGCTAAATCAGTTGCTAAAGAAGATTTTGAGTCAGTGAAACTGCTTTCTTAGTAACAAAATGCAAAGACTACTTTTCAGTGAATCAACAAGATAATATACATCATTTTATACAAGTCTAGAACTTTAATGTTAAAATTTATTTTTGTGACCTTGTTGGATACCTCCTCTTAGGTTACTTTCCTGTCCCTCTCTGGCTTCTCTCACTAGTGACCTACTTCCTGTGCACATCTTTTTCTCTTTTGTGCACAGCTAGCTCTAGTGAGTGCACACCATGTAACAGCAGAGTTCTGTGTTTGAATCCAGCCCTAGACATTTGTCATTTTATGTTATTTCTCTTCGGAATTTCCCCTCACTTCACTTTAAACTGTTTGATGAAGAGAAATGCCATAGTGAAAATATCTATTAAACATCCTCCTGTGTCCTTTCCACTTGCTGCTGGTTGTAACATCTCTGCTTTTTGCTTGTCTCTAAACTTTGCTGTCTTCACCATTTTCACAGCGGCTGGTGAATCAAACAAACTGTAACCAAAGAGACACAGTAGCAGATTTACTTGCATTCTGAAAGAGACAAAAAAAACCACGCAGTCAAACATTTGAATTAGCAGAGGTGGACACAATTCCACGGTAGTGCTGCTAAGAAAATAGTGGCATTTCTGTCACTTCAACCCCACAGACAAAACTTTTTTACTCCCAGCCCACTTGTTTAGTTTTTCAACAGTTTTGCCTCCTTTTTGTCTACCACTGCGCCAAGCTGCCTTTGATGGTTGAGGAAAGAGTAAAGAGCACAAGCAAATGGCATAGAGACATGTTTTATCCCTCACAGAGTCACACTGCCATGCAGTTGAACAGTCCCAGAAACGGGGACCTATGCACAGAAGTACTCCATTGCCGAACTTTGAGCTGCCATACCAACAACATTGGGAATTTGTTTTTCTTGGATCTGGATTTGAGTGACAGGTTGAAAAATTTGCTTCACACCTGTACAGTGACGATGTTCTTTGCCAAGGCAAAGGACAGAAAGGGTCTGAAAAAATCCTGCTTTGTACTTTGCATGTCAGTTGATCACACATAAACACCTTGCCAAAAGGGTGTACTTGAAAAAACAGTTGTACTTTTTTGTCGACTCTGTTCTATCTATGTAGCAGGAGGGGAGTTATGTTTTTGCTCCGTCTGTTTGTGTGTTAGCAGGGAGGTGTGATGTTTCTCTATCAATGGATTTGCACAAAAACCTTTTGAAAACCCTAATCATGGGGCAAAGAAGCAATGATTTACTTTTCATATTCCATGGGTGTGTGTGACTTCTTTCTATTAGGCATGTTACTTCAAGACAGATTGTTAACACCTTTAAATGTTTTGCTATGCTAGCGGCTTGGCTCTAGGGACCGCACTGTCAGTCTGTTGCTCCACCACTGTTTCCGACTGAAATATCTCAATCTATTTGATGGGTTGTTATGAAATTTGGTACAAATACCCATTGTGCCCAGACAATGAATTCTACTGTCAAGATATTTTCCATCACTTTTGGTGATCCCCTGACTTTTCCTGTAGTGCCACCAGCAGGGCAGAATTTTCACTTAGTTTGTGAAATACCTCAACATCTACTAGCTTGATTGGTGCAAAATGTTGTAGACATACCCAGATGATGAATCCTAATGAGTTTTGGTGATCCCCTAACTTTTCTTCCAGTGCCATTATGAGGTTAACATTTGTCACTTTGAGTGAAATGTCTCTAACTACATTACATAGACATTCGTGTCTCCATCAGGATGAATTGTTATTACTGGTTGATTTTTTTTTTTTTTTTGTCCAATCTAGGGCCACTATCAAATCAAAAGTTTACTTTTTTCAAATACTTTGGTTTATGACCATATATCAGTTACATTGTGTTTAGTGCTACTTAGCAAATGTTACGATTTTAAGAGGGTTAAACGGACATGGTAAACATTATATCTGCTAAAATTCAGTTTGTTGACATTATCTTTGCACATGCTGATGTTAGCATGTAGCTTGAAGTTGTGCCTAAAGCTTTGTTCAGACTGACGTTAGCCCTACATAAAAAAATGCAGCAACCCTTATTCATTTGCATGAGGCCAGTATGGTGATGCAGTGGCGCTGCCAACGCAGCAGGGCTCCTGAAAAAAAGGTGGACTTGGCTAACCTTTTGCCATACTGCATCATTATGTAGTTGAGCAAATCACTGCAGTGGCTAATCAAATTCGATGTGCACAAATGTGCAAGCGCACATTTCTGGTAGATAACTTTGTAACAAGAATTAAGTATTTCTAATGCTTACCTGGCTTTTGTTGCTATGAAAGATAAAATAATTGCTGCCATGATAACTTTCTAGAGATGAAAAACTCCGTGTCATTATTACAAACCACTGTGCATTGTTTTGGCCTCATCTTTGGCCTCTCTTTTAAGCCTTCAGTTTCACAGATTTGTTACTTGCACTGGGCTTCTTGGATCCTGTTTCAGGTCTCATTGATACCTGAAGCAACATACCTCCACCAACACAGCCCCTTTTGTTGTTATAACACAGGACTTAGTCTAGTTTGAGCCATCTCTAAACAGAGAAACAGACAAACTTCCATCAATATCAACAGAAAGGCACAGGAGAGCTTGTTCCTGTTTCAGATAAAATTGTCACTTCTGGGTGTCTTGGAGGGCTATTGGTTAAGACGCATAATGTATAACCACATATCCTTGCATGTCATATGTCTCAGTTTCTCCATGTTTCCTGTTTATGTCAGCACTTCAAAGTCAAAGTGTCAAGATACTGAACCCCAAATTGTCCTCCTATGTATCATCGGTGTGTGTGTGTGTGTGTGTGTGTGTGTGTGTGTGTGTGTGTGTGGGGGAGACTGGATAGTGTAAAGCGCTTTGAGTGGTCAGTAAGACTAGAAAAGCGCTATATAAGTGCAGTCCATTTACCAAATATCATGGAATTTGATCTTTTCGATTCTGATTTGGGCCACTTCCATATGTGGTCCTAAATCAGATACAGATCTTATTTTTGGTTTTTGTAATGCGACCTCAGTCAGAACAGTCATATTGGAATAAACCTTGAAATTTTGGGTGAAATCTGTGTCAGTGAAACCATACATGTCACGATGCCAACACTCCTGGCTTCGACTCCACATCTAAACACACCTCTGTACAGAAGTGGTAGGTATTGCTCCACAAAAAGCCATAATTAAAAATTTGGCTCCCTTTTTCCTCATCCTCGTCCTTGTTATCATATGCTCAAGAATTTGCTGGCTTCCACTGCACATCAACTTATAAATGAAAATCGTAAACGCTGACTTCAGTGGCCTCCATGTTAACTTCTGTATGACAGCATGCTGTATGTCACATCTTTCTAATTGTTTAATTGTTTGTCAGTTCAGGTTGAGGACCAGCTCACACTGGAATCTGATATTGGCCACATTTTAAAAAATAATGTAAATAGCCAAACAAAAAAATACGATCTGAGCAATAAATCCAAATAGAGCACCAGGGCTTGCATTGTGATCATAGCCTAAGATACTTGAAAATTTCGCTAGGATATCAAATTTTTCATTTCAGGTACTTGCATGCACGTGTTCACCTCCTTATTTCAAACAAGCAGATAATGAAACATAGAATTGATTATTAATCTTTGGTGAAAATTCCACATTTGAAGCTGGCACATCTCAACAGTTGCATAGCTTTGGCAGAAGTATACTTACAACTGAATGTCATCTACTTATGTGACTGTTTATCTGTACATCTGTGAGTGTCTTTTTGTGTGTGTGTATGCGTGTGTGTGTGTTTGTTGTTTGTCCATCTACATTTTCAATCACTTTCTGTTTTTTCTCTTTACATACTTTAACTCCTATGATGTCTATTAAAAACCCTGACTACAAATTCTCTTAGATTTGCACTCTTTTGCATTGTATACTTTTTTAAGAACAAAAGGTTTTATAGCATGCTAACAAAGGAAAGCTCAAATTTGCATTAATCTCTGTTCTTTCTCAACAGGCGATCTCACAGAAACCTGGATTAGTGAAAGACCCTCATCACTGGCTAGCTGAGACAAAGGTATGATTGTTACATACAGTAGTGCTGCCTTCCATACAAGTGATTTCTCTGATTAATCAGTTGTATAATGAAGAGAATAGAAGATTAAGTAACACTATTACCATGACAACCATGCTCGTTAACACTATATCGAAGATTAATGAAAGAAGACATCATAAAGTATATGTAATCAATGATTTGGTCTTTGAAAACTTGAATTTTTTATACTAACCAAATATGATTGTATTTTTTCGTGTTTAAAACCAACACTTGCTGTAGTATAAGCTCTCAGAAAAAACTGATTTGTTGTTGAGGAAACCACTTTCAGCAGCTCAGCCCTTATATGTGGTGAGAGTGATTAGATGAGATTAGATTGGTGATTACAATGAAACTGTGACATTCAGGGATTTGTGACAAAATGGGTAAGGATAGTTGGAAATTTCACTACTTGTAGAAACTCAGTCATAGTATATTATTTAACTGGTTTTCAGTTTCCCTCTAATCCAGCATCATGGTTAACATGATGTTCTGCTTTACTTAGGCTCTTTATGCCTCAACGCCGGCGACAGCTGTGACCAGGGGCATTATGTTTTCGGGTTTTCCGTCTGTCCCATTCTCGTGAATGCGATATCTCAGGAACGCTTTGAGGCAATTTCTTCAAATTATGCACAAACGTTCACTTGGACTCAAGGATGAAGTAGGGCTGGGTAGTAAATCGACATTATAAGGTATATCGATATATTTTCAAACGAGATATAGGATGAGACAATACCATTTATATAAGTATACAGTAACATGGAGGGAGACACCGCGCCGGTCCACATTGCCAAACATAATCATAATTATAGAGTATTTTAGTCACTATCGTTGTTGAAAACAACTGACGGAGAATTCCCAGAGATAGCGGCATCATCCATACATAGACTCTACCGGGACGGCCCGCTCAGGTAGAGAAAATCACTTGATTTCAACATAGGTAAATCTTACATAAGATCGCCTTATTTCACTCTTTTCAAACTAACCAATTTTTGGCCACAGACCTGTCTGTGTTGCATGCGCTCAAGGGGCATCTGTAAATTGCAGCTACAGACTATAACCTGGGTTACACTCTCCCTCTGTAAGCTGCATGAGTCTACATTCACAAACGTCACACACCGTGCCACAAACCAACACAAGTTATATCTCTACCTGTGGGAAATACTGGATAGGCCTATCTTTAATTAGTATAGGCTATTTGTTTTACATTTTTTTTTCATTGACATGTTTTGCAGCTGTGTATTTTCAAACAGGGAAGGAAACCCTGTCTTTGTATTTTATTTTGATTACAGTCTGTTTTTAATAAAAGTGCTTGTGAAATCTCACGTGTGGCTTTGACTTACAACTGAACATTTAGCACACTAAGTAGAAAGTCTCAATACATATACCATATATCGCCATTCATCCTAAAAATACTGAGATATGACTTTAGCCCTAGGATGGACTGATTAGATTATGGTCTTCAGAGGTCAAAGGACTAAGTCACTGTGACCTCACGTCCGTTACATTCTTGTGAAGGCGAAATATCAGGAATGCCCGGAGGGAATTTAATTACATCTAGCACAACAGTTCACTTGGACTCAAGGATGAACCGATTTAGAATTTGATGGTCAATGGCCACTGTGACCACACAAAACCAATTTATGGCCATAACTCAAGAATTCATAATTATGTGACAATTGTGTCATAATAAACTTAATACCGTATATAATATAAAATTCCCTCAGAGTCTTCACTACATATATTATAGGAGTCTGGACAGACATAGCTTTAAAATGCTACTTGAAAGTTGACGGAGGCGTACAACCGAGAGGCAGTTTAATTGATAAAATTATGAGATGCAATTTTTATTCAATGTGTTGCCTTGTTGTTGTCATCTTTCTGTCTTTTGCAATAAAAGTTACCATCTGGCTTCTTTCCAAGAGCAATTAGTCCCCATTTGCTAAATCATGTTTGCAGAATTCATAGTGTTTATCACCATAATGTATATATCCTGTCAGAAATGCTTTTAGGGTACTGTGCATTTACAAAATAAAACAATGAAAAACGAGAGATTAGTATCTCCCTTGTTAGGACTTTTTATGTTAATAAAATCTAGGTATGATTTACAGGCTGATAGACCACAATTAGACTACCCATTTAATCAACCTTTTTTTATGGCTGTAACAACCTGTTGTATGAAACCTTGTAAATTTATTTACATCCCCTGTTGCATTGACAATAGGCTTCATATTACTTTGCCTTGGCCACTGTATTTTCTCTTAGCTTTTATCATAGCAATTTTGTCTGGGCTCTTTTGTGAACTTAAATTTAACGCCAATGTCAAAGTCAAAATGACACAATACTGATATACTTCATTTTGTGTGGAATTTAAGCTGAGATTTCAAGGGAATCATGAACTTGTAGAATTAAAATGTGATTCGGGAAAACAGAATTCCCTTCTGATATTCCTATATCTGACAGTTTTGGGGAATTAATTAAGTTCCTACGTGACGTCTTTTGCATTGATAAGTGTGCAGACTTCTACATGAGAAAACCAGTGGGAGCAAGATATATAAGGAAAATTATTTTTATTATCAGATGGGTCTACAATGCAGGCTCTCAAGGTGGGAACTGTGGCCTTAGTCTTTAAGACTTAAATCATTGACTTCCCCTTCCCAATGCCTTAAATCTCGTAATGTCTTCAGTGAAAACTTTGTATGTAAGAACCCATCCACACCCATCCTACTCCACTTCTACTAATCTATCAATTACATTCTCTGCTTACCATGTTTTTATTGAAACAACCAGACAAAGTTACGCTGGCTGTGTGAGGAGGTGCGAGAGCGCGACACAAGACAACAGCACCTGCGGAAGCAGCATCAGCAAACCAGGGATCAATTGAAGGCCCTCAGGCAGAGCCGGGACTCAGAACAGGCCAATCTCCTGCAGCGCCTGGACCAACAGGAGAAGCTGCTGCACTCCCTCAGCACTGAAAAGAAAGGTACACAAACAGTAATTAATTAGAAAAATACCTTCATGATCAATTCATTCGCACTTAGAAAGGAAGTGAGAATGCAGTGTATGATTTGGGTGTGTGGTGTTTTTTTTCTTTTTTTTTTTTTTTTCTTGTTTATTGTTTTGTTGTTTTCTCTCTCGCCCAAACCACGATACTACCATCATCGAAGTATGCCAGTGAGTAATTTAACCAACGCTGTATAAAATTTGTCACAGAACACTATCATGTGAGACTAATCAGGCTCTGTGTTTTTAATTAGGCAGCTAATACCTAACCAAGAAAGCATTGGACAAATTACATTCGATTATTCCCTGTAAAAAAAACACAGGTTTTAACCATCCACTTTGCACATTATGTCCATAGGAGGGCAAAACAATACATAGAGACATAACTACTTTATTTTTGAGATGTGCCCTCAGGTTGAGAGGTTTGGTAGGCTAACTGTAGCTTACATAGCTTGCGTACAACTTTATCTCAAGGTTCCACAATTTTGCTGTCTACTGACCAAAGGTTTTCCAAACAGGCCTTTTTAGATTGCAGATCACTCTCTTTGTGGCTCCCTCTCTGCCATCATTACCACACGGGGGTTGTTGAATTATTCGCTTGTTTCAGCTTGACCTACATTTCATTTTCAATCAATGAAAATGTTGTTGTCTGTCCGTCATGTTGTGCATTCAGTGCAGCGGTCCAGGCCCACGAGAGAATTTGCGAGGCAGACGGCTGCGGTAGTACCATTTTTTTCACAATCGAATGTTTGTTTGTTTGTTTTTTCTGTGACAGCCAAACAAAAAAACACTGATGCATTGTTTTTTAGACTTTTCAAATGGGTCAGTCTTTATTATTACAAATGTTTGAGAAAGCATCTTAATGTGCTTGAACCTTGAGACTTATGTGGAAAATTGGCTGGTTTTTCTTGTCCAGAGTCCCATTTCTGACTGGATTTCTTCTAATGAGCTGTGAGCCAGAGGAAGAACAACTTGTTTTTACTGCGTCGTCTGAACAGTACAGGGAAATGGGCCTAATTTGTGTTCCATTAATAGAGAAAAAAAAAAAAAAGAGTTAAAAACACACTCTGACCATAGATGGAGTCACAGTTGAAGGGAGATGGGAGATAGAGGACCTTTACGCAGAGGCACTAATATGTTCTCCTTAGTAATTAGACCTAAGAGTAATTTGTGTGTCAACAGCTACAAGATATGGTTATTTGAATTGAAGGTGTGGGAATTAAGATTTTATCACCTGTGTTTTGAATATGGCTTCTCAGTAACGTGGCTGCTCAGTGATTCTGTTGTTGTATTATTGCAGAGCAACACAAAACTTAAAAATCCCTACCACGCATGAATACATGCAGTATGATGAGCAGTAATGACATTGCGCATTTGCAAAAATACACTCAACAACGCAGTTTGGCAAATAAGTTTACCCGTCCCCATCACAACTGATTGCTTTTTTCTCAGTTCTGCCATTATTAATATTATTAAACTGGGAATTTTATTCTCATGGTGTGTGTTTTTCTTATACCTGCTTGTCTGCTTATCTCAGTAGATTAGCTATTAATGCCTGCAGACTGCAGAACCCCAGTATAATTATCTCACAGCAAATTATTAGTGTCAGATTAAGTTTGCAGTCTGTGTGTTTATCTTCAGACATTTGACTTATTGGCCTTTACCTTTCAAACAAGTCTACACTGGATGTGTAGATAACTGTAATTCTAGTATTATAAGGCCTACAACAGGTTTTACAGTAGGTGAGATGCGACTGGGTGAAAGTCAGTGAACAGAAATTTGGCAGCAACATAGGACTACCACTACTACTATCTCTCCTGACTTTAAGGTATATTTTAACAGGCGAGCAAAAAGCAGAGGTTTAAGACACTGGAGGTTTATTCCATAGCCAGAAATGGTGTTTGGCTTTTTCAAGTAGTTCTGTCAAGTGGGTTGGCCAGCTTAGTAAGATTAATTTGTTAACATGCACGCATGCTTGTCGAGGGGGAGATTCAGGCCCTGTTCATACCTGGCATTAAAATGCGTCTTGGTTGGACAGCTCTAAGTATAGGTGTGAATGCACCCAAGATGCATTGAGGACGCATTGAGATCCGATGGCTAAGACCACATTCGGAGTGCTGCATATGGCCACATTCTTTTAGCAGTGTGTTCGCAAATGTGTCCTGGGCCACATTGAAGGACTGTCTACTCAACTGATGTCTGTGTACGCGCATGTTTGTACTCATTCGCAAACAAATAGTCGTACAAATCACATAAGCTGGCTTTGTCCACGACATCTTAAAATTTTGAAAAGCCCATAAAGATATATTACAAGTGTGTCAAACATCTTGGGTGATTTGGTTTGTCTGGAACACACCAAGGAATAGACCCTGTCTGTATTGTTTTGATTTCTTCTTCTTCTTCTTTTAATTTCGGCAGACCAGGCATGGGAAGTGCATTGCTACTGTTAAAAACAACAGCACATTTGGGGTTTTTTTTTTTTTTTTTCAAACGTAATTGATGTACGTATTTATTTCCATATAGAGCGGGGAGGTGAGATCTGATCACAAGTGGTCACTCGAGACACATGTGGAGATGCATTCTAATGCCATGGGTGAACTGACAGACTTAGAGCTGTCCACTTTTGATCGGATCACCAAAGACACACATTAATGCAAGGTATGAACAGTGCCTCAGTTATCCCCAGGTAATTGGATATTGAACTTGGGAACATGTTACGAGACAGAGGGTGAGGCAAACGAAAGAGCAATTCTAGTAATATGTTTGCAGAGTTATTTGTAGGCTGTTAGGTCTTGTGCTTTCAGAGAGGTGAGATCATAATATTACTTTGTACAGGCATGTGTCAGTTGAGAGATTCTCACATTATGATGGAGGTATGTGTGATGTTCAATTCTGGCTGAGTCATGTTTGAAGCCATTATACTGTAGATGGTGCAACAGTTTATTATTATATATATATATATATATATATATATATATATATATATATATATATATATATATATATATATATATATATATATATATATAATTAATACAGTGGAATTCCCAATAAGGCTGTTATTTATATGTTTTTCTGTTTCTGTTGTCGGACAACGGAACAAGTATGAAATAGCGACTGGAAGTCTTAAGACTACAGGTTAGCCAGAAGCCACTTCCAAGCCATTTCCAAGCTGCTGCTCTGCACTGCTAAAATCCTGACTTTATAATGTAGTCTGACAAAACTACCATACACAAAAGTTAAAGACAAGGGCTGTACTGTGATTTCGGCTATATTTACTTGTAAAATGATAACTCAGAGAGAAAGTTAGAAGCACAGGGCAATACTGGCAACTTTCTTCTATGGAAAGTAGCTAGGTCCAGAGAGATGCTAGATTTGTTGCTTAGTGCTTTTGTGAAGAAATGTCGATTAAAGGAGTCTGAAAAGTCTGTTAATGTAGCAACAAAGGTGCTAAGTTGGCAACACTGTCTATAAACACCCCCTTGATTACATATTAGAAACTGTTTGCACCAATTCATTTTGAAATAAAGCGGCCAATGGTGAAACTCCAACACTCGGCCAGCTGACCAGTGGTATAAATTCAACACTAAGTCACGTGATATTCGGCTGACCAATGGTGTAACTTCATCACTCAGTCACTCAGTCAGTCAGTCAGTCAGTCAGTCAGTCAGTCAGTCAGTGACAGACATTTGTGTTTATAGGGCTGGCCCTGTTGATGCAGTCCAGCCAGCAACTGACTAATCCAAATTCAACACCCAAGTTGGCACAATTATTTAGTTATTATTTACTAGAAGAATAATACTTTATGATTGTATTTCAAAAAGAGAAATTAAAATGAAATGATTTTGAACATTTTCTATCTTTTTATTATTCCAATTTTGTTGCTACCATTTCATTGAAACAGTTGGACAAAGTTTACTCTGCTTAATATTGTTGCATTTGCTTAATAAAACTCTATGGCTAAATGAAATTAGAGTTATTCCTCTAAACCTAAATCCTGTTGCAATCAACATTAGACACAAGCAGAGTTTGTCTTTATTCCATCTGTCTGGGTAAAATAAATTAGTTGAACATATTGCGATAAGTAGCATTTATCATAAAACCCAAACACAATTAATTGATAATAAAAGTATAATCTTTTCTGATGTGCTGGGAAGTGTCTGAGTCCTACTTTCCCATAACTAATTGACTAGAAACTGGTCATTGTGGGATATCCTGGTCTCATGTGTGTTTTTATCATCAATTAATCCGCAGATTATTTTTGATAATGGCTTGGACTGTAATATATACTATATAATATAAGCGTGACTGATTGGTCACCTAATTGTATAGCTTCTACAGTTGTTACATATTAAACATACTATACATTTAAATATTAAAAGTATACATGACACCTGCCGTAGATGGAGCACGTTGTCACAAAATAAACTAATGATCAAAATGTATCTTGCTTAATATAGCCAGTACTGATCACTTAACATACTGTATGCATTGTTTTACACACATATCATTACTTTTAGATTGGGCTGAGAAGTCTGTAGTGCTATCCTGACTCAGTTCATAAACAGCAACCTCTTTTCTTACACAGTTTTCTCATTTCAGAGCTCTTGGAGAGGAGTCGCAGGAAGGAGGAAGAAATGAGGAGTCTTCAAGTAAGTATCATATGACTTTACTAATCCATATCTGTTTGTGTGCATCTGTTACACCACACTCTAGATAGTAAATTTTTATTATGTGGCTGGCCTAATTTCAACTGTATGTTGCCAAAGACACAGCTGGTACTTTTTTTGTTTTGACACCATTTTGGCTTCAAATTCTTTTCCTTTTTGCATATCTGTGGGGTTGGTTTTGAGTGACTGCTGAGCTTCAGTCGTCTGAGTCCTGTCATGCAGTGCTACAAACATTAGTACACAGCTGTGGGCCTGAAAGACTCCTTGCAGCCTTGCTTGAACAAGTAGCTAATTACTGCAGACACAAGACCTCGGAGTTTAAAAGTCACCAGAGGCCTTGTCTCTGTCTTTCAGTACTACAGCATCTACACTTGGCAGGCCACCAACTCACCTAGTCTAGAGTGGATTGGCCTCCAGCACCTCCCTAGCCCTGTATTCAACATTAAACAGTGAAACACACACACATGCCGACACACACTAAAATGTCTGCAAAGCAATTGTTGTTTCCGAACGTGTGTCAGTGCCTGTGTGAGCGTGCATGTATGTGTGTTGAATAGCGGGGTCCCATCTTTGGCTGCATGATGGCACCTGCCAGAGTTCATGTGCAATTAATCAGCCCTCTCAGACCCAGCCGAGCTTTTAATTATGAAGGATGAGGAGAGAGAGAGATGTAGAGAGGGAAGACAGATAGAGTGAGGGATGTAGACAAGTAATAAAAAAAACACGTTGGAGGTGGGCTGAGGAAAAAAGTACCCTTGTTACAAACCATCAACACTTTACAGGCAGAAGGGGAGATGCAGCCAGTTGGGGGGAAGAGCAGGTGTGTGTTTGAGTGGAAGATAAGAGGCATAGCATCACTTATGCATCGTTAGACAGGGAACATCAGTCAGGAGCTGGATGAGCAGCGAGAGTGGATGTCTTTGTGTGTGCATTTGTGTCAGTGTGAGTGATAAGAAGCCTGTTGTGTGTTACAGACTCTCCCTAGCCCCTGCATTTCCTTCCCTGTTTACCCATTTGTTGGAACACTCTATTCCTCTCCTCTGTCACTTGGCTTCCACACACACACATACTGGGTTTCTCTCTGCTAATCTACCATTTTGAGCAGTTACGTGGACTCACTGTCTTGCACACACGTCTTGCAACATTTTCTGGCTCATTATTTTAGTTTAAACCTTACATTAGCATTGGTTCTTACTTTATTTTTATATGCATATACAGTAATATTCCTGTGTTTGTGTGTATTTACAGGACCGTGTTTTGGATTTAGAGACGGTAAGACTTGAGTGCTTTATTCAAAGTAATGAATATAGTTAAAAAAAAATTGTATGTTGTATATTCTGGTTTCGAAAACTGGGAGTTAAAAGGGCCCTGAAATTGTTAAATTCAAAGTCACGTTGAATTTCAGCATGATTCGATGCAGCCATGTAGGCAAGTTTCACCTAAGGCTATGTTTGTTTAGCAGCAAACACAGGGTTGGAAATTATTGCTTTAGTCAAGACTCAGAACTCTGCTAATCATCATAAGTCTTGCTGACAGAGTTAAAAAAGGAGCTGTACTGAAAATACAGTGTTGATCTCACCATTCACATTGCATCCACCTCTAACATCCTTAATCAGCCATCTGATGTCAGCCTGAAATTACTTATAACTGCTGAAAGGTTGTATTGACCCAAGTGCTTTTTACTCTCAAGCTGTCTAACACATTCTGTCCATCCATCACAATTATACGGCATGCTTGACCACTTCAACCTTTAATTAGCCATTTTGAGAAAGAAGAGGAAATACATCAGACCACCATCAAGTCAAATCATTTCTGCTTACAACAGGATGCATCGACCCATTCTCCACTCAACCCAGGTGGTAGGGATCATCCAGCAAGTCTTGCTTGTATGTCATTGTGCCATTCACTTCAGAAGCAATCAGCATGATACCTTGCAACAACCATTTCTTTTGATGCTTAAAGGCTCCACATGAATAGGAATGGGAAAGCTATTGAAATATACAGTGGAGGGATGAATAGAATGGAGTACGGTTAGAGTAGTTATTTAATCAAAGATTGTGCTTAGTGTGGTGTATTAAAGTTCTCAATCAGCTTTTGATTTGACCAGGCGGTATGACATCATGTCTGTTACTATGTAGGCTTGAGCACCACTTTCATACCACAGCAGCTGTGGATGTTATAGAATCCATAGAAAATGTTTGAATCAGAAATTTATAGAGTGGATTCCCAGCAATACCCCAAGTTTTCTGTCTTTCACACTGTCACTGTCCAAGAAAGGTAAAAATGGGGGCGGGGGGTGGGAATCAAAAAATATATCTTCTGTGTATCAAATATTCATTCCCTGATGGCTTGATAGTGGCTGTAAAGTTTGTATCTTGCGCATGATGAGGATTGCAGCTGTAATTAGCTTTGATTTAAACCATTACAATGAAATCCAATGGTGACCCAGAGTCACGACCAAAAGACAAATGTGTCGACATTCATAGAAAACCTCCTCAGCACCCCTGCAGCTTAATCCATTTTTTCACCATTAATCTGTATCCTCTGTATATTCCAATTGATCTACAGTTCATCAGTAAATCGCTAAATATGCTACTTCTGATGAAGCTTCAGGGCTAGGCAGAGGCGATAGCGTGACATGTACGTGTTGTTTTAAAGGTGCCCTGTGAAGTTTTCTTATACACAAACTTATATTAGGTTTGTTTATATGATAGATTTATTTACCTATAAACAAACTCTCACCAATTTGGATTGTGTGTATGCTTGAGGTCTAACATACATGTCAAATGCACTTCTTTTCTTATGAAACATTTACAAAGGGTTTTTTTTTTTTTTTTTTTTTTTTAAATATTTTGAATCCTGCATTGTTTACATCCATGTTTGCTAGCTTGCAGTCGTCTTCTATACTACCTTTGTTAGCACATTGCTATGTTATGTTGATCACCTGAATAGTGTTAAACCAGCGGTGGGAATGCTAATCGCGCCCACATGGTCTCAAACAGAAAAACATTACTTCTATTTTTACCTTCAAATATATTGAAACAGAATTTTTTAACTTTAATATAGTAAAAAAATATAAAAAATATAGGTTTAATATGAATTCTAAATATACAGAGAGGTGACAAATTAAAGGAAAAATCTGAATGAGCAGAGAAACTAAACAAATGCAGATGCTTCCACACAGGTGCACTGTATGGTACAATTAAGCAATTAACATCCAATCATGCTCTGTGGCATGTATAAAAATGCTGAGCAGGCCCAGTTGATTCTGCATCAAGATTGCAAGAGGAAAAGGTCTAAGTGACTTTGTAAGAGGGTTGATTTTTGGGGGCACGGATGACAGGAGCTTAAGTCACAAAGTTGCTCAACTGGCTAGTGTTTCAGTAGTAAGAGTGACTAAATTGACATCTGCATTTACAGTGCATTCAGTAAGTACTCAGATTCCTTCACTTTTTTTTTTTTTACATTTTGTTATGTTGGAGCCTTATGCAAAAACTGATTAAATTCATTTTTTCCCTCATCAGTCTACACTCAATACCCCATAATGACAAAGCGAAAACAGAATTTTAGAAATCTTTGAAAATGTATTAAAAAGGAAAAACTGAAATATTACATTGACATAAGTATTCAGATTTTTTACTCAGTCCTTAGTTGAAGCACCTTTGGCAGCAATTACAGCTTCGATTCTTCTTGGGTATGATGAGACAAGCTTTGCACACCTGGATTTAGGAATTTTCTGCCATTTTTCTCTGCATCCCCTTTCAAGCTCTGTCAGGTTGGATGGGGACCATCAGTGGATGCATTTTCAAGTCTCTCCAGAGATGTTAGATTGGGTTCAAGTCAGGGCGCTGGCTGGGCCACTCAAGGGCATTCACAGAGTTGTCCCTAAGCCACTCCTGCGTTGTGTTGGCTGTACACTTAGGGTAAATGTCCTGTTGGAAGATGAACCTTGGCCCAGTCTGAGTTCCTGAACACTCTGGACCAGGTTTTCATCAAGATATCTCTGTACTTTGCTCTGTTCAGCTTTCCCTCAGCCCAGACCAGTTTCCCTGTCCCTGCCATTGAAAAACACCCCCACAGCATGATGCTGCCACCGCCATGCTTCCCCTTTGGGATGGTATTGGGCAAGTGATGAGCGGTGCCTGGTTTTTCTCCAGGCACCGGCAAAACAATTCAATCTTGGTTTTATAATACCAGAAAATCTTTTTTCTCACAGTCTGAGAGTCTTTCAGGTGCTTTTTTGTAAACTCCAAGTTAAATTCCATGTCTCTTTCAATGAGGAGAGGCTTCCGCCTGGCCACTCTGCCATGAGGCCCAGATCGGTGGAGTGCTGCAATGATGGCTGTCCTTCTGGAAGTTTTTCCGATCTCTACCAAGGATCTCTGGAGCTCAGCCAGAGTGACTATTGGGTTCCTGCTCTAGGAACACTCCTGGTTGTTCCAACTTCATCCTTTTAAGAATTATTGAGGCCACTGTGCCTTTAGGAACCTTCAGTGCGGCAGAAATTTTTTTTGTAGCCTTCCCTAGATCTGTGCCTTAACACAATCCTGTCTCTGAGCTCTGCTGGCAGTTCCTTTGACCTCATGGCTTGGTTTTTGCTCTGATATGCTTTGTCAGTTGTGAGATCTTATATAGAAAGGTGTGTGCCTTTCCAAATCATGTTCAATCAATTGAATTTACAATAGGTGGTCTTTAATCAAGGTGTAAAAACAGCTCAAAGATGATCAAGAGAAATGGGAGGCACCTGAGCTAAATTTCAAGTGTCATGGCAAAGGGTCCGCATACTTACATCAATGTCATATTTGATTTTTCCTTTTAAAAAAATTTGCAATCTTTTCTAAATTCTGTTTTCTCTTTGTCATTATGGGATATTGAGTGTAGATTGATGAGGGAATCCATTTAAACAATTTTACTGAAGGGATCTCAATATTTGGTAAATAGGGTCAGAAATTGTGGTCAACAATTCAAATTTGATGACTGTGATGCCCTTGTATCAGTGTGATATGTTAGGGAAAACAGAAGAGCACCTATTCCTCAGGTAACTGAGAATGTCAATGCAGGTTGTGATCAGACTGACAGCAAGAACAGTCTTTCGACAAGATGAGTCAACCTTCACAATATTCTCCACAAGTGGATAAGTACAAGTGTTGTGTACACCAGGAGAACGGTACAGGCAATCATTGAGGGGAAATGGTGGCTCTGTTATGCTGTAGGGGCTTTTGGTGGCATGGTTTGGGTCCACCTGTCCCATTAGAGGGAAGGGTCACTGCAAATCAATACAAAGTTGATCTGAGTGATCACCTTTATCCTATAATGAAACATTTCTATCCTGATGGGAGTGGTATCTTTCTCTTATGGTTTTGAACACCAATGGGAGGTTTTCGATTGAAATATTAGACAGCACTCTCCACCACTTTCATGAAAACGAATGAGGGAATATCTTATGGAAGAATGGGGTTCCATCCCTCAATTAGGGTTCGAGAGACTTGTAGAATCAATACCAGGACGCATTGACGCTGTTCGGGCGGCACGTGGTAGCCCAACACCTTACTAAGACGTTTTATGTTGGTTTCTCCTTCAACTTTTCACCTGTCTGTAGGTTTGTGGTGGATAAGTGTGAACAGTTTTCATCCAGTTTATTGCAAGGAACATAACATATTTTATCTGCAGTCTAATATTTCACATTCTTTTGTTTCATGTGGGAGGACATAAATAATACATAACAGTGATAACAGTATCAGCTGTGTAGCCTTGTTATTTGGGCAATACATACCATTATCTGAGCAAATACAAAGGCATCAGTTGACTCTATAGAGCTGTTAAAGCCCACAGAAAGCTGATCCAGCTGTGCAGCCGTCATCATTATCTCAGGTGGCCTTTGACTAGGAATGACATCTCATTTCACTAAATGTGTTGTTTCATTGATTATTCCTTCCTTGCTTCTCTGATCTTTCTTTCATCTCTCTTCTTTCATCTTTTCATTGGTTTTAAGTGAGAAAGGTTTAGGAAGGAGGAAAAGATGTGATGCAAAGAGGGAGACAATTAAGGGAATTGGGATGATGCCCATATATTTACCTATGTATAATTCTCCATCTACTGTTCTTGTGTTGTAAGTTTATGGCCTTCTGCTTGTCACCTACATGTTAATTTAGGATGTTGTGTAATTTATTTCTTTGTTTTTAAAGTGATAGAGGACATTTTTAATGAAAATCATAACACTGAAACAGTATCTGTGGCCTGTGAGCTACAGTTTCCTGCCCATGCTTCTTGGATTTTTTTATTCTTTTCACTTAAAGAATAACTTCCAGATATATTATTTTGATATTTTTTATGATTTTAGCACAATCACACATTTTGTATTGATTTCTCAGATAAATCTCATTACAGTTAGTCATGTTTGTAGTTGCTCTTGCAGATTTAAATGGCTGGAGTGAAATGACTAAATATGAATATCAGACAAACCAATACCTAACCGATTTTGTATGTGTGTTGTTTCTAGAACACAAGAGTAGCCCTGGACCACTTGGAGTCAATTCCTGAAAAACAGTGTCTGATGGAGAACTTCAAGGATTTGGAGGTGGGTTCACTGGAAGCCCAGCTGGATTTTTTATGTTTGTTTTATATGTTTTTGAATAAACATTTTCTTTCCATCATTTTTTCCCCTCTCAAATTACCAACCTCAGGTACAGTAAAACATGAAAACAGGAAAACATTAGGACACATCTAATAAACACAATGCAGAAAACCACAGAAGTATCGTCTTTTAATGGTATAGGCCAGTGTTACAGTCATACATTATCACATTTATCCAATTAATCATTGTGCATTAATTTCAGTGGAACTCTTCCACTATAATGCAAGGCTTTTAGATGCGCAGGCTTAGTCCTTTTGCTTGTTTAAGGACTGTTGTGTCTTGTGTCTGGTTGGGTATGATGACACAGTCTCCATTTTGTGCCTTCAGGAATCACAGAGGCAGAGGGAGATGGTAGAGCAGCGTTACACCAAATACAAAGAGGTCGTCTGGGACCTACAGCACCAGCTGGATGAGTCCAAACGCAAAATCCAAGAGTACAGAGTATGACACACACACACACACACACACACACACACACACACACACACACACACACACACACACACACACACACACACACAGACAGTTGCAAGACTACTTAGAAAAATGAGCATTATAATGCCTTACAAGAACCTGCACTCCCAAACAACAACCCACACTTTTTCTATTTCAGTCACTAATTGCAGTGCTTTGTTCAAACAGCAGCCATTTGGACAAGGATAGCCTGACTTTGAGAGTCCTTTATGAGTCTAGCTTGCCCACACTGGTGCCAACGTGTGCACTGCATCTAATTTGCAACTTTTATGAATAAATGAATAATTTCACATGCTGATAATGCATCATGGATAGACAGAGTGGGACAAGCTTGAGCAATGGCAAAAATATAGACTCAAACAAAAGATGATTTTTACCATTCACCTTTAATTGCTACAGTCATCTTCTGTGCTACAGAGCAGTCAAGGGAGCCATCAAGAGATCATTGCTGACAGCTGATTGCCATTAGCAGTATGGAGCCTCCCCCAAATAGCCATACAGACACTTTTTAAATGGTTTTAATCTGACAGATTACCCCGTTGATTTTCCAAATGACTCCTTTGTTGACTGATAAGTGGTGATTGCATTAGTTTAATAGCAGCTGCCCACCTGGGGTTTGTTTAAGGAAAAGGAGTCTTTACGAGACTTCCATCCTGATCAGAGTCAGCAATGCTATTAACAGCAGGCCCATAAGCCATATATAATAGTGGTTCTCTGCTTGAAACACCAGTTTCTAAAGATCTATTCAAACAGGATTATTTTTTGGGTAATGCTTGTGCTGGACATTATAGGACATCTGTAATGTTAATGATCTATACGCACAGGATAAAAGAAATCTGTCATACAATATTTGTCAAAATTCAAGAGACAACAGTGACTTGGCAGGCCTTGCAGCAGAATTGCAAAATATTTAGAGATATCTGTTCAGGCTGGGACACTTTTGGCTGCATGTTTACAAGCAAATAAATGTCTCTAAAGGAAGCTTTTATCAAACACGGGTGCATACAGTTCACAAATCATTTATTTCCTGAACAGAATTCATTATTATTTTGTAGAACACTAGGGATGTCCAAACAAGCATTTTGGTGACAAACAGATTTAGCCCACTACTCTGATTTTATTCGGCACTAAATTTGATTTTGTGTAGTCTGTGTGTTCTATAAAGTGCAATACTGTAAAACATATTGTACTCACATACAGAACTGTTAACACTTATGGATGTGGTGCACTAAGGAAATTCTACATTGTGAGATTAAGCCATGCAAGGGACGTCATTGTCTGTCACCAACTCACCAGTTATAGGATGGATTTTTAGTAGGTTTTGGTACAAACATTTGTTCCATCTGTCATGGAACAAATTGTTCATTGTTTATTCAGTTTGTCGAGTCTTTCCTTCATCACATCATGAGCTGAATGTCATCAGGCAACTACTAGCATGTACGCCAGCGCCATCATTAGGCTAGTAAAGACCTAAAAATAATTAAGTTTGCTCTCCCTTTTTCACATATTCAACTTTTTTTTTCACTTTTTTAGCTGGTGTGTAACGTGCATTACAGCCTCACAGTTCTGCTAGCATGACTCTAGACTTGTAATCTTGTCAGTGTGTCCACTTGTCTTCCAGGACGATAAGCTGGACACCATGCCCAGGAGCCTGAGACTGGCTGCTCTTTCTTGCTCCATCAAAGGCCCCAGCACATTCCTTAGCAGCTCGCTGAGGTCTGACACACTAGGTTAGTATTTATATACTGAAGCTGCAAAATCTGTGTTCTAACAGCTTGTCTATTGATAGTCTGATGGTAGTCGTGTTTTTCTTCATCTCTGCATTGATAGATCATTTGAAAGTGTATACCTGTAATTTTAAATGTTTTGTACTATGGCATCACAAGTCTGTGCAATGATGTCTAAAATGGAAAGCTAGGTCATTTTGCAAGATACATTAATATTATGAATTTATTATTATTTTCACAATAACCTTTTTTTCATGTCTTCCATCTTACTGTATCAGTTTCTTGATCATTTTCAATCAAAGTGGGTATTTTAGGGACATTTCTAGCTGGGTATGTGTTTCATGTTGCTGGACCCCAAACTTTATATTCAATGTGAAGCTAAAGTTCTGAAATATTGTACATAATAATACGTGATGAATGTCACCATGGCACCCAGAACTAAACTTCCATCAATCTTCTGGAAGTGTGTCTGTCTGTATCACTGCCAGTGACTCACAGCCAAAATCACTTGTAGCTTTTTCCTAAGATGCTTACAGATATCTGGCACAGTGTGAGGGGAGCGTACTCACTGTGGCTTTGTGTCTGTTTTACCTCCAAGAATGATGGTGTCCAAAACACAGTTATGGCTGTTTAACACCAGAGTTAATACAAAATACAATTATCGCACATATTCATGACTACTTTGGCAGTAACAGGTAGTGCTAATCATTTAGGTACTACTTGTTATTAGGAACAGATTCATATAACAATATAAAGAAATATTTTACTTCCATATTTTGTGTTGTGACTGGATGATAAACAGATTGGGAAAGTGTTTTTCTTTTCTTTTCGCCTTCCTTTCACCCTCCCTCCTTCTCTCTGCTACAGCTCCTCGCAAACACCTGACCAGTTCAGACTTGGATGACTCCGCAGACAACGGGGCCAAAACCCTCACAGATTAGCTCACCCTCAAGTGAACCTTTATCTGTATCTCTACAAACCAAAATATAGTGTTTACAGCTGATTCTACCTGCCTGGTGTTCATCTAGAACAAAGAACAACTTGACTATACTAGGAGGCCCTTCACCAACACTACTCCTCCTCAACTACCTCACCCAGGTAATCACTGAAGGTGCTCGAGAGCAGAAGGGTAAGACAGAGTTCACAGCAAAGTTTGAGAAATACCTTGATGGAGGAGATATGTTTGTACACTGTGAAGGATATACTGTTTCAATGTTATTTATAAGAACCTTAATAAAATGTATTTAATAGATTTGAAAAAGGTTTAAACCAAAAATAGTTTCACTGTTACATTTTTCCAACATTTTAACTACCCAACAGCTGTTTTAAATATTGTTTCCCATATGAACAATCTGAATATGTGCTCTTATTATCATGCCAATGTGCTTGTGCTGAATCCTTTAAGTATACAGTAACTCTACACAAACAGAACTATGGTGCTTTTTTTTTTTTTTTTTTTTTTTCCTAACACATACTGGGCTGTCTTGATCATGAATATGTGACAAATCTGATGTTTTTCTATGTTATACCACCTCTTTTAATGTATTGAGCAATTTTCTTTATGGCTTTCTTTTTTTTTGGTTTCATGCAGTATATATTTTTAAAAAGAGACAAAGTACAAATGGATGTCTATTTTTATGATATGCAAAAGAAATATATACACTATGAATAAATCCCCATGCAGCTAAATGTCTGGTTTTATAAGCACTTTTGATGTCCCCTTCATTTCAGAGTGAAGCAGCCGAGAGACTCGAGCTACTCCCACTGGTATATCTTTAGCATTTTATTAAAACACTTCATCGGAGACAACAATCTTAAGCCACACAAGAGAGAAATGTCCAATTCTAATTTAATACTCAACTTCAAAGGGGTAAACACAGTACCTGCTGTTTAAACATTTCTTAAAGTTGTACATAATCTTGTTTGAGCCGCATGTTTTCGAGACTTTGTGCATGTTTCAAGACTTTGTGCAGCACTATTTCCTGTATTTCCAAAGTAAACTTCCCCAGTCATTTTCATCACCATATTTCGATTTTCTAATTATTATTTGATAATGAGATAGGTGTATCCATGAATGCTTAGAGGTTGCACACATTGTAAACCTGACTAAATGCTCTCAGAGCTTCCAACATCACTGAACATGCTGGCAGATATAGAGCCCAGAAACTGAAAAAATGTAGTAAAAGGTTATCAGACAAACAAAAATACAACTGAATACATGAATAAATAACACTGTTAAGCGATTAAAGTGGAGTGAAAAAGATATAAAACTTGCTACCTTTTCTTAAGCTCCAATGAGTTGGTAAGAAAAATGCAAAAAGCTTTTTATTTTCTGTCTTTACCACCATTTGGTAAAATAAATTAAAACTTAAATAGAAGAGTACAATTAAATTTGTTTCACTAGCTCATTTTAATTTTATTTTCTCCTTTGTTTCATGGTGGCACACATCATTTATCTATTTCCTGTTTTTACAAAGTAAACTTTCCCATGTCACTTCCCTCAACATATTTCCAATTTTCTAATGATCATATGATAATGAGATTGGTCTATCCATGAATGCTCTGAGAAGTGACTGGTCGCGGTTTGTGTGTGTGTGTGTGTGTGCGCGTGTGTGTGCGCCTGCTTCTAACATCAGAGGAGCACTGGAGGAGACTCCATGGCTAACTTAACAAAACACTGGTGGCTAAGATGTGAAATACCAGCCTTTACAGCCAGCAACCTAGCTGAACTAATTTTTCTCATAAAATTCTACCAGCCAGTTCACGTAATGTTAATCATCCATACACTGTACTGCATACAGCTGTAGCATCACTGTATAAACTCTTTAACAGTAGCTGCAGCATGTTAGCCAGCAAGCTAACACTAACAAGGTTAGCTAGCCACAACAATTTAGAAGTTATTAGTGTAGTTTGTTTGACATTATGATAAAACATTAAAAAATAATTTATAAATTGACATGCAGTTTAGTATATTGATGATTAAATTATTTACACTACTTGGTAATAATTTCAGTTTGACTCACTGCAATCAGGCTTCGCTTGAGTAGCATAGTACTTTAAACCTGAAAATAAACATACAAATATATCAAGCAAAACTTTTCAAAAGAAATATGCTTCATGCACCTTCACAAATCCAAGCTTGTGGGATTTTGGAGATTTGTGTGTGCCAGCTGTTCAACACAAACTTTCTTCTTTAAAAGCTTATGCAAGTGTCTTTTGTTCTTCAGCCTGTAATATTCAAAGGGAAGAAAAATATCTTAATTGAGAGCTAAGTAGTCTTGCTCCCTCAAAAATCAAAGCTTATGAGAGTTTTAGCATTTTTTGGCACTAACGTACCATATCATTGTCTGAAGAAACAGCACTGTTATCTCTTTAACCTCATTTTCAAAAAGGAAGGTCTAATTTTTAAAGGAAGTTTAAAAGTTGTTAGACTTAATAGAGGCAGAAAACACATTTGTCCAGACAACTCATGTCCGGTCTGACAAAATGTGTGTGTTTTGTGAAGCAGCATCCAGAGGAAAGCCAAGCTCAACCATTCTTAGAGCAAAAATGAGCTGCGAAGCTATACTAAGCCTTTGCTCAATCCCTGTTTCCCCTTAAGTACATTTGGAAAGCCAAGGTCTAGAGAAACTATTGAACAACTCTTGGTGAACAAGCTGTATTCCAACACTGACTGCACTTGTCTAATGACATACCTTTTACATTTATCTATTGACTTGTGGTAGGTGGTTCAGAAGGGGGGCATTGAAAAGAAGTCCGTCCAATGAAAAGTTTTGACAGTGTTCTTTGAATTATTCAATATAACAAAAACTTGAGTTTGAAGGGTCAGTTTTGACCTTGGAAATTACCAGCTGGGCAAAGGAAATTCTCAATAAAAGGTCAATTTCCTTGGTGTTTGTGAAGCTTTCAGCCACATGGCATGGCGTTCTTCAGCAAATGGAGTATCTCAGTTTTTCTGCACATGGTCAAGACAATGTTTTTAAAAAGTGACCTACAGTATGTATGGAATTTTGGGCACGTGATAACAGATAGTCGTATACAGGGGGAGATTGTAGCCCCTTATTCTCTGGTGCTGAATGTGAATGGCTTCCTTGATCTTTTACTGGCCATCCACTGACTCCTGATCGATGACAATGACTTTGACCCCTTCCTTGTTGATATTGTGACCATCCCTATGGTAGTTGGTTCAATTTAGCACTCCTATTTCACATGTCAGATGAGAACAGAGTTTTAACAATGATATTTGTTCTTATAGTGGATCAAACCTGTACTCAGACTTAAGTTTGAAGATCATGAGCAGTCACAAAATTTTGGTTTCACACTCTCATTCATCATAGTTTTCATAAACTCACTTTTGTCTAAATAAACCACATTTGCTGGGTTCAGTCACTTTCTCAAACACACATACAAACACTCACAAGACAACCCTGGCACCCTAATGTCCTTCTTTATACTGTAACTACAGTCCAAGGATAGTGTCCGCTCATCTAAACTATATTAGGGTGCAAAACACATACATACTCATAGACCAGCACTACTTCTCCCAGCAGACTAGTTTCCCCATTTACATTCTGCCCCATCATTAGTCCAGCTTTACTCCACTTTGTCAGGTTGAGAGATGGTAATGAATAAATTCAAAGCTTTCCACTGGTTTCTGTTTGTGTTTTCTAGCAGAGGAAAATGCAGCCACTACAGAAAGAGGAGTGTGTAATCTGCATTTTCACTTGCATGAGAAAACTTAACACATATGTCTGAGCTTGTCAAAATAAACTGCAGCATGACAGTAAAAGTTATTTAAAATGTGTCAGTAGTATTCACATCCATACAGAAGGACTCAGAATGATTCTTTCCTCGCCTATAAGAATGCAGAAAGGCTGAGGATCCAGGTCATTAGCAGGGTGACGCATGATCAGAACCAAACATGTATTGTTACTTGACTAACATAAGGCCACTGCAGAAGATTTGAATGTATTACCCTCAGCTTAGCTGTGCCCTCGGTGCACCACTAGTCCCTCAGGTGTGTCGCATCAGTGGCTAATTATGAGTTGGTTATACGTTGTCCATGTTTTTAGATAGCCTTTTAGATTGCTGCCTCCACCTCAATACAATGGAAGCTCATAGAGTTTACTTTGTGGTGCTCACAGCATTATAAAATTACATTTAAAAAAAACTTTGGATAATCCACAGAACAGACTTTTTAGTAGAAGTACGTCCAATGAAATGCTTTGACAGAGTGTTCTTAGGATTATTTAGCATAACAAAAACTTGAGCTTAAAGGATCAGATTTGACCTTGGAAAAATCAGATGGGCAAAGGAAATTATCAATAAAAGGTAAATTTCTTTGGTGTTTGTGAAGCTTTCAGCCACATGTCATGGTGTTCTTCAGCAAATGGAGTTGCTCAGTTTTCTACACATGGTCAAGAAAAAGTTTTATAAATGTGACCTACAGTATGTATGGAATTTTGGGCACGTGATAACAGACAGTCCTATACAGGGGGATTGTAACCCCTTACTCTCTGGTGCTGAATGTGAATGGCTTCCTTGATCTTTTATTGGTCATCCACTGACTCCTGGTCAATGACTTTGACTTTGACCCCTTCCTTGTCGATGTTGTGACAATCCACATGACAACTAAGCGACTCCATCTGCTGTGAAAAGTGATGAAAAGTGGATGAAAACTTGGAAATACAGAGAAAGTGGAGCTTGTGTTGAGAATTTTTTTTATTCCAACCTGGGACATTGTTTTTGGAAAGACACATTGCTGATGTATTTCCTAAATTTAATTTTTCAATGCTGCAAGCACCACAAATGAAATTCAGAAGAGCGCAGTCCGAGGAACAGCTAAGATACTGCGCAGAACCCTCAAACTCCAAGGCCTCTGGTAGAGGACCCGAGCTTGAGGAAGACAAACCACCACCCCCCAAAGGGGGGAGTCAGAGGGAGATTTATAAAAAAATATATATATTAATTTATTTATAATATATATATGTACTGTATATGTTAAATGTGTATGTGTGTGTGTGTGTGTGTGTGTGTGTGTGTGTGTGTGTGTGTGTGTGTGTGTGTGTGTGTGTGTGTTGGACAAAAGGATCCTGTCAGTGATTTGCTCAAGGTCACTATGGCAGAACGTCTAATTTTAAAGCCCTGTCACAATGGAGACACATTAGACTATGAAGTAGTAAAAGCAACTGAGCCTGTCACACAATATACACATGCTCATGCAAACATATATTAAAAAACCATCCAGCTCATTGAATATTACCCAGCTAAAACAGCTATTAGTAAACACAGCAACCCTTTGTGTTGCTTCTGTCTCTCATTGCAAATCAAACAGCCACTGCTGCTTACTGCTGTTACATTGCTGGCGTAAGCCTCTGCAGCCGTCACTGAGGCTGATTCCCATTAGAACAAACCTATTTGGCTTGCATTACAACCCCATTCAATCAAGCAACCATGCTTTGCTTTTTCGTTTAAGCCCGGAGGCTGAGAGTGTATCAAGCTGCTGTCGTTCAATAAGTGAATGGGTTATTCACGGAGTCTCCGAATCAACGTAGCTTAGAATAAAAAAAAAACAAAACATGTTTTTCGTGCAATTTTTGTGCAACTATTTATATTTATAACCCACTTTAAAATAAGATGGAGTGCTGTACACTGTCTTTTCTCATGGAATATGCAACAGTCACGGGTGAGTAGGGTGATTTCCATGTTTGATGGTAGACAGGTGTGGCGTAGCCATTCAACCCGCTAATCGTGCTGCCAGAATTACCTCTCCTGGCACTGTGAGGGAGAGGCTTTTCGTGTCCTTTATGCCTCGCTCGAGTGTCATCACTTGTGAGGACCTGTGCTAAATCACATGGAGAAGCTCGATTTGGCCTCACAACCAGACGGTGATAGTTACAACCCAGTTGTGAATTGATTTGAGTGATGTGGCTCAAACAGTCACAGATTCAGTGTCATTAGTTTATCACTTATCTCTCACCGCATCATATGAATATGTGGTTAGCCTGCAGAGGGGGATAAAGGTGCTGACTCAGGCCTCTAGGCAGAGTCTGATCAAAATATCTCTTTGTAATTCTGTGTACATTTCCAATTACTATATTATACCTTTATTTAATACTGCACTGATTTTGAAACAGGGTTTGGATGAAATCCACAAAGCAAATGAAGTGAAACCTGCTCCGTGCAGCTACTGTATTGTCTGTGACCAATTGGAACCAGCAGGAATATAATTGGGCTAGCTGAGACATATTTGAACATCTGTGGGAAGATAGAGCCAAAAACGCCACATTTCAATTAGACTAGTAACTGATGGGAAGGTTACTGCTAGATGTAGATTTAAGTTGTGGGCAGACATGCATTTTTTAGATGACATAATGGTGATAAGGGATCAGGGGAGTCTGAAAGAAAGGGGGCAGTCACCTTCTGCATGCAGAGCCCATACTGTAGTTCCTATACAAATAGCTAGCTATATGAATGTAGCACTAGCTGGTCCTGCATTTACAAATAAAAAAAAGTAATACCTACATTTACAAAGGATGGGCAGTTCAGTGTAATACATGGTTTGGCACCCAAAACTGGCACTTTTTGGAAGTTATGTTGCAACTTGTGATGCTACAGTGACTTTCTGTTTACATAGCTCACTGCTTTTGATGGGACGGTGCTACAGATGTAAAGCAACTGATTCATACATTATTAAAGTCTTTACTAACCAAATAATTTTAGTTTTCATGGTGCAGCACAAATTAGTTTAAATCACAAGTTTCAAACTAGCTGGCAGTTAAAACTTAGGAAAGACTTTAAACACAAACTTAGTAACAGATTTATGTACAGCTGTTAAAACCTAATCCTAGTAGTGTTTTTCTGTACACCTAATATTCACCTGCCAGAACCAAGATAAGAGCCATCCAAGTCATCCAGATGGATGTTTTCAAAGTTTAATATAACCTGACAACTCAATTGAAAACAGATTGTTACTTGCTATGACTTGCTGCCGAGAGGCAAAAGGCCCCATGCAGAATTCAGTATTGAATATGGAGTGTGTTATCAGGAAGAAAGTCAACTTTACAAGCAACCCTGATCTTTTGCTGCAGTTTAAAAACAACCAAAAATATATTTTTTTGACAATCTTGATGAAAACATCTCACTTATTGTTGTAATTTTCTGTTTTTGTCATTCATTATCACTTTATTTGTCCAAAACATTTAAAATCCATGATGTGATTTTATGAATTCAAACATAGCACATCTGATTTGAGTTGCATACAGAACCCCCATTAGACAGCCTCAACAATTATCTGCTACCATCACTTATGATCAGATTTTATTTACCGCTGGTTTTGCCACAGTCATCTTCACAGCAACTGAAATGGTTCGAAGTTCAATTGCCTTTTTTCCTTCCCAGATCCCATTTCGGCCCCCTTTCCATTTGGTCTAAAAAGGCAGGGCAGGGGCCAGCATGTGGGCTTCAAGGGGGCCCCAGGGAACGGAGCTGCTGCTGAGATACTCATTGCTTCATTGGGATTCCCACAAGATCCAGTCAAACTTGGATAGCAGGATTGTCTCCCTAGTCAGTGGATACAGCACACACAGGCAAGCGCGCGCACGCGCGCAAACACACACACACACACACACACACACACACACACACACACACACACACACACACACACACACACACACACACACACACACACACACACATATACAGAGGTTTTTTTTGCATCAATCACTGACATATAAATATGCATTCGTGTACTCACCCTCCATTGGCATCATATACACTTTGGCTCGATCCTCACAGGCCTGTTATTGCTCTTGACTGCAGAGCAACAGTGAAGCAGTGTGTTGGTGTGCAGCTCAGGCTCACTCCTGTTTTTTGCAGCCCAGTCTCATCTGGTGAAACTAACCCGCTTTTTTTCCCCCGTTCCATTATCACTGAATATTTGAATGGATTCAGTGATAATCCATTCACAGATGTGGTAAAATTACTCAATTGTCAGTAAAACTAAAAGACCTAGTAGATTCACTTTGCTAAATTGCTCAAAATTACAGGTGTTTGTGGAGGATTTCTACAAAAATACGACTTTTAGTGCATATGCTCTGACATGCATTATGTATGCATGGCAATAAATACCCTCAAGTCTAAAACTCTTGAGCTGTCAGACCTGGTCCCTAGATGGCACTGTCTCCACTAGACAAGAAAGCAGCCCTGCTGTTTATCATGCAGCTGTGACAGCCTGTAAATGCTTTTGTCAGTGCATCTGAAGATTTAGAGCCCAGATTAGCACATTCATATCTTGGCAGTTAATTAGGGCTGAGTAGCTAACAGAAAGCTTTGGCTGCTGAGAGATGGAGCTGAAGAATAAGAGGAGGTATGCTCCTCGCAGAGAGACACAAAAGTGAATTAAGTGCACATATATACACCTGACTATTCTGCTAATGTATCACTGTGTGCAACCACTCAGATGTACTGTATGAATATGAATGCTTAACCCACACATGTGAAACCACTAAGCATTTTTTTCTGTGAACTTTGATGTGGCGGTAAGTGTGCCTAATGCGCACACACTCCTACACACGGAGAGAACCACACGCTTCTTTTTGATGTTAGCACATGTGTGTATATGTGTGCCCTTCATAATGCTGGAGTTAATTTCAGCGGGTTCATATTTTACCTGTCAGGCCTGATCACCATCACCTTCATAGATGCTTTGCGTCGGTCGGTGGAGGATATAGCATCTCTCCTGAATCTTTACTGGGAAAAAGCTGCATGTTTACAATCTACACAAGGGAGCCATAAAATACTACAGCTGCAGACATTCCCTGTGCTCAAGGTGTTTTACAGCATCCTGCCTCAGTGGAGGAAGCAACAAAAACAGATTTCATCTGTAATCGCTGTAATTACAGATTTCATCTGTAATAAACTCTGTAATCAGTGACAGAGCTGATGTATTGCTCTTATAAAGCTGCTGTTTATTTGAAAGCAAAAACATGCTATAAAACGTTTAAGTGGAATTAACCAGTTCATTAGTTGAAGTAAAATTTCACGACAGGTCAACTGTCAGCCTTTAAATGCACGAAGGGGAGCCAAGCTGCTCCCTTGTTGGCATTTCAGAGACCATATACAGGGCAAAGTCAGAGCTAATGCAGTAAAACGCACATAGAAATCCATTTGGAAAAGCCATTAGCAAATGTAAATTGTTTTTCTGTCAATTAAGATATGAATTATCCAGCCGACATCAGCGGGATTGATGTAATCTACTTCTACTAATTTGACTAAAAGGAAAAGTAGTTACTTCACATAAAATGTAATCAATAAACTTTGTCAGCCAACAACTGTGTAAGCAATTGGGTTGTGAATATCAAATGGATATGTTTCCTCCGCTGGCACCCTGCTGGTGTAAATCTGAAGGTGAGTAATGGCTATGAAAACAGAAGAACCTCACTGTTTCAGGGTTTGTGCCAGGAAGCTTTATAGGAGCTACAGTAAATGTAGACTTGCATTCCCTTTTTTAGCATTAACACAGCTCTTATTAGGGGACTTGAATTTGCTAATTGGAGAAATATTTGGATCAATTATAATGCTTTTTGTCTTTTTTTTGTCTCTCTCTGTAGTGCTTTATGCTGCAATTACCTTCCTTTGTGCTAGTTTTTGTTTCTCTGTTTTCACGATGTTATTGTCATGTTAAGCGCTGAATTTTAGTCTTATTTTAATCCCTGCACTCTGCACTGTGGAAAAGGCCATTTACTTCTTGCCAGGATGTCATAAAAATGCACAGAAAACAGTTATATTTCTGGATTGGGGGGATCTTCTGTTTTCTGGCTGCCATCTGACAGCTTCACAATTAGATTGAGATTCATAATCCAGTATAATGTGAATGAAGCTAAGTTTCTCTGACAGATGCTCCTGATATTAAATCAGCTCTGACAGTTGAGACATAAAGGTAGATAAGTTCTACCCTGGTGCACAGTATGCTGTGGCTTGAGGCTCAATTTACAAAAGACCAGATAAATATTGAGTGATTTCAGAAAGGGCAGTCAGCTTAGAAAGGAACTAAACAGAGATGGCAAACAGCTTCATAGCTCCACATTCCTCCAGCTGTAAAATACCTTAAAATGAGAGTATATGACATCAGTATTCCGTGACTACAGAATACAGCAACCACATTTTTTGTCAAAATTGAGTTAAGACCTGAATTTGACTCTTTGACATGCATCGATTTTAACACAGAAAAAAAAGTCCCATAGAAATGTATAAGTCCTGTGAAAACAGCCTATTCAATTTGCTGTAAGAACAAAAATAGCTAGACATCAATCCAAACTGCAGTAACTGCTCTCTGCCAAAAACTACACAGCTAAAGCAAGATTGCTATATCAAGCGAAAGCTAATTGGTGGGATAGCCACCTTAACTAAAGCTAAAACTAAATTTACTTGATGATTTTTCCCTGTAGCTGTTACCTGTAAATGGAAAAGTCCATATATTTAAATTAGGTAGTAGCTAAACCCAATCATGATGGTGCTTGCTAAACCCCTAGCGGTAACTAACAAAGCAATGAGATGCGTTGTGGTTAAGCTACTTTTAGAGCACATATTGTATTCAGTAAATTCTAAGTTAAAGTATTATATTGACCTCATTATAAATATATATAGAAGAAGGGACAGACATCTAGCAAAACAGAGACAGAATTCATTCTTATATGGACTGCTAATAATCCTAATACACATTAATAAAACTGGACAAGAAAGCTGAAGGAACACATTTTGTTCTTAGATATTGTATTTAACTCTTACATTCTATGAAAATTATAATGGCAGAATGGATTTAGCCGTTATCTGCTGTCTGTTTTTTTTTTTTTTTTAAGATATAGGTTATAATGTAGATGTAGGTTATTATGTAGGTTCAATAGCAATGTTTTTTTTGTGTATAAAAGGTATAAAATGGAGACATTACAACTTTTATCTGTTAAGCAGCTTTACTACGCAGCCTCGAAACTATGAACCTGTTTTAACTTTAACTTTTTGGTGGCTTTTGGGCTGCTGAAACAAGCTGTAAACACAACACTGACTACTACGACGTTATCGCCTTAAAACATTGAGTGACTAGTTGCCAGGTTTGTCTGCTGTTTGGTGCAGTTATAACAAACAGTGGGTTTATACAGTAAGATTGATGAGAGTGCACAACAGTGAGTGGGTTCGTCATTTGAGTGACCCCTTCCACATACAAGTAGTGATGTTAACCAATGTTAATATAAAAATATTGATTATAGCTGCTTTAAACCCTTTTTGCTCAATTCCAATGCTCTTATAGAAGCTGCTCCCTTTCTTTTTAGGGAACTATTGAAATAACATGAAGTGTGGATTGAATGTCATTGTTTGCTAAAATGAATGTTGTTTTCTTACACATGAATGTTTTATTGCGTTGACTTATGTAGAACAAATTTCCGAACATTTTTTGTTCAAGAAAAAAAAAGAATCTTGAAGTATGGGTGTGCTTCAGAATGTAAAAAACAGTCCCTCAGTGGAACAAATCCCTGCTGGCCTCCTTGTTCCCATTGCCTGTGGCAGGATGAATGAGTTAATATGTAGTTATTGTGTGAGCTGGATATACTCACACACACTGCTCTGATATCCTACATCAATGGGCTATTGCATGTTAATGACCAGCTCTGTGAAGGCCCATTTGCACGAAATATGGACAGTGTAAAAACAAGCTTGGAGAGCAGGTGCTGCGGCCATTGAGTAGCTCATAACCAGGCCATATGGTTGTGGAGAATCTCATTTGACTGTGCACTCTCACAAAGACCTGACTCTAAAGAAACCCAAAGCCATTCCTCTGCTGTTGTGAAGACTCTGAACCCTCCAATAACCGTTTTCTCCCCTCATTTCTTCTTTCTCTTGTTGCATCAATGAACAGTGTATGAATTTGCATAATCGTCTATAGGTAAATAATAGTGTTGAGCTACTCTGCTGTGGACCTCATTTGAATAGAAATGATACCACTTTTTGGTATATAAGGAATCACTGAAGTGATAGCAAATGGATGAGAAAGTTAGGTTCTGGTAAGTAGTCTTCTGTGTAGAGGGTACAGTATCTCCATCTCCTTGCAGCATCTTCTCCTGCTCTCACACCACAACATGGATGAATGGGTGACAGCCACCCACAGTCTAACATCCAAAGAGTTTGGGAACAACATTTTTTTTTTTATTTCTGGGAATTGTTTGGAGTCAAAGGAGCATAAGACAATAATAAATAGCTGGTCAAAAGCCAAGTACCAACACAAAAAATCAAAGTGAACATACACACTGACTGATTTTGCATGAAAATGAATGAGAACAAATGACTTCAGCAATAAATAATGACATAAAAAAACAACATATTGCCAGAGGATAATATCATAAAAATGAGACATAAAATTAAGATAGACAATAACAGAAAAACAAAAAAAATGTAATGCAAAAAGACGAGTTGAGCAGACGAGAACATTGACATCACAGTTAAAAAAAGGAAGAAAGAAACAAAAAACACCTTTAAGTCAGTAAGTTACTAGCAATAGATCTCCAAATCCATCATAATCTGTCTTTATTCTCTCGTTGTTTGTTTTTTTTTAAATTTCCAATAAAAAAATAAATAACATGATTAAAGTAATTTCAGAATAGGGAGGAGTCCCTAATACAAGATCTGAGGGAGGTGTTTTCTATTTGACTTGACAGCTTCTGATGGTCAAATATTCATGTGACTGAAAAGAAACACCATCCAGAGAGACTGGAATTCTAATCTAACATTTGCTCCTGCCTAGAAATGCTCTTGTCCACATCATTTTTTTTTAAATCTCCAGGCGTTCCTGGCAAAAGAATAAAAATGATTCTCTGTCATGTTGCTACAGCAGAAAAATCAAATCAAATGGTCTGTCTATACAAGAAGAGGGTTTAAAAAAACTGAACAGAAACTTGAATTTTCTGTACGATATTTAACTGCAAAGCACAACGGCTATGATGTAATAAAATATGTAAACATATTTGCTGTTTTGACACAGTCGTCTGTGACAACAGATAGAATCTCACTTGTTCACACTGGAGAAAGTTTTTAGCCTGGATTTTTTTCTTGTTTAAGAATGCAAAAATTAAATCTCCGCCAGACAAAAATTATGATAATGCATTTTGTCACAGTATCTCAGGAAATGTAAAGAAAACTGGACCAAAAAAAATTTAATGAAAGAACAGAAAAATGCTATCAGAGATTTAAAATTCTGAGAAATTACAATGTATTGTGCAATTTGCCTGGTGGGTCCACTTTTGCACACTTGAACACCATCTAGAATTTGGATGCCATGCATAGCAGTTCAATCCTCAGCTGAGACGTGAGGGAGGGAGACAAAATATTGAGATACATTACTGTATCATATCCTGCTGAGCTGTCACTGAGCACTGCCTAATCAAGCCTGATTGGAAATCATCCTTCAAAAAAGACCTTAATTCAATAAATAAAGAAATTATCGTGAATAAATTTAAAAAACAAACAAAAAAGAAATAAAAAGACTGCTTTAAGTACACACATAATTTACCTCATATTGCATCCATGAAAGCTACATTTAATGAAACCCTTTGTAATGCAAAATCATGTTTTGACTTCTAACTTTCCTGACAATCATTGTTTCTTGAGGTCCCTCACTTACACAGATGCCAGCACCACGTCACATACACCTCACTTGCATGCTCAGAATGGCTGAAATGACAGTGATCATATTTTACAGGGTTACAACGGACAAGGTCATTAGAACTCCAAGGATCACACACCTCTTGAAAGAGAGTCACTTGGGGTCGTGTGGATGTTAGTGATGTTATTCACACTGCCAAATGTCTCCAGCAGGGACTCCTTAAAAAGGTCCACATTGAGTCCTGGTGAAGTTGTACTGCATTGTCTCTCCATAATGCTTACAATAGTAAGTGTGCTTCCATAAGCCAAAGTTATTTTGTAAATGTTTAAGTGACTCAGTAAGTCTTGAGTTCTCAGGAGATTTTATCCTTTTTAAATCACAGTTGCCAATATGGTACTGTCAAAATGTTTGTTCCAAACAGTTTATTTTTTATGTGTTGGGAAATGACTTGATTTCTATACATAATATTCCTTGTCCTTGTCTTTTGGTCTCTTGCTACTGGCGCTGCCTTTGGTGCTGCCGCTGGATGTTTTATCCTTAACCACAGTGCCATTGGTTTGCGCTGAGTTGCTGATGTAGTTGCGCGTCTCGTCCACCTGGTAGGAACCCTCGTCCCTGTTCCTGTATTTGTACATGGCGTAGAGGAGGATGAGGATGCAGAGGGCAGCAGCTGAGACAATGCCCACCACCATGCCCGTGGTACTGCTGGATTCCCGGATCACTTCTGAGGCCCCCGGGGGCACCCGCCGCACCACGCTGGGCACTGTGGGCAAGGCCGCAGGCACCGTGCGCAGCATGGGTGAGGTGATGAAGGGGCCCCGTGGCTTGGTGCCGTCCAGATCGAAGGATGTAGGTAGGGGCAGCAGGACTATGTCTGGCTGTGGGGGTTTTACCTCGCGGTTGTTCATTTTCCCAGCGGGCAGCTTGGGTGGCGTGTCCGAGGGGACCACCGCCGTTGGCGTGCCCCGGAGGTTGGGTAGAGGCGAGGTGGGTGTAGTCCTACCTGCCTCAGAGGCTTTGCTAGGCCTCAAGTCCTTGGCCTCCCACTTGGGTGCGAGGGCTTTGTAGCCACCTTCATAGGCCGATGTGGTCAAGATCTTATCTGTTACCAGGGAGAAGGTGGTGTAAAAATCTTCATCGTCAGTTGGGGGCAGGCTAGAGTCAAAAGCTTCGCCAGAGCCAAACCCCGAAATCACCATGCCATCATCATCATCATCATCATCACCATCATCACCACCATCACCATCATCACAATCATCGCTGCCTCGATCCGACAAGCAAGGTACCCCCGCCTCAGTGGCCATGGCCAAGGATTCTTTGGTGGTCTCAATAATGGTGAGAACGGGGCGGAGGGTTGGGGGGAGGGGGATGAAGAGAGAACGGGTGGATACAGGAGGGATGTCTATGGGGTCCTCGACTAGCACAGGGATGACTAACTCCCCTCCTGGAAAGTGAAAAACAGAGAAACAAGCACCAGTTAGAGTGCAGAAAGACGTTCCTCAGCAAAGCAAGAAGCAAACACGAAAAGAATCAGTAACCAAAGAACGTAAAAAAGCAAAGCTCAACATAGAAAGGAAATGAACTGAAGATAAACAAAGAAAAAATAAAATAAAATAAAATACTGTACCAGTGCAAAAACAATGAAACTCAGAACCAAACAAGACCCAAACTGAAAGAAAACAACAGCCATAAATAAAGTATACATTGCATCAAAAGGCTTTGAGGGATGCACGAGGGTGAGCCACAATAAACTGACTCCTCATACATATCCTAAATCTTCTCATATAGCAGAATGCTTTAGCAGAGCTACATTTATACTGCACTATTTGATGAGCTGAATGTATATTCAGAATTGATCATGACTATATAAAAAGTGTGAATTATTGTATATGTATATGCCACACAGTTTTGGCCCTTTATTTAGTTCTATCTGATAATGCTACATATTTCATATGTCTCCACATAAACTGTAGGTTTTAAGTGGCTTGTTTCATTTATCTTCAAGTGTAAATCCTTCTTAATCCATTCAAAAACTATGAGCACCAAAAGATCCGCTCTGTGGATAAAAAGAAACAGAGGGTATTAGCATTTGTTTGCAATTCAAGTACAAGCCAGTGGGCCTGAAAGCAAGTTAATTAAGTTTGAAATGAGAAACTGTTTGTAAGGTGTTTCATATAGCAAGAGGGAACTGTTATCTCTCAGCATTAGTAGGCTCCCCTATTTGCCCTAGCCTCTTGCCTTTTGACCCCTACAGTTACCGCAATGGCACAAAGTCACTAGGCAGTTCAATGACACCTGAAAGTTTGCTGATTTGCACTGTTTAATGAGATAATCTCACTTGTAAGATCATTAAATGTGTTCTTTATTTTGGAGAGTGATAATTGTGTAGTAATTATCAGATTCTCGAACTTAAAGGCCTAAAAACATTTCTACATCCACCCATTTATAATAAATCCATTTTCGAACACTATCTGCCACATTCTTTATTGGCTAAACCTGCTGTTTGAGTACTACAAAGCATTTGAAACATTCAGATGTCTATTGAAGCTGCTTATCCTCTTGCCAAAGTGGCTTGTTGTTACATTGCAAAGGCTCACAGACAGGGCACTATAAAGAGATGCAAACCTTTTGGAACAATAAAGAAAAAGAACACAACAGAAATGAAGGAAAACCAAAATAATAATTAAGGCATTGCAAAAAGAGTTCAGAGTTAGAGCAAACATTGTTAAAACATTCACAAAGTAAAGCCACAGATAGAGCTATCCAGAAAGGGATTAGTAATAAGTAAGAAGAAAAAACATGTAAAAACAAAGTCAGCTCGGAAAATCATAAAAGCCTACAAAAAACAGTTTTCAAAGGAAGAAAGCATACCATCAGTTTTGTCAACTTACATCAACAAATTGCCCGCATGATTTTGGCAGGAAGAAAAAAAATTTTACAAAAGAAAGTTGTGTAAGAATGCCTTTTGACAAGTTAGGTTAGTTTCGTTTTAACAGGTTCTAATTAATTAGTATATATTTCTCTTTTTAGACAGGATGGTAGAGGGAGGCAACAACACATACATCCACACATCATGACATGAAAAATAATCTTCACCATTCTGTTCAGGATATCTCTTTTTTTGTTCTTTTGATAATCATTTACTTTTGTATAAAAAAAGAAAACTGTATATCTATAATTCTTGCTTTAATAGATAAGTCTTTCCATAAATATCTACAGCCTGATTAGATGACTTTTTTTTTTTTTGCTCAACTTTAACATGTTCATCAGTAATGAACAAATGGATGACTGTACATATCTTAGAATCTCTACGTAAAGGGTTTGGGAGCAGGGAGTGTGAGACGGGGTGGGACCTATGAACATACTAGGAAGGAAATGACATAGATGGGGGTGAACGTGTACATCAGTTGCCATGTCCATGTAAAGGCGGCACGAAGCGGTCGGGCGGCATTAGAGCTTTTGGCTGTAAGGAAGGGATGGGGATATACAAACAATGAGCATATACATGCCCATCTACAAAAGAGAACAGCACTCTCAACACTGACAGTTTTACAAACCCTAAGCTGCAACTTCTTTTCCATGCACAAAATTAATCGACTCATTCATTGATTAAATCCAAATTTCAATCAGATATAGCTATTAAATGATAGGAGAATATTAGAGATAGCATAGAAACAGTTTGGAACAGTTTTCACATATAGTGGTGAGGGTGTATTTTGGAGGTAGCTTCTCTTTTTTCTCTATGAGGACATGACTATCAAATTCTAATACAGTTGTGCTGTTTCTTGTTGTGATACCCAATCTCACAGAACTTGTGCTGTTTGTTAAATACCAATTAATTCATAGAGAAAAGAGGAAGTTTCATTGTAATTAGGGAAAAAATGATCAAAACATTGGCAATAGTGATTCTTGGCAAATTAGCAGATACTTAAAATTTGAACATTTTCAGAAAAGAAACATAGAGATAAACATATATGTGTATTAACATATATGTACAAAGAGACAAAAATAAAAAAGATTAGCAAGCAAGAAAGTAAGGCATTAAATTTCTCACACTATCAAAGATGAACAACCAGAAAGCACACACTGAGGCAGACAAAGAGAGGGGGACAGTTTATAGGCAAAGTGTCACCACCTTCACTTAACTAATAATAAACTCTTTATTATTAGTTACTTCAATACATTTCTCTTGTTAGTATTTTTAAAACACAGGGTAGGGCGTGCAATCTGGATGTACGTCAGAGAAAGAGAGGTAAATCAGACATGGTTTTATTTTGGATTTTAGTTCCACTATGAGACGTTGGGTTAATGCATGCTTAAGTAAGTTGCATTTAGGGAGAGTAATATACAATAACAATACAGCAAGCCAAGGGTCAGCTAGGGGAAGGGGCAAAAGAAGGGGTCAAAGGTCAGGAAGAGGTCACTGCTACCAAAGGGCTGTAGGATATTCAAAGAAACCATTCATCAGCAGTTAACAGGGGTAGAAGGTGCACCACACGTGATATATAACCATCATAATATGGCATTTAGCCCCACCGCATATGCTAATTAATCAAAAGGGTCAGTAAATTGATAATTAAGCTTAATTGAGCTACTTTTTATTAAATGTTTAGATGCTCTGTGGTATAACCAACAGCCTTTGTTTGACAGATGAACACTGTGTTGGGAAGGAGTTCCACAAGAGGGCACAGGGTGGTTGGTTTATTTGTGCCTCTGGTGTGTTCAAGGAAATGTGAGAGGGACATTCGTCTTTATATATCAGGTTTTGGTTCTTCCTCTGTGGGTTTGTCACAGAAACTTCACTGATTTAGCAAAACTGGGTCTACGAGTTAAGCAATATTGAGGAAATATGGCATCTGTCACGCTGTACTGAGTGTGTATTATGTACACTAACGTTAATGTGAGTTTTCTGTCTGTCCAACCATGCTCCAGAGAATGCAGTAATGTCTGACATGATACAGAGTGGCTTTTTACTGTATGAATGTAGTGTGTGATCTTCTCTTTGATTAAATGCTAATGTTGCATGGCTATGGTCATACTCCAATACCAGCGCCAAACTATTTGCCTTGTTAAATAAATAATGGCAGCAAAAGTAAGTGATTTCACTGGGTCTTTATTTATCCAACTCTGCCCTTGTTGTCTTGGCCTTGTTTACATCGTTTCAGCTTTCTACGACTGTTAGCTTTGCACTTTACTGTATCAACAAAACACTTGGATGGGAGGTGAACTGCTGCAGTCAAGGGTCTCCAAGTCAGTGCAGAGGACCTTGATGTTTTGGTAAACACTTTAAGCCATATAACATCTTGCACAAGCGTTGCACATCTTTCTGCATTTCTGAAGCAGATAAACGCTGCAGTTTCTAATGGGTTTGCTTAACCAGATTGCATTTGTTTTCAACCATCGTTAAGATTGATGGGAATTTTATTCTAAGCCTCTGCCTCCCTGGCAAAAAATTCTCCACTCTGCTGGACCTACATCTAGTTACACTGTTTTCTTTCTTTTAAGGGAAAAGGGAGTCAGGACTTCAGATTAATAAGTATTTCTTTGTGCCTACTAGTTTGTAGGCACAAAAAAATTTAGGGGTAACTTCAGAAATTTAGTAGGCAAAAAGCCTTTGTTTCAATAAAAAAACTGATCTACAAAAACAAGACCATGAAAGAAACCGAATTTTAAAGCCATCCCCCTTTTCATCCCACCATGTAAGAAAGACTCTATCTGCTGCATGTCTCTGCTGACTTTTAAAGAGGAATTAAAGTAAATATAGTCACTAAATGGCTGATTAACTAACTACTCAGCAGCTTGAAGGCTACAGATGCAAAAATCTCAGAGAAGCAATTTCTCTTCATTTTCCTCCACTCCCTTTCTCCTTTCCCTCTCTTCTCCCTCCTGGCCTGATCCCCGTGTCCATCCAACATTTGCTGAGGCTTCCGAATGGAGATGAATCACAATGGTGTGTCAGGGATTTGACGACGCCACACGATAAAAGCGAAAAGCTGGTGCACCAGCACCAACCATGGATGGACTGAGTCAATGGGATTTCAACACTGCAATTGTGGGTGAGTCAGTGGTTTTGGGCACTAAAATCCCATTGTAGCGGCATGTATTATGCACAGAGACCTGCTGTAGCAGATTCATTCACCTCTACCCACTACAGGTAGGAAACTGATTAACAGAGAGCCAGCAACACACAGATTCTAAGTGTGGACACACTTAAAGGGAAATGCCAGGGATTATGTTGGTGTGCTTGGCAATGGCTGAGCATTCTAGAAACATGTACCTTAAAAACCTAAGCACTTTACCCCACTATTAAATTATCTTGCCGGAGCACACCCCTGCCAAAAGAAGCGTAATTTCGCAATAATGGACATTCATTTCCATACTAAAATTTGAACAATGTTCCATTTACAACAACAGGGAGAGGTCTGTCCTGTAAGGATGCATGAATCACCTCTGGCTGGAGGAAGAGCGCTCTTGTCCTGAAGCCAAGGTGCATGGCAGATAGCTCTTAATCCGTCACTATGTGGCTGGGGGCAGTCTGGTGTCTTAAATTGGCATCTTCATCAGGCGTGGCAACTTGCCCCTGTCAGCCGGTCGATTTGCTGTACAGCCATTAGACTGCACCTCTGCACTCGGCGGACATGTGTCAGCTGAATAACCTTTAAACTGATCTGGGGCCTGTGTTGAAGTGACAGCTGGCCGGATGGGACTTCACAAAAGCTGTAGCTGATGCCACAAGGAAACTCAGTGATCCATTCCTATCATACTTCATTCTGTACCCTAAAAGTGGCTATTCATGTACAGAAATGAAGAAATCACACAATATTACATCCATGCTTCTAGTCTAACATTAATTTGAGCCTCTGACTCTCAATTTTAACCACCCAAGGCAAATAATATGAAGCAACGCCTATAAATATGTTACATCTGTTTGATCTGCATTCCACTTGATCAAAGGCTGATAGGGTAATGGTACATAAAGGACCATTTATGGCCTTTTTATTAAATTAACAATCATTTTACAATCTATTTGACTGCAACGAACAGTGCAACAGTTAACCTGTTCAAAGAAATTAGTAGGAGGGTTGTCTTCTCTAGAAAAACAACTGAAACAGCCTACCTTTATGTTTATGCTCAGTAGCAATGCAGGAAGTAGTGTGATGTTTTTACAGTGTAGCAAAAAGTAAAGGTGTGGAAGCTGAGGTGATGGATGGGTGCACAAAGCATCAGGGTTTGTGTGCCATCTCCTACCAAAAGTCAATGTTTGTTTCCTTTGTCGATGACAACAATCTTCCCCTATCTCTCAACCTGATTTTTTGGCCACTTGGGGACAGCAAAACAAGCTGTAAACACAACATTGACATATTAACATCTTATAAAGTTGATACGGCAAATGTTTCCACAGTTGCCTATATACAAATCCAGCAGACAGAGAGTGACATTTGCATTCATTTGGAGTCTTACTTTTCTGGCCCCCAATGAATGTAAGTCAAAAAATAAATAAGTTAAACAATAATTACGGAGCCAAGTAAGGGGGTAATATTCCGAGAAAAAAACTCACAAAATTATTAGCAAAACTTGAATATTCTTTGAGATTATAGAGTAATACAGTTTTGAGAAAAAAACTCAGAAGTTCTCTGAGGTTAAAGTCACAAATTTATGAGAAAAACAACTCAGAAAAATAGTGTTTTTTTGTCAAGGAACCACACTGCTTCACTTTGCACGGCTGGATCAACCTCATTAAACCACAGACGCCACTTGCCTTGTAATATGCCTGCGGTGGATAGCCTAATCAAATGATCCTTTGCTATTGGATTTAGCAATAAGGAAATACTTGCGATTTTGGCCCAGAATCACCATATTATCAAAAGCATCTGGACTGAAGAGACATTGCTCTAAACCGTATCGCTTCACTTTGCAAGTCTGGATCAACCTTATCACACCAGAGATTTAACCAGTGATATCCTTGCATCTGTCAATTGTGATGTAGTTCCTGGCGTACAAAAGCTATCACCTCATCATAATCTGTATGTTGTTTTCTTCTGAACAGACCCATTTCACGGCAATGTCTCTTCAAATATCAGTTACAGACGCTTTCAACAAGTGGCCTTAGTTGTCTAAACTTAACCAAACCTTATACTTAGAGGATGCAGGTTAGAAAATATTCTTATGGGTCATTTTGGAAGGCCCTGACCAAGAGTTTTTTTGTCAGCTGGGATTGAGCACTTCTTTGTACATATTACAGGTACTTTCTGTACTATACTACTCAGTTTGCAATGGAACCACTTCAAAATACCTTTTTCATGGCAGACATATGGAACTGCTGTAGTAGGAATCAATACAGGTGTAAGTAATAACAATAATGATGACTCCATTCCATTGATGTGTTTCAGGTCCTAGGGATTGTGCAAACTGTCTCCCTGACACAGTTTACTGCCACCAGAGTAAATGTATCATCAATGTTATTAGTAACAGCTGTGCTTTTTTTGCTGGTATAACAGGTCAAAATATCTGCTGAGACAAAAATCTATCATTCTACATTTGTGCATTTTTAACATTGGTTAGTCCTAGTAACAGTTTGTATATGTGCTTGTTATGAGTATAAATTGAAAAAAATGTTTTTAATTGGGTCTAACTAATGTTAATTTCTTATAGGATTTTAGCATCTCATAGGCACTGTATGTACAAATCAGGTAGTTGTGGATTTATTTAAATAATTTGCATCAATTACTACAATATAATTACATATTAATCACAAAATTGTTCTGATTACATGGTAATGACAAGCTGCAACACTGTTAATCACTGTGAAATTAAATCATAAATTGACTTGGTATTTGCTGTTCTCTAAACTGAACATCTCTTTTTTAACCAGTCATTTCCAGGTGGTAGTTTTTGCTAGCTAGCTTCTTATTCAGCGGATTGTCAAGAATCACTGCACAATCTTTATTTGCTCTCTTGTGGAACTCACGTGTGATAAAGGGAAAAGGTAAGGTTTAACAGTTTTATTAAACACACAGACACCACAACCATGAGACAACCACGTACAGCGGACAAGACAGGCTATTTGGCAAACACAGACGGAGCACAGACAGAGACAGCAGGCACAAGCACAAAACATAAGACGCCTCTGAGGGAGGAGCTGCCGTGGGGAACAGTGGTGGTGCAGGCCCACTGCTGTAGCCCCGAACATACACTGACATGTAGTAGAAGCCAGCTGGGGTTAGCCTGAGACTTATGGGTGGAGAAGAAGCAGCACACAAAATGGATGCCAGTCATATCCATGCAGAATCAGGAGAGTAGGGGAGGTTAGTTTAGTTTATAGAGCTGCAGTACAGTCCAGTACAGTGTGCATGCCACAAATGCCTTCTACTTGGAGCAACAGATAGAATAGAAAAACAGATATACTTTGTGGCAATAAAAGTCTTTTTATGCCATCTGCATTCAAACAGACATGTATATGCAGAAAGGCTAAAAGAAAGAAGGTGGGTGAGACGGGATGTAGGGAGTGGGGTTGGGATGAGGGGGTGTAAGGCTTAACGCTAGGGAGGAGAGACAGGGAGTCATTCTTTCACACACAACTTTCTTGAGACAGAATGGGGTTGCCTGCACAAGGCCAAAAAAAGGATGATGGCAAGAAAAGATTTTGTTGCCGTTCATTTCCCTATGTTGTATCGAAAATGGGGGGAGGATGTTTCTTTAGAAGCCATATGGCACAAAAAAAAAAACACAAACGATGAGGAGGAGAACTTTGAATTTTCCAACCACCAAAAGTTCATGCGGCACAAGATGAGGCAAAAACGGGAGGAGCGGCTCTATCCTTACTTGGAGGATGGACGACGGATGATGAGGACACCAAAAAAAATAAAAACAACCACAGCAAAACAAGAAAATAAATTCACCCCACTCAACCCGCCCGAGCCCCAAAGTAAAACAAAAAGAAAAAGCTCAAATCTTAAGCAACCAAGCAGCTAAGTCCAAATTGATACAGAAGAGAGATGTTCATATGTGCATCACAATGAAAAAAAACAAACAAAATTCAACAGAAAAGAAATCAACATCATGTCATGCAACTGTTCATACGACTGGAAGCGGGACAAGGAATGAGGATATGAATTTCTGTGTCAACATGGTGAAATGTACAATATGTATGAGTGTGTATGACTACATATGTTGCCAGTATATGAGGGGAGGGTACCATGTTCTTTTCATAAAAACTTTTTATAATACATTTTGTTGCACCTCCACTTTTGAGAATACTTGGGTTTGAGGTTTTAATAGTCAGGACACGTAAAACACGTGAGCCGTAAAAAAACTGCCCATTCAATTTCAATAATCTCTGATTGAAGAAAGCAACTCATGCTTATAGATAAAGCACCTAAATACTGCATGAAGGCACGGAGAAAATGGCTTTCTATTCACATCAAAAAGCCATAAGCACAAGGACCTAACTGTGGTCATAATTTCAAGGAAACAAAGGCTATAACAGTGTGATAAGGCTTCAAAGTAAATTAGTTCCTTTCACAGATTGGAGGAAAATTTTAAAATTACTTGCAGAATATCTACTTTATTACATGGAAAGACCTAATTTCCGAAAGAAATAAAAAAAATGCTTGATTATCTGTTATGTTCTCTGAGCACACATAATGAAGTGAAAGGGCAATGTATTGTTTCATCTTAGGCTTAATATTAGCTGTGAAAAGTGGACATATGCTTGGTTCTATGCTGAGCCATATTTAGCAAGATTAATACAGCACCAATTAGTCTGCTGTGATGGTGTTTTGAAGGACAGTAAAGCAATCAAATAGCTTGAGCTGTTAATGATTTCCAAAGTGCCTAAGGGGAGATGCTTTTCATATACTGAGCCAGTTTCAACAGAGCTCACACTATCCTAGTTTACTCAATACTATAGGGATATGTGCCAACTGATCTTGGGCAAATGTGATTGATAGCTACTTTTTCAAAAGTTGTCCAAACCCAAGTTGTCTCAAAATAACTACTTTTAAATCTGCAGGTTTATTTCCAGCTCTGTTTTTATTTTCTAACTCCACTGAGTGAATGTCTTTTCACTTTGATCTAATCACAAAGTGATAAGCATGTTGGGTAAGTGTGTGTTTGTGTGTGTGTTTGTGTGTGTGTGTGTGTGTGTGTGTGTGTTTTGTGTGTGTGTGTGTGTGTGTGTGTGTGTGTGTGTGTGTAAAGGGAGGAGGGAAGAGAGACGATGCGCACAGAAATTCGAGGATATCTGTTCTCTATTAGAATGTTTCAGGTAAGGCAAGCCTCCGACAAAGAAAACAGAGGTACAAACAAGAGAAGGAGAAGGGAGGAGGAGGTTCTGTTGCAGTTAGTCTGCTACATATCACAGTATCTATGCTGAAAGCATCTTTGTTCTCGAAAGAATCTCAAAATGTATCCTCTGTCAATATAGACACACACACACGCACAGCAAGAGGAAATCAACCATGTACAGGACAGATACATTTTGAAGCATCAGTGTGGGCGACATGGGGCTTGATACTAATTTCGTACTTTGTTGAGTAAAGTTTTGCTCTCGACCGAATGCTGAGAGAACAAAATTAGTATCAATGCTTCGTCATGTCAGCAGCCAGTGGCCCCATAGCTAAGTGTAACTTGTTTTAGAGATGAAAAGTGTGAGCTTTAACTACAGTGGCTGATTTTAAGATGTATGAATTTACTTATTTACGGTTAAAGTTAAAGTTGTGACTTCCCGCAGAGAGCATGCTAAGATTATAGAAACTTAATTATGACTGCTTTCATCCATCTCCAAAGAGTTCTTTAAACTTTAGATATACACTGAGAACCTTTCACACTAGTGTATATTACTCACAGTAGGTACTGTTCGGAGGGCTTTTTGAAGTTACACTTGAAGCTCCCATGGGACATGATGCTAAGAGGAGAGGCTCCTCGGTAGCAAATCAAAGAAAGATAAGGAGAAATAGACCAGGTTCAGAGCAAGCACAACTCGACACACCCATCCCACCTGCATGTCCGGAGTCACACTCTTCTAGGTCCTCATCATCACTGGAGCACTCCGCCGACGAAACAATGTCATCTGTTGTCTGCGGAGAAAGAGACATATCCACACACACAAACACACACACGCACACACATGCACACACACAGGAAAATGTGGTTAGGCCTGGAGGAGTTTAGTGAGTCTTCAACTTGTCCACAGCCATTCCATCCAGGGATATCTCTGCAAACAGAGACCTCTCCGCCTGTCCTTTGGCTTCCACATATCACTTGGAGTCAATCATATTTCAAAAGGTTTATCATTCTTCACTTTATGTGCTTTCCACCTCCAGGGATAATTGTTTTCCTTCACCCTCCGCACTCTACCTCTGATTATTTATCGCCCCTCTCCTCCTCCGTCATCCACAATCAATGGCCCCACCAAGCCCTCAAAGATCAACACCGTCCCAGCTTCTGATTTGTGCTAAAGGGTTCGGAGGGAGGGAGGGATGAGGTGGCAGACTTGCTAGCTACAGCCGGACCAGCGATGGATTATCTGCACCCTCCAGTTCCCACAATTCTGATTTATCCCCTTGCCCCCCCCTCCTTTTTTTCGAGTCGACCCATGGAGGACAGAGGGGGAGGTTGTATTTCAGCGGTGGTGTGCTGGGCAGCCGGCATTTATTAGAATGAATCAGCGGCGCGATAAAATAAGCCCTGTCACCAAACAGGGTTATGAAATCAGAGTGCTGATTGAGTTTTCAAGTCCTGGCCGAGGTTGTGGGGCTCTAAATATCATTGAGTTTGACAGACTAATGAAACACGCCCCCATGCTTGTACTGCTGCTTTCAACAGGGCCCAGAGAAAGCTGTCTACCTTTTCCATGAGCACAGACACACACGCATGCTGATGTTCAACATGCATGTCTACCAAACCTCACAGAGAGAAAGTTGATTTTCCAAAGCATATTTCTAATGTGTACTATGATTATGCATGATGGGCTGAGCTATTTTCTGTATCAGATTTGATAATGTGTTAATGTGTGTTGGTGTTAGTGTGCATAATGCACCACATTATGTACTGTACTCCAGCATGATGAGGCAAAAAAGGAAGCAAGAGGGGAGGCAGTAAACTAAATTGCTGAAAAATATGGCCCCTTGGTAAACATGACATTATTTATTGAAGCCATATTACAGGCATAAAAATCTTGGTTATTGCTGAAATAGGGTTTATTGCTTGTTATTATGATAGCGGCAGATGTGGGAGGCAGGGCCAGAAAGAAAGAGATGAAAAAGCCAAGGCACTTCAAAGTCTGTTCAAGCAATTCCAGCCTGAGACCATGATACCATAACCCAGGATCAACTGAAAACAGTGCCTTTCTCTTGTCCATTCATGCTGCATTTCTCTGCAGCTGATGCTAACAGCATCTCAGCACAGAGCAAATATTTACACTGCCTGGGTTACAGCAGCTTCAAATAGCCTTATCTATATGTTCATTATAATACAGATTACAGTAACTCTGATTACAGTACCTGTGTAGAGTGGTTTCTCTAAAAAACCTGGTAAATTAAGTGCATATAAAGGCATTGGCTGCAGCAACACAAGGTTACATTAAGTATGAAACAAGAGATATTAAAAGGCATCTTGTTCTACCATCTTAACACTGTAATAAATTTGTAATTTCTTTAATTTCTTGTGCATAAAGCAAATAAAATAGGTTAAATAAACTGTAAATGTGACAATAAATGTAAACTGTGAAATTCTGTAATTAGCCATATTTAGGTTTTATAGGAGATTCTTCTCATGTCAAATCAGTCTGTAAAAATTAGCTCTCATTTATTTTATACATAGTCCCTACAAGATGCCGGGCAAAAGAGGAGAAAACCCTTGTAAAACTACTATAATCATCATACCATCAGTCTTCCTAAATTTTCAGATGCTTACAGTATCAATGCAGCAATTCATTACATATAAACAGAAGGCAATTTTATGACAGTCACAACCTTACATTTTGCTTTATATATTCCTGGACACTGTCACATTGTAGGCTAAAAATAGGCATGAGAAATTTTATATTCTATCTAATAAATGTTCAGATCATTTACTATGGCAGTGGTTCCCAACCTTTTGTGTTTGAAATACCCCCACAGCCACATCAAATGAGCTCACACAACTCTTTATCAAAACCCATCATTTTCCAGATGTAATTCTCTAGTTAATTTTAAAATGGATGTGCCTAATTTCACATTAATTATATAAAAGTGTATAATGTAGGGGTGCCTCCATAGCTTAGGAGTTATTGATTGCTTTTAATTATGTAGACCTGTATGCTGACTTGCTAACTTGCTAAGTTCCTTGTACCTGATGACAACTTACACATGCTCCAAAATTTTTTATCTGAAAAAAGCTTTAGTGAGAGCTCTGTGGAAGAGTGACATTGTTGTAACTGGGTCAAAGAAGGTGTGTCAGGCTAACCAGTGTAATGACAGTCAATTAGCATTGCTATAGCCCCGCGGTAAGCCTCATCACAAATGTTTAAAATCTCTGTGCTCTCTTGACTTGTTGGCAATGAGAAAATCATTAAACACTTCATTTTTGAGCCTATCCACTTTTAAGCTCATGCACTGTAAATGTTGCATTTAAATGGTAGAAGGACATACTCCAGTCAATGTATTCCCTTTACATTCAATTGAAAATCATCTACAGACTCAGAGTATGAGACCCTCTCATTTAAGAAACTTTGATTCCACTCAGAGATATTGAAGAGGGCTTTTGAAGTGTGATTTTTTTGACATCTGTAGATTCACTAGATGTGCACCTGATTCATTTTCATAAACATATGGTGTATAGTGTCTCTGCCTGTCACAGTGGTTCAAATTAAAGTGCTTCTCATGAGGGGCTTAGGGTGCCATTCTTCCGCATTTGGGCTAATGCAGAACCAATGAAGTGACACACAGAGTTCACAGTCTTCTTTCAGTCGACCAGAGACGTAGATAATAACATATGGTATGAGGCTAGAGGTTGTAACTGCAAAGGGAGCTCATGGAGCGAAAAAAGGCATAAGCTGCATTTGTGCAGTGATGGGAACCTACAGAGGGGTATAGCATAATGATGCGGTTGGCCAGCGGGACTACAAAAACTGATTTCACAGCTGGGGAAATCCAATTCTCTGTCTAAATCTCCATAACGTAGAGTGGGATATATTTTGGCAGCAAAATGATTTCTTTTTTGGTGTAATTATTCTCAACAAACATTCTCATCATCATTTTAAGAGAGTTTGGTGGTGGGATTTACATGCCGGTTTGTTGTGTGTGTGGGAAGCTTTATTATGCGTGTGTATGCCCGTTACTTCCTGTGTGTGAAGAATGCTTATCATACAAGATGATTTCAGTACATAAAAACTTACAGGCTATGTTCATCATGCCTGATTATCTTGATTACCATGCCTTCAAGAGATGCTCAAATTCCCAAATCCAAAAACAAACACCACAGACAAATCAATAGCCAGACTTCATTAAAGCTGCATTTACCTCTGACCACTTCAGCACACCACCTAAAAGGATCACACTGGCGACTGATAAAGATAGACAGCCTCCTTAGGAGAAAAGTCTCAAAATACACAGCTTTCATTTTCACAGCTGATGGCATTGTCAGAAACAAAATGGAGAAAATGCAAAGACGCTGGGTTGTCTCTGTCTCGACAAAACTTCTCTGGTGTTTAATCAGGAATTCTGGACTTACTACTGTGAATCAGCCAGCAGCAATGCAGAGACCATTAACAGGCGAAACTGCAATTACCTTAGCACGTGAGTGGTGTACATGCTACATCACCAGTCAGGCCTGACCTCAGAGTGAACATAGAGGCTTCAAGATTGATTAACAATAAACTTGAAGCTTGGTAAACAACAGTTCTTTTATTAAAACCTTTTTCACCACAGGAAAAAGAAGAGATGCTTGTCCAGAGGAGATTTATATTTTATTATACAAAGTAATTTTACTACAATTTGCAGACTGATGGAGCAGTGTAGAATGAAAGCTTTGCCAATAATTGAGAGACCTGAAGTAAATTGTGTAAATGCTTTGTTTCATTTTTTAAAGGATATGTTCACATTTTTTCAAGTCTGTCTTAAAACAACACTCACATGCCCATATGTAGATTCAAACAGTTTTTGGTCGCAACAATTATTCATCTTGTCCATACTGGCTCAAGAGATCCTTTCCAAATTTGATTCCAATGTAAAAGATAAGGGAGACATTGCACTGTCTTGTCAATTACACATTCCTTAGTTGAGTGAGAGTTCATATGACGCTTCAGCAATCTGAGTGAGACAAATCAATTGGGTTTCTTACAAAGTTACAGTTTTTAGTGTGAAATTCTTTGTGTAAGTATCCCTCCACCACAACTCAGACAGGAAACACTATCTATTTATTAGTCTATTAGTAGCTGTAACTGCAGTAATACTGCAGGCTGCCACACGCTGCTACATCAAACAAATAAATGCAAACTGTGTCTGACAGATTTCTCCCACAGCCAAACAAAATCCACTATTCAATACAGCTGAGCCACACTTTTCACAAGTTTTCCAGTGCAGTACATTCTAATGTTTGTTCATTATTTCTAATTATTTTCAAAACTGTGTTTAACTACTGAGGCATTCTATCTAGTGCTGTGCCTGCAGGAGCCAAAGTGCATTCACACCCTCTCCTCACACCTCTGCCTAATATTAAGTGTGAGTTCAGGAACTCATCTGTGTGCTAAACCTTCACCATTTGCCATTTACAGCCTTGCACAGAAAGCTGCACAAGGAACCACTGCAGACGTCACTGTTAAATTTAAAGATACTGTACACTATGAACCCGTCTGCCACAGAAAAAGAAGGCACATCGCTGTAAAAATAATAAATAGGCTTTAAATCAACAATAATATATCTTAGTTTTGTAATAATGTCATATAATTATTTCCTACATTTATTTTAAATGTAACAACTAATGAGAAATTTTGACAACTATTTCTTAAAATAGACAATAATTTAATTGTGTGCTGATGGCCCTCGTCTAAGCATCATTAGAATTAAACAGTGAATGTTTCAACTTGGAGTACAACTCAAATACATGGATGACAACAGGAGCAGCTGCTGCATCTTTGGATCTGACTGCAGTTGAATATTTTGCTGAGCATGACAATGATTTGATCGATCACATCAAAGCAACAACTTATGCTCTTCAGGGGAAAGAAAGACATAATATACTCGACCACTGTCTATAGTTTTCCCCTGGGTCAGTAAAAGCAGGGTAAAGGCTAAAATGCATGCGTGGCCCCCGGGTTACAAACATGACATGAAATATGAGCGTGAACAGTGCTGTGTCTTTGAGAGGCAAAGGGGAATCACATGCTTAAGTACAGTACACTGAGTCATTTCATCAGAGATGGTGCGGGAGGTTGCTCCTGAATACACCACAGTATTATAACAAATGACCTTTGCATGTTTTTGTGCCCAGAAGGTGAAGGAAACAATTAGAAACAAAGGCTTTTTGAGAATAAGGGAAGAGACACAACATCATAGATCCACATTATAGCCCTGCTATCAAACCCAATTTGCTTTACTTTCAATGCCACAGTACCCAATGGCTAAACTTGATTTTTTTAGTACTGATCGGAATAAACCCCAAAAAAAATAAATTCTCCTCAAGAGCTTTATCCTGGCAGTCAGTTGCCATGGATATCCAATGTGGTTGCATGTTCAGAGATCAAAGTGATGACGTGGAGGCAACGGCAAATCAAAGACACACAATTCAAAGCAACTTCTTCTTCCCCAAGGTGCTCCTACCCTGGACATATTTTTCACACGTTAGATGAGGACACTTACAGCAGACTATTTTTTAGGTAGAGAAATGACCCAGAAAGCGACAGAAATCAAAGGTCAGAATGACTCCCACTCCAAATTCCTCTTTCTTGCTATCTAACTAGATTCCATTCCTCCGCTCCACCGGCCCTAATACCAAAATAAGATAGTAATCTCCATGGCGGAAGCTTTGGCTTTCTATTGACAGCTGTGCGCGTTATAATGCCTGATCTGGGCTTCGACAGGCCGACAAGGGAGAGGCTTGTATTACAAGGGGAATCAATGGTGCTAGGCCACATCCCTATCAATAGACTGCCACAGCTCTTTTTGCTCATGCTTCCCGCTCTGTAACAGATAAGATTTATCAGAAAAAAAACACAACAAAAATGGGGGAATAAGGGGTCAGGGATGGAAATGGCAACAGACCCTCGGGGTTAAAAATAACACACAGAGGTGATTCTACTAAAACATTTAACCAAGATCTTTAATCTTAAGCAAGCAGTCCAAAAAGGCTAGAAGTACTGCTGGTAAACTTCTCCTTCCATATAGTGGATAAATTACAACGAAATGAGCACCACAATCAACTTGTAGGGCATAAGGCACATGCTAAATGATTTCCAAGATCAAATATTGATATTTCAAATAAGCACCCTTGGTCGGCCTTTATCAGTGGCCTCCTGTAGTCAGCACATTTTTTTCTATCCAGGTTTATGGAGAAATTGAAAGGGGGCGGGAGAAGTGGTTGAGGAGACCATGAGGGAAAAAGACGGGAAAGGACAAAAAAGAAAATGCATTTAATTTGTTCAACCATGGTTGTGTGTTGGTTTCAGCAGAATGGGTTATGTGCCAGTATTTCCCTTTTTCTCAAGGACCTGCCTTTGTACACAGAGCAGTGAGGGTTGCTGGCTCACAGCAAACTCTAATTGCCCTGAGGCCATAGGCAGCAATTTTCAAACAGGGTCATTCATCTTCCCATGGAAAAGGAAATGGTCTTTGGCCCTGATCCTTAATCACCCTCCTGCCGCAGTGAACAAGGTCATCAGGGAAGCCTTGCGACAAACAGACACACATACATTTATGTACACACACAAAGACAGAGGAACTAAAAGACTGAGGTGTATGGGGCGGTCACAGATAGAGACAGGGTGAGAGGGACATGTTTGGTGAGCTGACAAGAGATGGGAAGAAAATTTCTTCTATCTATACAAGTCCATGACATCCTCAGGTGAAATTACAGCAAGGATTACAGCTCTGAGTTACGTTTGTGTTAGGGTTTGGGGTATTCCCTTCAAAGAGTAAGTGAAGAATTCATGTGGATGTGGAAGGGGGGGGGGGCTCTGTCGGAGTAATTTTCAGGCTTAGCTTTGTATTAGACTAAACCAGTGTTAAAATATGAAACGCAAACTTTTCTGCTAAGTTCCTCCCTGGCAGTCTCTCATTACTACTGTTTTTAGTTAGAATACATTTTCAAAGGTATCACAATTTGACATATAATGCACTTATTGCATCTTAAAATGTAGAGCTTGGATAATTCTAAATCAAAAATACATGACTTAATTTGGATCCTTTTTAATACTTTAAAGTTGTTTATTTTCATGCTGCGTCTTACATATGCAGTTTAATTTTTAGGTAGGACTGTAACTAGCAATTATTTTCCTTCCACTCCGATTAGACTGCAGATTAATTTCCTGATTATTTGATAATTGTTTGGTCTATTAAATGCCACAAAATAGTGAAAATTCATTTCACAATTTCCCAGAGCCCAGGTTCATATACAATTTTTAAATATTTTGTTCTGCCTGACAAATGGTCAAAACTCAAAAATACTGAATTTCCTATCATAGACAACTTAAGCAAAAAAAAAGCCAATATTCACATCTTTTTTTGTCATTTTTGATTATGAAATCAAATACCATAATTGTTGGCAATTAATTTTCTTAAAATTAAGTTGACAAAGTTGACATTACTCATGCTGGGCTAGAATCCACAATAATATGATCACAAGAAAGCTCTGCAACAATCTCATTTAACAGAGGAGCAAAGAGCAACACACCTGTACTTGTGTCAGTTTCTGTACTCACCTTGGGACTTTAAAAGTGCTCATAAATGTTTTTTTTACGATAGTGCTCTGATCTTTTCCTGTGTCATTATATTATTATTAATATTAATCAGTGTGTTAATATTTGTTGGTCTGTGTTGAATATCATTAATCTCTTCTAACATCTCTGTCTTCATAGTGAATTGATGTGATCTGCAGTGTCCTCTTTGGCTTTGTATTAAAGTCATGAATATAAATGTTATAACAAGGCTTGAATGAGTCTGATCAGATAAGGTCTGAGTTGGATTTATGGAACAATTTAATCCTGGATCATTCTTTTGGACTCACTTAATCCAGACTTTTTACAATAAACTGCACTTTTCTTTGCCTTGCAATTCAAAACACCAATGAATTAATTTAAGGATAATTATTAATAATAATAATTTAATACATCTAAAACAATGTTGTTCTGATGGTATCTTGTTGTAATAATGCATACTTACATTCATACAGTATGAATGGTTGCTGATTAGCTAAATCTTGTGTTTGTACTGTTGTTTGCAACATGCTTTTGAGACAAAGGGCTTTATAAAAAGACCTCAGTTGACCTCACTAATTACAACAATACAATCAATAAGTAAGATGATATGTCCAGTTGGGAGAGCTATTGGCTTTCTATTGAGAATGTGTGAAGTCTGAAACAGATTGCTGAAATTGGACCCTGCATTTTCTCCGTGTGGACTAAAATTTTTGAGCTCCCTTTTCAATCCATTTCAATATTGCTGTATTTCTCACAGTCGAAGGCTATTATGACTTCAAGGTTGTAATACCAAATCAATGTAGGCATTATATAACAGCTCATGCTGGCAGCTTTACGTCTCCCAAATTAGCCGGAGGTCCCATTTGGGTTCAGTTCCTAATGAGCACAAACCAAATCAGGCAATCAATTTAGTCTCTTTTTAGAAGATGAAAGTTGAAACGTAATCACTAACCTACAGAGAAATGATTTAAACTATACTGTACGTCTGAGCCCTGGGTAGTCATCCTTACATGTGTAAACATGTGGATGACTACTGAAAGACACACGGATTCTTAAAAATACTCTTCACTCATTGCTATTAAGAGCAACAGGTTTCGTTGTAGTTTTTACCAACTCTCTGTAGACACAAAGGAGAAACATTACTGGGCCTTGCTAACAGCTCAGCTGAGAAGACAGTATTCTTGTGCAACATCAAAGGCTGTGCCTGTGTATATAGATCCATGAATAACTTGCATGTAGTCGCTCTCTCTTTAATCCTGCACAGACATAAATTCACACACAATGCATATATAGGCTGGCAGCAAATATATTCAAAGTACAGCAGTGTGCAGAGATTCATTGTCCCCATCATGGAATAAGTCACTCGCTCTGTGACCACCACATGCAAGAGTCAACTAGGTTTTATTCAGAGTTAGAAATGTTTAAGCTAGCTATTTAATGAGGACAGTGCATCAGCAATGCTATAAACAGAATAATGCAAAATTATGCAAATTTTGTTAGTTTTATTAAATCACAATGTTGTGGGAATACTCCTCAGACAGAGCTAGGCCAGCTGTTTCCCCCTGCTTTTAGACTTTGTGTTAAGCTAAGCTAATAACATCACCAAGATATTTCTGTGTCAGACACAGAGATGAAATTAATATTGATCTTCTCATGCAACGTTAATAATAACAATTCCCAAAATGTTGGAATATTCATGTAACTAACCAAAAACAAGAAGAAACAACTAGCATAATATTGTTTGCCATGAGCAAGTGATGTAGAAGCAAATAACTAGTGCATTCGTTGAAATGGAAAAGCAGCAACTTCCAAGGTCTTATATACTGTAAAGTAACTTTAACTGTTATATTAAAAAAATGCTGGCAATAGAAGTTTAACTTTTATAATAGTTTTGTTTCCAGAACCGTTATGCTGGAAAAAAGTTAATTAAACACGATGAGGACTGTGGGATCTCACAGCAAGCTCAAAACTTTTTAGAATGGCTTGGCAAAGGATCTAATACTGACTGTTCCACTTTGATAATCCATGTAAGTCTACTGGCATGTGCTCAGGGATTGATGACATCTGTATCGAAAGAATAAGAATCTCGATTTGATATGTAAGGCCTTGAATAACATTTGGGATGCTTTTAATCCACAATTGCTCTGTTAAAGTCAAAGACAAATATGCTGTATTATTAGAAGGCATTTAAATTCTCTTGACTGAAGTGATATGTTAAGGTTAATTGCATTTAATGGTTGGCATTGTTGGAACTGGCTTTTATAAGCACCTTCAGTGTTTTGTGAGTGGTATTGTCACTTAGTTGCTTCAGTTGTAATTTTAGCTGAACATGTGTATCATGTTATAACCAGTCATCCATCTCTGGAGGCAGCATAGCATGAGGTGAGCCTATAAACCACCCAGAGCATGTTCTGATGCACTGCTGGTCAGCTCAGTGTGCAGTGTGCAGTGTGCAGTGTGCAGTGTGTGTGTGTGTGTGTGTGTCTGTGTGTGTGTGTTTGTAACCGATGTGTGCTGTTTGCTTCCCCCTGTGTGTGTGAATGCTCCGTTGTGACAGTGGCGGCTGACGAGACAGCAGGTTTACACATACAAATACACAAGCATTCCTGGAGGGATCTATATAAGCTGTGTTGTCAGGCATGGGGGACATCCATTACAAAAACTCCTGTTGTTCAAAACCCGTGGAGCTAGCTGCTGGTTCCCACACACTGAGAGACAAACTGCCCCTGAGCATAGACACAAACACAAAGGAGCACATGATCTACAGACATGAAATTACAAACAACTACAAACACGTTCAAACAGAGAGGTATAATGGAAATAGCTCTATATACACACCAAGTGACATGAAAAATTCATAAAGGGAATAACACTGTTGCATACACACTGTAGGGACAGAGAAGCCAGACAATCCATGACAGTGCTGAAATGAGTTTGTCATGTTGATGGCAGGGGGGAACTATTTGGCAGCACACAAAGAAAATCCTAATACTATGCTTCTGTTCTGTTCTGACATTGTGAGTGGATGTGGCAGCAACAGGGCTGACTGATTTTTGAGTGTTTATGTGTGTGTACAAATATATTCAAGTTATAGTAGCTTAAATTAGTTGTGCATGTATGCACATGTGTGAGAGAAAGATGAAGAGATCCTGGTACAAACTGTGTGCGTGGATGTATGTGTGTCTACCCTTCTAATGAACCACACACACCAGCAGGGTCCCCATCAGTCTGCTGTCTGCTAATTAGACCTACTGAGCAACTAGCGCACCGTGAGCATTCATCTCCCACAATTCACTGGGAGCTAGGGTACCTAGCAAAGCAGCCAGATAAACAAGTAGTAAGAGGGATATTGTTGACGAAAGAATAAAAGACAGGTAGGGAAGGAATGAATAAAGAAACATCCCAAAGAATACACAATTACTTGCAGATCTGGGTGCTGGTTGTGAGGGGAAGGTGATCACAGTGACTAACTAACTGAAAAGAAAAGATGACTGACAGCAGGTGGAGAAGTGTAGCACATCTGCCTACACACACTCATGTTCACAAACACACACACACACACACACACACACACACACACACACACACACACGCACACACACACACACACACACCTGTGTGCTCACATGAGCAGATGAACACAAAGTTGAGCACACTCATCAAGCATTATCTAGCAGACTGCCACATGGAGACACACAACATGCTGCACAGAGCCTTCCTCGCTACCTCTTGAAGAGAGAATAAATTAGTGATTATGATATATCCCCAGGCATTAAGCAACATCCCTGATGTACGAGTCAAGGAAAACAGTGAGAAAAAGAGGAGAGAGAGTGGGCATCAAGGTAGGTTAGTGTGCAAAATCTTATCTAGCAACAGTGTCAGTGGATTCTTTGCTTTATGCTGCCCTGTCTCTCTAAACTTTCCTGTAACTCTCCACCCAGTACTATCTATCAGAATCACCCTGAAAACAATCTGAAAATACAGAAATCACACTGTGCCAAAAATGAATGTTGATTCAAATGTAATATAACTGTCATCATGGAAAGTGTATGGCATTATTTCACCACTTCTAAACAGAAAAAAAGCCCAATTAAACTACAAACAATTTAGACCCCCTTTTCCCATATCCTGAGCACCATGCCAGTTGAAGATGATGGACACGAGCAATTTCTTTAACACAGCAGTCATGCAAATCACTTCCACTGCCTCCCCCTCAGCTGTTTTCTCCCATGGTACTCTAGATTGCAGTCCCCTGTCCTAATTGTTCCAAAACATCTCAGGCCAGCAGCACGAGTTAATTGAGAATGAGAGACGCTGATTTCCCACGAAAGCCTTGCATAAATGAGCATTCCCAAAATGACTATCCACATCTAAACAGCAAGCGTAAAATCTATTCTTTCGTTCAACCAGAATTCTACAGAGCTGAAGGGCTCAGGTAGCCACTTAACAAACTGGACTCTTTTTAGTTTATTGTGAATTTTCCCCGTCTCTAAATGAAGTCTGTGTTGTAATCACTCATCAGCAGCGTCCTAGAGTAACTTGGGCATGATATCCCGAGGAAGATGTCATGGTGAGGTGCCCAGTGCTGATGTAACGCGCATGCGAATGAGTGCGTGCTAACCCCTGTTAGTAGCGGTCTGACGTCTGGTAAGCTCACTTCTTTCTAACTCCACAACTAACATTTCGTCATTTTCAAACTTGCGGTCTTCAGACCCAACTGATGCTGACTAAAGTTACATCACTTTAGGCAATTTATTCAACTCATTCTGGAGCAACAAAAGGCTTTATATAATATTTACTCACATTTGTAGTAGTACTCCAAAAGACTCGTAAATAGACAGATGTGAAAAATTGGTGGATTTCCCCTTTAAAGTTACAACGTAAGTTTTCTCTGCTGCCGAACCTGTTTCCTTGCTGGTGATGGTTTTGATATTGGTTGCTTGCCAAGAGCTTCAGCCATCATTGCAATCACAAGACAAGAGGATAGAATACGCCCTCTGGGCGGCGCTACTTCCTCATCCTCCCATGCTGAACTGAGGGCAGACTGGACGCTATGTGACTCACTATTGCAAAGTAGTATTACGAGATGGGACAGTCCGGGGCTAGCTGGTTAGCTAATTTCAGTACATATTTCTGCAACACAATGCATTGACATCTTTGACACAAAGTCAGAACTGTTATTTCTTCAATTCTATTGATAATGTTAGTTAATTTTTAGTTTGAACTAAAATACTTACATATAAATATACAAATTACATATTGACCCTATGAATGAATTTTTAAGATAAATATTTTAAAGCCCCTGAAAACCTGGCTTCAAACAAAGTATTTCTGTATAACATTAAATATTTGTGACCAAGTAAGAAACAATCAAAGTTTTAAAAAAAACCTTTAGTTATCATTTATACATCCGCCAAGGAGGTTAAGTAATCACCCATGTCTGTTTGATTGTTGATTTGTTTATTTATTTGTCAGCAGGATTACGCATAAGTACTCAAACAATTTGCACCAAGCTTGGTAGAGGGATGGGGCATGGGCCAGGAAAGAACCCATTACATTTTGGGGCAGATCTGGATCAATTACTATGAATTTGAATTTTTTTCCTTAGCTAATCTACTTTATCAAGACTGTGTGGGTGTGGTTTGATTACTGTACATGTGATTGACAGTAACCAAATAAGTATGTGACAACACGATTTTTGTATAGAGCCCCGCCATTGAGAAGAGTGCTGAGAAAAACATAAATACAAAATTCTGTGCTGTGAAATAACAAAAACTGTTCTGAAAATATTGGGTTCATGAAGGACATTGGTCACTGTAAAAAGGCAACTGAGAAAATAGGTTTTCAGGGCCTTTAGAATGAGTGTAACCCCTGGATTCCACGGGGCATCGCGTCAGCGACAAAGTTTTGTTTATATTCTTTCATACCTTCCACTTCAGCAGCGGAGCATTTTCTCTGCCCAAACTGATTTTTGTGCTTCTACGATGGGTCCATGGTGAAAATCCTCTGACTGGTTGACTTCTGGCCTGGTGCCATCGGCTATGACGATGTAGTGATGTGATATATGATCAGGAGTCTGCACAGGGTGTGTTATTTTGAAAATTGACCGGATGCTCTATGTCGTTCCTGTGTTTGACTTCCTTTCCGGCTCAATCTGCTTTGTGCAGCTTGTCAAAAATAGACAAAGCATGTATTCTTAGTGGAGCAGGGTGGAGAGCCGTTTACTGGGATGCTTCTGAAATGCACTGTGGTGCGTCTGGTGGAATCACAAGCATTTTCTAGAATGGCTTTGATTAGCTCTAGCAGTTATGTTTTTGATCTGTTTTCTGATCTGATCTAGTGATCAGCACAGATCAAATATACTATATGTAGAGTTCTGAGTCCAGAATTCTTCAAACTAACCCCCCCCCAAAAAAGTCTAAATTCTATGACTATTTGAACTCCAAATCATAAAGTTAGATTAAACTTATTGTATGTTTTCACGTTGATCTTTGTGTTATAAATTTTTAAAATCAGATTTCGCTAGTTTTATTTACACTTAAAATTTAAAACACTAATAAATTCCCAACATATTTTCAAAAGAAAAATTAAAATAATCACCACAAAATACTACTGTATGTGTAAACTTAATTTACTTAGCCTTTGAGTTGAGCTGAAGTGAAATCTTGAAAATATAATAACCTTTTTCTTGTGTGAGCTATGCTTTAGTCCCCCAATTGACCGCCTGACCCACAGAGTGGCGAAGTAAAACAGTGACGAAGAGCGAGATGGAGAGTAAAAGAGAACGAACACGTGTCTGGTGTGTCGGTACGTCCCTGCGGAGCTATCATTAATTTAGCGTAAGATTGGTTCTCTCAACTTCCCACACCTGGACTCATTCTGTTGATCCTGAGATGTCGAGGGATTTGTCACTTCTCACCTTCGAAATAGAAATGCTAGTGTTGATGAAGTGGACCAAAAATAGATGTTTGAGAAGATACCAAAACACACACATTTTATTCTGCACACATATCCTACTCCTTAAACATTTGCACAAATGCTCGAATCCAGCACTGTGTCAGATGGCTATAGCTCAAATCCCTCTACTTCCCAATCCTGAGGGGTGGAGAAAGCTGCCAAACTGGTACAGGTCCTCTCCTTACCTCTCACACCATGGTGTTTGACAGCCAACCAGGGAACTGTAAAATTAAAGGCCTTGGCAAATGAAATTCTGGAAGCTTCATGGGAGCTTGTGGAAGAGGGATGAACAAGGCACACTCCAATAAGGAACACAAAAGCGAAAAGTTAGTGAGGGCAAAAAACTAAATTTTTATTGCTTAGTTACGAAAGTGCATCATCTTGCATCTAACAGCCACATCCTGTGTATTGACAAAAGAGGTATCACTTCATCATTTCACCTTGAAAAGGAGGGTGCTTTATATAAAAGGTCTTTCATAGCACACAGAACTTTATTGACTTCCTTTGATATTAATAGCCTATGACACTAAATGCCATTTTCCCAGAGATGCCACGTTTTTTCATATCTAATGTGACCTTGTTGATTGTGCCAGAGATGGTGGTGTGATGTGTCTCAACTCAGTCATCATCATCGCAGATTACTGATGCCACATAGACAGAGTAGATATGAAGTGCTTTACTTTTGCCCCAGACCTTCAAATCCCACATATGAAGGCCTGACACCAGGTCTTTCTGTGTCAGTTCTGTCCAAATCTCAAGGTATTTAGTGCCTTTCTAATAGCTCTCACTATGGCCTTCCCACACCTGCACTGAGAGAGACATACAAGTGTCAGCACTGACATGAAGGTCCATCATCACTGCACACCAGGCAATCTGTTTTTGAGGGGAAGAGGCTGATAACAGTGGTCCCTGTCTGTTGTCCACCAACCCACCTCTCCACCAACCCTGTCTCACCCTTGAGGGAGAGTTATTTCTTTAATATGAACAGTGAATGGTTCAATTTGTCCTCTGGGTGTCAAAGGACTGCTCGGCGTGATTACTTTCTTGGCACGGCAATGACATTCATTGGCTTGGATTCAGGACATATGGGAGAAAGGCCTCTGTTAGGCCAGATCAGGTGAGTGACAGATAGAGACAGACAGAGACAGAAAGAGAGAGACATTCAAACAGAGAGAAATGTAGAGAAAGAGAGCAGTGGCAAGGCTGGCTTTGCACACCTCAACGAACAGCAGCACTTCAGCCCTCGATAGAATGAGAAATATGGTATCCTGTCTTGAGTGATTTAGCATGGAAAAAAGCAATGCAGCTACAATCCACCCATGCTCACTCACAAAAACACATAAAATATTGGAGGAGGGGCAAGAGGATTTCTAAACCTGATTATCAACAAAACAAAACATTCAGCCCACAGGTAGCTTTGTCCACACAACTCAGAAAGCTGGCTTCAAGATCTGGTATCCAAATCTTCTACAAGGAAATACACTGAATATACTACACTCTGGGTCATACACAATGGATTTAAGATCATTTTAAGATATTAAAGTAATAGTTTGACATTTTGCTTTTTTGCAGAGAGTTATATGAGAAGACTGATACCACTGTCATGTCTGTATGCTAAATACGTAGCCAGCAGCCAGGAAGCGGTTAGCTTTGCCAATTCAGCACGTAATTCCCTGTAAAACAGCAACATGTTGTTTTTATACTTTTGTTTCTGTTTTTTTTTTTTTTCTTTTTTACTTAGAGGTGCTGGTAGGTGGGTTTTTTTTACATTTGGATGGAGCTAAGCTAGCTGTTTTCCCTTTTTTCTAGTCTTTGTGTTATGCTAAGCTAACAACCTGCTGGCTTTACTTTCATATTGAACGGACAGATGTGTGCAGTGTATTTTCCAAAATGTCACACAACTACTTCAACTACTTCTTCCCTGCATTGTTTTTTTCAAGCATTGGACCAAACAGAGGAAAGAGGTTGAAACATTTCGACTGTAAACTTCTGGCTTTGAACTGGATCACACACAACACACACTACACACATACATTTGGAAGCATACACAAATATACACACGTGCTTTCTCGCACAAGACATTTTCAACCCTAAACCTTCTCATACAAATTTCCTCTATGTCTCTCCAAGTTTCCCATCAACTGCTACTGTACCTGAATAGTGGGAGGCGAGCGCTGTTTCCTGGTGGTCGTGGTGGACAGGGTGGTGGTGGTTTCGATAAAGGTGGTGGACATCTCTGGCGGTGCCGAGGTGGTGGTGCGTGCTGCACCCCGACTGGCTGGCACGTCGCCCACCAGCCGCACGCTGCCGTTCACCTTTATATTGGCATGGCCCTCAGCAGCCATGTTGAGGACTTTGAGGCCATTGTAGTAGAGGCCAGAAAGCTGGCCCTGGTAGGGCCGTTTCCGGTCATTTCCACCAATGGAGATAGTCGCCTGGGTGTTGAAGATTGTCAGCTGCCGGCCTGGCACAGGAGGGAGGAAAGCGTATTAATATGTGTATGAGGCAGGATGAAGGAATATGTGATGTGACAGACAGATAAAGCTGTCATAAAAAGCACTACATTTTGACATGCACCACCTTTATCAGGGACTACACTTTTACTGCAAAATAGATGCAGTAATAAAAGATTAAACATATATGTTATAACTTTATATTTTCCTTTAGTACTTGATTAAATGAGTGTGGATGAAGTTAAAACATGCTTTTACACTGAAAAAAATAGCTATCAGTTCTAAACCCCATCTTTCTGTTCTTTTTAAAAGACTACAGCGACATGCACTGTTATCTAGAGTAGGAAGGCTTTTTATGTTGATAAAAAGGAAAAGGCACCACTGAAAGAGATTACTAAAAATAACTGACACTTTGCAGCTATAGCAGCATTATCAGGAGGGAGCAAACATATGTAGGTGTTAAAAAACATTTGAAAAATGAGCTGGAACATGTTCCACAGAGACTCTTAATATTCTCGGGACAAAACAGTGGACTCGTGGTAAAAATTATTAAAAAATATGTATACAGTCTTTGGCATATTATGATAAAGTATGAGCAATACACACTCACTACATGTCATGGTGAATTTGATTGGGAGAAGCCTAAATATCACTGTCAAAACGCATTGCTCATGCATTAATTATGAAATGAAAATACACCAAACTTTCACATTACAGGAATCATAATTAAAAATCTCATTGTGTAATTTACAGACACATAGCACTGCAAGTTTGTTATATTTGCAGCATCTGCACAATTATAATACATAATGGACTGGGCATGGGATGACAGGGACAGGACGTTCATATCACAGAGGCGCAAATGAAGTAGCATGTGTAAAGTCATGCATGGAGCAGCAATGGGATTTTTCACACTTGTCTATGTTTTAGCGGTTGTTAAAGGGACTTTATAATCAGGTTAAGATGTTTATGTGCATTGAATTTTAAATGCAGTTTATAATGATATTATGTGAATAAGAAAAAAATTAATACACACCAAAAAAGAAGGGGAGCAGACTTTTCAATCCCCGCTTATGTTTTTAACATAAATGAGGTGCTGATATGATAATCTCAGTGGTTGAAAAGCACAAGTCTATCACGACGCAGTGTACAGTAGCAGGCTTATTGTGATGTCAAACAGGCTCCAGTTAACTCCTCATCATCAAACAAGTGAGGATATTTTACAGTGTGATGTGTATAACTACAATCGGATAAATTACAGCAGGGAAAAGTACCTGTTTGGAAAGTTTTCAGGGGGATATGCCCACTGATTAGTTTGTTCTCAAACACTGCAGAGAATTTGAGCCAAGGGAGCTTATTGTCCTCTCAAAACAATCTGCCTACTGATGCAGCATAATATAATAATAATTATGCCTTCTCCTAGTCAATTTTTGCACTTGATACTTAAAATCCTGTGGCTGCACTGTTTATAAAATCTCTTCCCAGTCCCTTTAACTGGACACCATGAGTCAATATAATTTAAAAAGATGATGATGAAAAAAAGGGGAAACAAATAAAACGAAAATAAAAATAAAACAAAGGAAAGTACAAAAAGTAACAAAAAACGGTTTACTGTTTAACTTGTTTTTTAAAATGGTTTAAAGGATGGTTATTCATTCTCAGAGGTTGAAAGGGAACAAGCCAATGAAATGACAGAAAATCAAAAGAAAAACATTCTGGAAGTTCGATAAAGATTTACCTTTCTCCTGAAGCCAATCTTCTACTGGCCGGGTATATTTGAATGGGATTTTCTTATTTGCCATTTGATAGCGCTCAATGTCGCTGTTGCCTTCAAAGTTTGAAAGTTTAACAAACAGCTTGAAACAGTTGGCAACAGCTACAGACATCACACATTTATACAGTGGTTTATAATGAATTTTATCTTTGTTTAGAAATATTTATAGAAGCTTTATGATGATATTTTTTCAAGAAGCTTTACTTTAGTTTAAATTTTTTAAATTCATATTTAAAAAGCACACTCCACACCAATATTTAACAAAATATCTATGGATTAACAGCACAGCACATATCCATAGCAGTCAAGGAATCAAAAAACTGCATAAATAAACTGCAGCAATAAGTAAAAACACAGGAAATGCATCACAATCTACATAACAAATCATATAATACATTCATCATATTTCATTGCAAAGACAAAAGGAGGGTAATCAAATGGTTAAAAAGGTAGACATGTATTTAATGCCTTTCTTTGAAACAAATTGGAGATAATTTATGTGCAGCAATTCTTCCCACTGGACACCACCCGCTTTTACATTCCAAGGGCCAAGGAATGATTCGGTTTAGTAGCTCATTCGGAGAAAAAGGAGCTGTGCAGCAGGTTTGCAGGGAAAGGGGGGCGATGTTAGAGGAGGAAGTGGTAATTTGAGGTACTGCGGACCTATTGGGAGTGCCCCATAGTGACAAAGATTTGAAGAGGACAATGCATAAAAATGAGATCATTACTGACATCATGGGAGGCCTTTTGGGTAAAAAAGTGCTACGCCACAGCTGCCACATTCCCCTCTGCTAAGACCATAGAGCTAATATGTTCCAAGTATATGGGAATTAAAAATAATAGACTAGCTTTTAAAGAGACTGCTGTATGTGTATTATTTCTGGCATGATAGGATTTCTCGTTGTGTATGTGCCAGGATGCGATATTTTGTCTGACAATCACAGAAGCATTTCCACTGAAAGCCACCGCGAGTCTGTCAATGCTGACAACTTGAAATGTACAGCTTTGCCTTCAAACACTTTGAGGTTTGACAAAAGAGTGTGAAGCCTGTATAGAATTATGAATGACAGTATGATGTCACTCAATACCCAGGTGGGAAAGTATTCGGAGGAAAAAAGGTACCAATAGAGCATCGTTTATAACACATCTAGAAGGGCAAGACTTGTGAAAAAACGCCTTGTGGAAATGTGTCGAGTTATCAATGACTGATTTTACACACACAAACACACACACACACACACACACACACACACACACACACACACACACACACACACACTCATGGGGATCTCATTGCTCAGTGATTTGCAGCACACCTAAGTTTGAACTGCACTGTTTTCACCTGCTGATTAAAATTGTACATAGGGAATGAATGCAACACAATTTTATTAAACCATTCAATAAACTACCTATGCTCCAAAGTAGTTATGTAAATCATAAGCGTCTCTCAATTTCCTCTGCTTCTCTCAATTCTATCTTTCTAATATCCCTTTCTACCTGTTTCTACCTGGTGAAACCAACCAAATGCTCAGTTTACAGCCAGGTGAGAAGCAATGTGGATATGGCAAGGGAACTCAAGGAGCTAAAGCGCTGTGTCTGCAGCGTGCCAGCAGGTTAATCAGCAACTAGCAGGACTCCCTCCCCATTTCTTTGATCTCAAGCAGGTCTCAGGTGGCAGCCAATACACTCTACTCTAAGCAAGGTCGATAGAAGGAGACATGATAGTTGTATGTGAAAGCTTGGTACAGAAAGAACAGTTAGGAGTTTGGGGGAGTGGGTTGAGAACTGGGAATAACAGGGGAGGAAGGACAAACAGCATCTATGAAACGTCACCGCAATCTCTCCAGCTTCTGTCTTTTGCTAAATGTCCCAATTGCAGTCTAATATTGTTATTTAGCTGAAGTTAAATCACATATGAAACTGAGAGAAGGGGGTATTAGCTTGCAGCGCATTGCTAATGGCGTGGTCCCAGGTATAGCTCTTACATTGTTCTGGGTGATTAATGAGGTGACAGTCCCCCTGTAATGCATAAACCACAAGCTAATTGTCCAACTAATGAGAAAAATCTTTCTAGTTTGTCAATTTGATATTCAATTTCTAAAGGTGACTTCAGAATGGATGACCTTGCCAATAATAACACTACTGTTTATTATAAAATCACTCTGACTTCAAGGTTTTTTTTTTCCAAAGCAGAGTGATATTTCCTCACAGAATTTTCATCAACATTTCAGTTTACTGGAGGAAAGAGAAAAGTGCACTTTAGTGTCATTATGGGTTTGATGTTTTGTCACCGTCACAGAGCCCATGTTACTGGAACTAAAATCCATATTTCAGTTTTTGGGTCACACACACTGTTCAACCTATATTTCTATGTAAATAAGTGTGATTTGAGTGTTTTGTGTCTAAAAATTATTTATTTCTGTTTTGTTTTTATAATGGTCTGGCTATAAATATTAATCACATAATTTCTTTTTTGTTATATATATATATTTAGCCAAAAGAAAATATAAATCAAACCCATATGAGTCATCTTGTACAAAGGTTGTCTCAAAGGTCCCATGAAATGGAATTTTTACTTGCTCAAAGTAATCTAATTCATTTTGAAACAATTTGTTGATTCAGGACAGAGGGATCAATCTGAATTCGAAACTATGTAACTTCTGAAATAAGACGTAACCCATTTTTCTTTGTGCTAATAAAAAGTTGACTTCAAAAGCAATAAAACAAACCCCACCTAATGTTAGCAGTGTGGTTTATAGCCAACCACTACATGTTATACTGTGGCATTATACAGTATATTGGTGTAGGTGTACTGTACTATCTTGTGGATCATCACATCACTTGTATATTTTGATTTTATACCGTTTTTAGGTTGTCTTGCTAACATTTGGCCAGGGAAAACAGATTAAAGACAGATTAGCCCTCTAGGCTAACTCATCTACTGGCTCATTTACGGTTCTTTTTTCTTTTGATCGATGAATATCGTCTCCTTCAAATAGCTTTAAAATAAGAAAGCTGAATTTAAAACCACAAGGTAGTATTTACCATTATCCCGTAATTGTCACCTATTGCCACAGTTGCTGCTGTTAAAGGGATGGGTTTAAGTGTAAATGGTTAATTTGATAGTACTTCCAGAAAGATGAATTTTGGTTGAACATTTTAGTTAAGCCAGCATTAGGTCACTACAGAAGATGCACTGTTTTTCTAAAAGTTCAAGTGGCCATTTCATGGGATCTTGAAAGGCCCTCAAAAACTTCTAAAAAGCCCTCTAAAAGCTTTTTACCATGAGCAAAGCGGTCCTACACAAACATAAAAAGAATCTTTGAAGCATGCATTGATACAGTCAAGTAGTTTAATGCCAATGTGTTATCACTAAAAAGGCCTATAAATTATTGAATGATGCAGGTATTTTTTTAAAACAGTTTTTCGTGTCTATACAAAGTTTGCTTCTGTGTCTTTTATCCCTAATGCATGCCTTCACCATTTTTCTCCCCTGGCCAAAACAATGTTTTAATGTTTTCCCTTTGGTGGCAGCTATTCAGTCAACACAGACACTGGCACGGCAAAAGTCATCTGCTGGTTGGTCGCTTCGTTTTACTCAGTTTGCTTGCCAGACTAATCTCACTGGGGTTCCATCACAGGGCCAGTGCTGAGAGCTCATCAAAACTGTGAAAATGGCTACCGCGACATTCTCCTGGCATTCTCTCCATTTGAGGATGATAAGTACATTTGATATACTGTTGCCCTGTCCAAAAAAAATCATCATTCCGCAGCTCAACTCCATAGCTAGCTGTTGCAGCCCCTGGTTATGAATATCTAGCACCACCCACCTCCTTTTCAATCTACATTTGACTTTCTTCTCTGTCTTTCCCCTCTCTCTTTGGCTATTCATCCCTCTACTCAAGTTTCTCTCTATTCTCTCTTTCTCTTCAGCCCACTATCCATCCAGCTGTCCTCTGCTCCTTCATCTGCTCCCTCCTATTCTCTTTCTCCCTGTCTCTCTCCAGTGCAATCAGCCCTCCTTGCTCTTCTTGCCTGAATCAGGCCTCTTCAGCTACAGCCACAATTCTGGTATCATTTATCTACTCTCCATTCCCTTTCTCTTCCTTTCTACCCATCTATCTGTCTATATGTCAGCTCTTTTACCCTTTTTTTTTCACTAATTCCTGTCATCTACTCCATTAAATGCTTCTGTATTCCCTCAATGGCTGCATTTCTTTTCTATTCATCCATGTCCCTCTGTTTCTCCTTCTTGCTTTCCCTCTTTCCTTCTTCCATTCTATCTCAGATGTCAGCAAAGCCAGGGTGTAAATTCATCATTTATCAGGTTGCTCAGAAATGTATGGTGTTGAGAGGATGAATTAGACTGGCGGCTTCTACTCTCAGCTTAGTCTGATTCTGAGAGTGACAGATTGTGTCTCAGATAGGGCTAATCATGTTTGGCCCCCAGGACGCTTGGGGATTTATCTTGTTCCCAAAGAATAGTTTTGTCTGTATTTCAAGACAAGATTGGCAGATCTTTTCAGTGCACCTATTTCAGGTTGTGGGAGTCAGAACATTGTGCGCACCACTGCATGGATGAAGGACTTTGTATGTTTGAGTGCATATGTGAGTCTGAAAATGAACACAAGGCCATTCTCGTTATGACCATACCTCTTGTACCCACCATCAAGAATGGAACACACACACAGACACACTTTCCCTGAGGCCCAAGAAGAGTAGTTAGGCCAATGGTCATTCATCTGAGACAATGCCTGAACCTCAGACAGCTCCGGCAATGTATGATGCAGAACTTCCGGCCAGCTCGGTCTAGTAATTCTTTGATTCAAAGATTCAAACTCATGCAAAAAGATCATGTAATCCAAAATCAAAGAGTACAGGGATTCAGAGTGTTATATAAGGAAATTGGAACCCTCTCACTAAACAAAGACAGGCCCCTGCAGTAATGTGGGTTGTCACAAAAGTACACAGAATTGTAGAAGAGATGCACAGCCCTGATGAACACCGACTGGAAAAGGATGAGAAAAGCAGATGAAAAAGGAATTTGGGGACAAAAAAGAGAATGGAGATCTAAGAGGGCACTGTTAGACAGGGAGAATAATTAGAGAAAGGGAGAGACAAAGCAGTGAACACACACATACACTCAACACCCACACACAAACACTCACTGAACACGTGTAAGCTGCAGGAGCTTGATGGAGATGCTGCTGTATGGGATCAGTGTGGGTTTATTTTTATATAGAAGAATAGGCCTGTGAGGCATAGAAGTCCTCCTCTATCTCATTTCTTAATACTTCCATATGTTTTTCAGTATGTTTAGTGAAAACCACTCTGGATATATTGTGCATAATTAACCTTGCATTACCTATGATCTTATTCACGTCATCCTGAACTGTCAATAAAGGAGAAAAACAGAAAATTCAAGGAAAAGGATTATTATGGTTTATTACAATGTTGCCCTTACAGTACTTTTTGTAGTTTTCCATCATTCTGTCAGCTATGATGACACTGAACTCAATGTAATTGCTGAGATCTGGGAACATGGCAACATTGCTACAACTATAGTCCGACAGGGCAACAAAAGCAGTCAGACGTTCCGATAGGTTGCAAACAAACCAAAAGTAACCAGTTTTCATCATTAATTCAATTATGTAATAAATCCAATCAAGTTCAGTGTTTCAGCAGCTAGTGTCGGAATTACCTCACCTCTGTTTCCTTTGACTACAAAAGTGAACACCTAGGCCAGAAGGGAGAGATATCTCTTTCTCTTCTGGGAAGAGAGCTTTGTTTCAGGTTCATTGTTGTTATCTCAACATATGCTACACAGTCCCTAGTCACTTTATCAGGTTTACCTATACAGTCCAATGCAATCCAGTACAACAGCTCTGCTACACATATTCTACTGTACCTTTAATAAAGCTTATAAAAGCCAGTTTTTGTTAAAACTTTGCAATATGTTTTAATTTGACTGTGTTTATAACTGAGGTCATAGTTAGGGGTGGTGTTGTACTGGACTACATTATTTTACTGTATAAATAGGGTGGCAAAAATTAGAAGTACCTCTCAATATAATCCAGACCAGTTCAACACCACTACAAATTACAATCTCAATAATTAAAATATGGGTAAATTAATATCTCACTGAAAGTGTCATTAAAACTGAACATTATTATGTTTGTAAAGGTAAAAGTTATGGATGAACTGTTGTGTTAGATTGCATTAGACTGTACAGTTGTACCTACTAAAGTGACTCATTGTAGATAATTCAGTATGCGACAAGTGTACCTTTGCTGAAGAGCTATTGGTGCATCTTCTATGGTTTTGCCCCACCTCATACATTTCTGAAGTGCAATTTTTTAAAAGGTTCTCAAAAGCCTGGTCCAGGGACATCCTGCCCAAATATGACCAAGAATTAAATTTTCATATTATGTGCAGATTGCTCTGCACCTATGAATAGTTGCTACTAAGAAACTTATTCTTCTGACCTGGAAGTCTGCCGCGCCGTCCTGCTTTGCATGTTGGCTCAAGGAGATGTTAGTCATTGTACAAACTGAAAAACAACATCTGCTCAACACCAATACAAAGAATAGATTTGAGAGAAAATGGTAACTTTTCTTGGCTCAGTGTATTACGCCACATTCGTGATGGTCATACACTTGGCAGCATTAGTCCTTCAGACTTGTGTGGCTATTTGTGTGCATGCGTTTTTCAAACACAACTGTTTGCTCGTGTCACTTTCCCTTGCTCCTGAGATATACGGTAAGCATTGTGATAACTGACATCTTACTTATGTTATCTTTTCTATTGTCTGGCAGCCTTTTAGTTTTGTCTAGTTTAATTTCCTTTTGTTTCTATAATTTTTAGATATTAGAAACTGTAATAAAATAAAAGATAACCAAAAGCAAAATTGGGTTTACCCAGATTATTTAAACCACATCATTTGAAGGTAATATTAAAACTGAACACACCTAAAATGTCAGTAATAATCTCTTATTGCACAATGAAGCTGTCTTTGCACAACTATGGCAAGTACAGTGGCTCAGGTTGAACTAGACAGTTGTTCAGTAAACTACGATGATTTTTAAATGGATAGTTTTGGTAATATCTTTACTGTTGACCTCTTCCTAATAATTTTAGCTAACCTAATTTTTCACCTAATTTTTAGCAATATTACTTCTGAAATTCCCAGATGTCAGCAATTTACTTAGTGAGCACTTTATTATTATGACTGTTATTCATAAGTTGTATTAAATTGGAATTATCCTTTAAGAAGTTATTTATGGACAAACAATTAAAAAAAGGAAATGCTTGTAAATCTGCCAAAAAATTGCCCATTTAATAATAAAAAGCAGGTCATGGTGTAAAATCCTCCTGCTGCTATTTAAAGCAGATCATAACACCTCTATACTTTGGTGGGACAACTTTGCTAACACCATTGCTAAGATGTCCAATTTACACACCACAGGGTATTTCGCAAGCAACTTTGACTGACAAGCAGTCCTCCAAGACCTTTGTCCTCACCTATTCCCTAACAGGGAGAGAGGGCATGCCCAGATCCAGTAACTGTTTATTGAACGACTTTAGAAGTGTTAGGAGTGTGAGAAAGCAGTCGATGAGTCTACACCCTGACATGTAATTACTCATGAGATGACAACATCTTAAATGGGAGGGAGGGCGAAAAAAAAATCAATCATCGTTGAATTACTGTCACTGAGTGTCCTGCAAATTACCTCTGCAGAAGAGAAAAAGAAATTACCACGCATTCGATCCCCCAACCTCAGCTCTTTCCAAGAGAAGGGCAGACAGACATAAAAGGGAACAAACCTCAATGGGATCACTTTGATGGAATCCAAAGCTAAAAAGCTAGAGTTCTCTCTGTTGTTCATGGCTTAAACTGAGACGCAAACTGAACGGTCGTTTAGCAGTGATTTCTGAATGGAAGCTGGCTTCGGATAATAGATAATGACAAACCTATTAATAGAATGTTGAGAAAACAACCACTCAATACAGATGCAGAAGGCACTTAAAGATAATTATCAAAGTAGTAGGGGTTCAATTGCACTCCAAAATTACTGGCCATTAAAGATGGAAAATAGTTGAATTCTTGTGTAATATGGGGCTGAGATCAATAGGAACATGACAAAACTATCAAATTCAAATTCAAAGATGCTTTATTGGCATGATAGTTTCAAAAATAATGTTGCCAAACCATCAAAATATAATTTAGCCAAGTATATATATATATGTGTGTGTGTGTGTCTAGGTCATTCACTGTCCGTCAGTTTGTGGCATTTATCTCTGTGCAACAAAGCTGTTACATTTGACTGATCAGTGAGTGTTTGAGCACATGCAAGTGTGAATGTGTACGTGACAGAGACATCAATTGTGTACATGTGTGTGCCACATGTTATTGAGTTTCTCGGTATTTTCCAGCATTACTGTGGCTGAAACGCAGTTATGAAACTTGTCTGGATTTATCTGGTCAAAGAAAAGCGAAAGACAGCCAACGGCAAAAGAAAGCCAGAGACAGAAGAGATTAACATCACCTGTGCTGGCACTGAACCAAACCAAAACAGCGTGCCAGGTCAAGGCAGGAGAGGATGCTGTCCTGTCCTTGGAAAAGGCTTGTACCTAAGAGCTGTAGGGCTGCTGAGACATAGGGCTGAGTAGTGAAGGGGATCAACTCCTATTTGTTTGCTCCTTACTTTATGGGGAGCATCAGCATTTTTGCAGGGGGTTTTTTTTTGTTTTTTTTTAATCCAGTGTTTTATTTTAGCTAGTGATGCACAATTTTATTTCTGGACATGTTTCTGTTCACGTTAGCTACACATCTGGTAATGGTAATGTAACCTTAAACTTCAACATTTTTTATTTATTCTACATCTGTTTCTGTCCAATTATGTCTTGCTGCAATTGAACCTACGGCACAATTGTACTTCAGAGATGAATGAAGTTTCATATTATCTTTTGTCATCCCAACTTCCCCCTGTCTCAACTGCCACTTTCTGCCCATGTCGCTTCCCTGTGCATTTGCTGTATTTGACTAAGTGAAAGTGAAGAGTGGGTAACAACAAGGAAACAAAGGTGGTGCCTCCTAAGCTGGCTAACAAGGAGGCACAGATATCAAAGACCAGAAAAGCCAACTCAATTTAATGGACCGCTAAATAGAAGCAGCAGAGGATTTTTCCTTCCTTCTCTCTCTCTCACTCTCTTTCTCTCACTCTCTCACCTAGCTAGCTGAGTGGCACATCTCTGTTCCAAAAGAAGGGAGTGCCTGAGCCTCCAAAAGAAACTGGCTCCATTTGATGACCCTATTTTTATTCTGCTGCTCTGCTGCTTCTGCTGACCAGGGAATGAGAGATACAGGCAGGCAGCAGCTTTGTCTGGCCAGCAGGGCATCCATGGTTTCGGCCTCTATCCTCTCCTTGCTTGCCTACCAACCAAATGCCTCTTGGTGCCTTTCAATCCCTTTCCTGAAATGAACTGGCCAAATGTTGCACAGTTACTGCCGCTTGCAAGACAAAAGATTCTAGCTTGATGTGCTCCTCTCCTGTGGAGTCAGGCGTGAGGGCATGAGAGTAGTTTTTTGAGAAATGGTTTGCCATAGGAGCATAGTGTTAGCAAATAATGAAACTGCATGCCTCGTAGTCTTCTGAGATGTTCTCATTAAAACGACAGGAGAAAGTAAATCTTTTTGTATTAGTTTTTTCTTTTATTCTTGGTGGCGCCCCCCTGCTTTAAGATAAATAGGTGGTGTCCAGTGGTTTTAACACTATAATTTCATTCTACTTTTTTTTAGAATATCATCAGACAAAGGATTGAAAGGGACAGTACCTGTGGGAAAGTGCTCATTCACTGGCCAGTTGTCCACCTGCAAAGTGGCATTGCCCCCGTTCCTGGTGAATCGGACCAAATGGTATTTGCCATCGTTTACTGCTGTTGTTGTCTCCTTAACACTGATGTCCACTGTCCCAATGTTGAAAGTCACACCTACTTTGCCTTGCTCCTGGAGAAAGGACAAAGAGAAGAAGAGCAGAAATAGTTGGTGGTCTGATTTCAGCTTTTAGAAAATCCAGATCTTTCAATACAGTATTTTACTGAACTGGTAATTGCCATCAAATGCAGTGAGTGCTCCATCTCGAATGAGTGCAAGTCACATCAAATCTGTCACATCTGCCAAAGCTAGGCAAATTTGAAAATCTGAACTGCTACAGTACCAAAAATCCCCCTACATGTATTATTGTGCAGAAATGAATTAATTATACAATAAACTAACTGTGAAAAGTTCAATAAAGCTACATGGATGAATGCCCTCGGCTGGTGCTAATGGTGAACTACTCAGAGAACCTGTGGACGCTAGCGTGCTACGCTTCATTATACCACTGTAATGTGATGAAAATAGGCTGCCAGCAGAGATTGTAATGATGAGTAATGCTCCCTGCAGCCTGTCACTGCAAAACTGGCAGGACAGATGCCTTTTCTGCTGTGGTCCTTACAAACTATATGAATACCGTATGTTTTGTTCAGCTCCGAATGCTAAACCAGTTATTCCAAGTCCATAAACTGTGTTGCCTCTCCATCATTTCCTGACTCCTCTCCCCTTGACCCCACTAATTTTGATGAGCTGCTAGTGTGTTTTACTGTGACTGCTTGTGTATTCATGGACATGTAGGTATTACAAGCAAAAGGTTATAGAGGGGAGGCAGGGCTCGAGTGTGAGGGGATGGGGAAGCGCTGTGTTTTCTGTGTCATTTGTTTTAATCCCCCACAGGGAATCTCTCAGTGTAATTACCTACTTTAGAAGCCTGGAGAAGAGGGACTGTTTCTCATAACAAAACCAAAATTACGAAAGCCCGCACAGTAGGCAGACACATATTGTTAATTGATCAACTGAGACAATGGCCCTGCGTGGCTGAATGTTACAATGCAGACATTGATAATGTCAAGCTGAATTTAACAGTGCTCGTCAGCACAAAAGCACTGCAAGATTGCTACCACTTAAATGACACAACACTTAAACCTGCTGACCTCTATTGAATGTTACAGGCTCTTAATACTGTAGAAGAGCGCTTAATAAGGCCACGTATACTTAACACGGACCCTCATGCTTTTAAAATTGTCAAATATACCCCAGTTCTAAGAATATTATATTAGAATACTATACCACCAGATTATTATGGCAAGCTGCAGTGTACAGAAAAAATGAAATGTGTCATTTTACTGGTGCCGGCATGCCCTTAGACTTTTAGTTTTGTTCTCCAGCAACACATTTTGCTGAGTTAGTTTATTCTGAACTTTTGCTGTATTTATAAGAAGGAAAATTAAAACATTTGAGATCAATAAGGTACAAATATTAGCTTTTGTATTAAGTTTGTTCCTAAATTTCTACATTTTAAGTAGAGCACCTAGAAAACCTTGGAAGAAAGAAGACAGTCCTCTAAATTAGGATCCCATTTTTGTTTCTTAGCATTTGTTTTTAAGTGCAATTGGGTGTATACTTGTCTTGATATATGGTACAGTGCATCCACCACAGGTAATATTTCTCCAAGTTTTTTAAGGAAGTAGAAAGTTGCCCAAAGTATGCAGTAAAATGAGTATCCAATACCTCAGTCGTACTTACAGTTCAATCATCACTTGTCTGTTCATAAAAAGACATACAGCATGGCATTACAGTGTGCAGACCATAATGCAAGTAATGACAGAGCACCTCTCCTTTGTAACAGTCTCCAGCAAAGCTAATAATGGAAAAAGAATGTCACAAACATGAGAAAGCCATCTCCTAAAAGCCAAGGTAGAACTCAGAGTGGGAGTCAGACAAGCAGAATATCTGAATGCCCACTTAACGTCTCTGTTAGAGACGCTGTAAATGGGCTCTTAATTTAAGTAGTTGTCATTAAAACTTAGAGCAACAGACAAATGCATACAATAAAAGTGTGTGTGTGCAAGTGTACAGATGCACACGTTGATTATCTAGCAGCAAATACACATAATCCATGCACCTAGACAGGCTAAGGTAAGCACACACAAATATGTTGATGATTTAATGTGACAAGGCGATGTTCAGTGTGTGTGTTGTACTGTGAAAAATACTACTAAAGCATCCTGGCCCTCCTGACTAATGACAGGACCTTTCCCTGGTACGAAAAAACAACATGTCCGATGGCCTGTTCGCGTACAAAGCACAAACAGACACATCAGCACTAGTACATCCACTGTGACCTTCAGAGGCTCTGGCAGCCCTGGCTCTCCTGTGTAGTCCCATCAAAGCCACATCACCAAGTCATTAATACCAACAAACAAAGACAGATCGTCACCCCCCCTGGCCCTGGTACAAACAAACAACAAAAAAAAACAATTGTACACCTCTGTAACGGTTGCTGAGTGCTTCCGGGCAGTGTACAGAGGGAACTGTGTGTGGTAATGCTCTGCAATGGCAAAACCTCTCCCTCTTTTCTTCTTCCTCTGTACTACTCCTGTGGTCCAGCCACCCTCCCGTCTCCGCCACCCACCTGCCTGCCCACACCCAACACTGCAGCAATGTTTGATTGGCAGATCCAATTACATTTTTTATTGGCCTGTCGCTTGTGAGGCAGGAAGGCACTTCATTGTCTCCTGAGCAAAGGGGAATAGGGGCTATTGTTCTCTTATAGGAAAAGATGATGGCCACTATTCCAGGTGTAAATAAATGATGTGCGGAGAATCACTTCCAAATTTACACACACTTGAATGCAAACAGACATAAAAACACACACACACGCGCACACAAAGTGATAGAGTGTAACCTTGCACTAAGGAATCCTTGTTACAGTAACGTCACGTGGCAAAAAAACACAAACTAGTGTCCAAACATTCAATCAGTCGCCCTCACTAACTCTATAAAAAACACTAAAATATGAAACTACAGTACGGAAAGTGCTAATTTGCTAGTATGATATGCTAACACCCTTTTTCATAGTCTAACATGCCCCCACACCGTCAATTTAATCCCAATCACGAACACAAAAAGTTTTTTTTACCGCTACAGGAATAGAATGAGATTATGCTGGCAGTTTGTTTGTGCGTCACTTAAGTGTACAGTATGTGTTGGCATGTTGTGTTCATGCTCGTTGTAACTAAGACTGATAAATGTAATTCCAGCAAGCAGCAACCCCCCCTCTTCTGCTGCACGCTGGCCCAGGCTTGGCACAAGGAGCTCCAGAGGTCCCACATGTACTGGCACACACTGACATCAGTAATCAAGCCCGCTGCAATCCAGTTCAAGGCTGATCAATGTATCCAACACATGGAACAACCCGGGAAGAGTGAAAGAGAGAATCACTAAAAGCAGTGGTGGACGATCCTGCAGACAGCCATCACAGCCCTTAGCAGGCAGCTGCTGTACAGGGCACGAGCCGCTCAAAATAAGCCCCATCCCGAGCTCGCTGAATGGTCATTCTGTTAAGACACAGCCCCCAGACAGATACATACATTTGGAAGAAATTTTATGGAGGTGGGATGGGTTGAATTAGCAAATTTGGCTATGCTGGAGATAAGAAAAAAGCTGACAAAAGACATATGGATACAGAGAAAGAAATGAATGAATTTATGCAGTTATGTGCCAGAAATCTTCTATAAGAAGATGTGCATTGAAATCCATTTAAGGTCAAAGAATGTTAGTCATCAATCAAAACTGGATCATGGAAGCAGTAGAAGTAGAATCAATAGAGTGGAGACGCTAGGACAACATGAGACAAACTGGAGTATTGCACCTGGCCTTCACAGTGCCAAAGCCATTTACCGTCAGTAATTGACATAGATAACTCATATATGGTACAGTGATTTGTAGCTGTCTGTTCTTGTGCATATCACGCTCTAGAGTCAGAAATTTGCTAAAGGGTAGGATGTTAGAGGCTGTTGAGGAGAGGTCTGTGTGTGTGCTGGCCTTTAATGAAATTCATTTCTTCATGTATGGAATGTACTGACAACTCGACAGGCCCCAGGCTAGGCAAGAGCCTGTCATATTTTTCTTTGGTCTTGAAATTGAAATTGAAAATGTTATTGGTGAAAGTGAAAGCCTTTAGTACAGAAAGAATGTCTTTATTTATGAAATAAATAAAATGGATAAGCCCTACGAAGCAAATATATAAGATTTACAACTAAACAAGTATGAAAATTCATCCACAGACTGTATTTTCACACACCTGCCTCAATCTGAAAATTATGACCTGAAAAGAGCCAGTTCACCCAAATTACAAAAAAACAATCTAATAAAAAAAATGTCAACGAAACACATTAAAAGACTAAAACTATTGGTGGTTGCCAGCAAGTATTTTCTCTATATCTAAATAATGATGTAGCTCATTCCTCTTTGCCCAACACTATTAAAAACACATCAATGAGCAACACTGTTGCACTAATTGACATGTCCCTTCATTAAAATGAACATGGGCATTGCAGTTTATTTTGACTCAGTCCCTCATTTATGGCAAGAGGACACCGACCACTGTTGTCATAAGTAGTCTCTAGAGCAAAAAATGTGTATTAAACCGCCAATGGAAATAGTTCGCTAGAAATGCTTTACTTAATCCTGCTTCAGTAATGTGTGCTAAAAAAAACTACAGTGCCCAGCTGTTTTAGGAAAGCAATCAAACTTTTTTAAACATGAAACGATACATTTGTGAACCATTTTTAAGGATATACGTCTTCAATGGTACCAATCGACAGCCACAGACAGGGTGGGGAAGTCAAAAAGTATTGAGAGACAGACTAATGGGTTGGTGATGTTGGTATTTTCATGGGATTTGTTGACCATAAGAAAAATATTTATCATACCTGCATTATCCTTTAATTTGTGGTCTACACAGCGCTGAATAGGTACATTTAAAAACTTGAAAAAGAATGTCTTACTAAAAACAATGTCATTGTTACTCTGGATAGTCCACAGAACACACTCTCAGGAGGTTTCATAGGGCTATTTCTTTGATAGAAAGTTGTTTCTATCAACCTGGCACAGAGAGTTCTGTAGATTACACAGAATAACAAGGCCAATAATTATAAAAAGAGTAGTTATGACTTTTGAATGTAGTTTTTCAATTCACCTCCATTGTATTGGTGTGTCAGCAGAAATCTCAGAGACAGAGGCAAATTATCTACATGGCTAGATATCACAATTGTTTAGTATAGACATGTTTTCTTATAATTTGAATGAACCGACTAATAAAGCATGTATACTGTCTGGTTCTTTATGAAAAGGGACATAAAGTCTTGAAAAAGAAAGAAGAGGGAGATATATAATGTCATGAATAACGCACAATTTGATATACATGCAGCTGCTCATAGCAGTTATGCATACGTAGTGCTGCTGACAGACAAGGACCACAAAAAGATACTAATTTTGTAAAGATAAACTCTACAGTGGGACTGAATAAAACACTGCAGACAGTTTTACTTTCTCATATTAGACGCAGGGGCTGCAGAGTTCAGGGTTCCTGGCTTCACACAGTGACAGTCTTAATACAATATTAAAATAAACATTCCTCTGAAAACTGTAAAATTCCATTAATCATTCATTAGCTCAAATGTTCATTCAGACATTCATAATTGGCTGCAGAGCTGTTGTGAGAGGCGATGTGGAAGGATACAAGGCACAGAGGCCTGGTGCATCTGAAATATTGATTACACCTAAAAGAACCCAGAGGTCTAACACAGGCTGTATTTCACACCTGAGAGAGCTAGGAACAGCTTCATCGAATGGACAGGAACAAAATGGCTTCCACCTCTCTTTACTTAGTGCTACTGTAGGTAATTGGTGCGGTAATACCAGTGAGTCCATTAACTAATTGGTTAATGCCCAGTAGTGCCAGCCTAGACTGAAGAGGAAGAGTCATTGCATTTTTAATATAAACACAAGCAGGAGCGTTGTTGGCGAAGGCAGTGGCTTTGACTCCTGCGCTCGGCTTCAATGTCAAACTCTGAGCCTCGCTCTTTGATCCTCTGCTGCAGAATATGAATCGTGCAGGGTCAGCCTTATCAATTATTTACACCCACTCTTTCTCTATTTCCTGTTTGTCCGCTCTTGTGACTGTAACTTGCCCTGACACTAATGGCGGATGGCCTGGTGGAAAACATTTATCAATGTTACTGCAGAGTCCTCTCCAGCTCTATACTATCACTTTCAACCTTTTGGAACTTAGAGTACTGACATTGCACTGATCCTAATCATCACTACTTTAGTACTTTAGATACTTTACTGCATGTGTCTTGGCTGCATTATCTCAGGTAAGTCACTGTCCCTGAAGGAACCTTTGGTTGCTGCATCCAACAATGTCATCAAACCTGTATCTAATTTTAAGCACTATAGACCAGTGTTTACTATATTTTCACTGAATAAATGTTTTATTCCGGAAAACAATCTTCTATCAGCCAATCAGGATGGTGAACTCTGTCCTCCTCTTTGTAATACACTGATGTACAAAACGTATTCAATAAATTAAAATTTATTTCATAATTTTCCTTACATTGTGACACACTTTAATTATTGTTATTAATTTCACTCAAGCCTTTTAGCACAGCTTCAAGAGTATGACACCTGCATTTTACTTCCCATACCTGTATTGTATAAGCTTGCAACAAATTATGATATTTTGTTATTTAAATATTTCCACATTTAAGAAATTTGGATTGTTTATTTTATTTTATTCTTTTTATACTCCAGACTTTTAAGCTATTCATTACTGTAAGTTTTGACACAAACAGTATGGCTGATGAAAAATACAACAAGCAGTACCTATCCGTTATTCATCTTCTGTATAACTATGAACCTTGCTATATATAAAACAAATATATAACCAAATATTACTTCGCCACAACATGTTATTATAGATTGCAATAATAAAAAAATACCATTTATAGAGTGCTCATCCGTGAGTGTTGTGCCATCTCTATTTATACTATCCAGCTGAAGTCATTCTAATATACTGCATAATTGCAAGTCTGCTAAAGTGTGGTAAAACTACAGCCAGGGATTTTCATCTGCCTGACCTGCTGCTAAACTACTTAATTTGCACCATTACAAAGCAGGGTGCACTGACAACCAACATCATCAAATCAGGCAGTATGCAAGAGCAACAGGCCTCAGTTGCCTGCATATTCGCACACACACACACACACACACACTCTCAACATTGCCATGGTGGTATTAATACTCAGCTTGGACTGATGTTTTGTAACAGCTGTTAAGAAGGTGCTGGACATAAATCTTAACTTTGACTTAATTTACTCGCTGGGGCTTCAGATGTGATTCCTTTTACTCATTTTAGCTTTGTTCCAGCGTCCGTTAAAGAAAAAGCAGGGTTTGCGTGACCTCACACTGCGCTGTGTTGGGCCACATGGTCCTCGCATGCCAGGGGGCTCATTTAAACAAAAAAGGGCCAATGAATGGGATTTGTGCTACATGGAATAATATGCTGTGAAAGTCTATTAGGGACTAGGCTAATGAAACTGAAACAGCTTGGTGATCAAATTAGAATCTGTTCGGCAGATATTTAATTTAATGTGCTACTGAATTCAAGCACTTTCTGTTTGGTAGCCCCAGAATGAAACCACTGCACAATAAATCAAGCAGGGAGACTATTCATCCTACAATCTCTCCTCCCCTTATTTTTCTGAAATGAACAAGTCTCTAATGTCTGTATTTGCAAAAAGCCTACCCTTTCTGCTACACTTCATGAAAAAAAAAGAGACTAAAGTGTTTCAGTAAAAATAGATGGAAAAAAGTAAAGAGATACCAGTGTACCACAAAAAAAATTACAAAGAGACTTTATCTTTGACCTTTGATTGTGTTTTCCCATAGAGAATACCTTCAGTCACAAAAACATGCATTGCTACAGCTGCTGGGCAAAGAGTCGTGGGATGAAAATATTTGAATAGGCACACAAGCTTGTTTGAAGAGCTGCACTCTGTATCTTGCACTCATGTATCTTTACCATGTCTGGGCTAATATGCAAAGCAAAACCCAACTGGGAGAAAGGGAAAGAGAGAGAGGAAAATTACAAGAAAAAAAGCAGCAGCTATTTCAGATGGCTGCACATCATACAAAATGACAAAATGGATGGTAATTATTGGAGATACAAATTCTAAACAGGAGGGGAAGCCTTACAGACTCTTTCTAATAAAATATGGTGGACATAGTTACCCTCCTGTATTATGTGTGGCAGCCATGAACATGTCTTTGAACACTGAGCAAAGCTTGGACACAAGCTCATTGAGTGAGAAAAAAGGAGAGACAAAGACATGGAGAAAGAGAGATAGAGATAGGCAGCTTCTCATCTATGTGTTTATATACAGTAAAAATACTATTATGGACAAGCACTTCCAGGCACAAACAGACAGGCTGATGAATGTAAACACACAATTGTGCATGTGAACGTACACAAATAGACACAGGTTGTTTTTTTCATTTTGTCACTGCCCCTGTTTGCCCAATGTTGTCTCTGCACACTGCATTAAAATGAGAAGTTCTTACACCCACATGCCTAGGAACAGGTGTTAAAATGCTAATGCTAACGGCTGGCATCTAAAGTAGACAGTGTTCTGATCCCTCGCCGGCTATGTCAGGTCTAGATTGTGGAGGCTGAAGCAAAGGAAAAGAGGGGAGGGGTGCTGGTTCCCAAACACAGGTGATGATAGAGGCAGAAAAAAAGGGCCTCCTCTGTTCTACACCAGCGGGTGGGGGGGGGTATTTGCCAACTTGGGTGCCAAAGCTAGTTGGATTGCCCCAAAAACTGCTGGCAGCAGAGGGGTGGGTGGTCTGTTGCCAAGGGTAACCTGCCTGGGATCAAGACTCTACCCTCCACCTCGCCTGCTGAGGTGTCAGGGATAAAGGCAGAGAGAAAGGAATGGAAAGAGAGAGAAAAAACTTACAGGATGAAAGTGAATGTGTAAAAAAAAATACATGAGAAGAGAGAGGCTATGAGGAGAGGAGGAAAGAGAGGGCTGCAGAGAAATGATTAACTGAGAATAGAGTGCATTAGACATCCCAATCCCAACCACAGTCCTTTTTTCCTTCCTCCATTTCTCTGTATTTGATAGTCGTTTTATTTTGATTTGAGATTCATTTAGTTTCAAATCCACCAAGTCCCTCTGATAATATCAGTTTGTGGGTCGCTCCTTCCCACTAATCATTGAAGACATAGATTGCTGCTGTTTAAATTTGCACCAATTGCGGTTTAATTGCTTAAATTTGGAGAGATTATGATTTGGTAAGAATATAGTGTGTTGCTGTAAACACTGTTGTAATGGAGATATATTAGTGGGGCTTGTAAAAATATGTAAAAAACAATACCTGTACAACCAACATAGTAAACCGAACAGATCATGTTTACATCACAGCCATTTGTCATCTTTCAGTAGTGATGGAAAGTATCTAAGCACATTTACTCAAGTACTGTACTTAAGTACAATTTTGAGGCACTTGTACTTTCCTCTAGTATTTCCATTTTATGGTACTTTTTTCAGAGGGAAATGCTGTACTTTTTAATCCACTACATTTATTTGACAATTGTAGTTACTTCTGAGATTAAGATTTTACACAAAAATGTACAATAAGTTTATGAAATACAATGAATTATTAAAGATCAAACCAGTTGATCCCCATCTTTTTGGCTAGTGTGTCTACTTTGGGCCCTTTGTCACCATTCAGATGTTTATGAGTTATTAGCAGTTTCACCAAGAGACAATTCCTCTAAACTTCCCAGACAGTCTCATTAAAGTATCTTCTTAGGGCGCAAAGAGGAAAAATTATCCAATATTTTCCAAAAAAAAAAAATTGAGAACAGGCCCTAAAATTAATACAAAATTGTGTAGAAGAACATTTTGTTTTTTATTCCTTCCCACTCAATTAATCATTTAGCAACCCATCAGATTTATCTTGTGAACCCTTGGAGACTATACTACCAAGCTGTATATAAAGAAGTTAAAGCAAGCTCCACCTTTACCAGCTAAAAACATAAAATGCTACTTATGAATTGATGCATTAGAATTAACAATCTATCAAGGTAATATATAATTATATATCTGTTACGATGGACATTTTTTTGCAGAACCAGTACTTTTTCTTTTGATGTTTTAAGCACATTTTGTTGATAGTACAATTTTTTAGTATGATTTCAATGCAGGACTTTTACATGTAACACAGCATTTAACAGTAAACAGCAAACTAATGTATTGGTACTTTAACTCAAGCAAAGGATCTGATCACTTCTTCCAGTGCTCTTTTTCAGTGAGAATCATGTATCTTTACCTGGAGGCCTCTCGCTGTACACTGCACTGCAACCTCAGACAGATCTAATCTAACGTATAAATGAATACCTGAATGGACATAATGCAGCATTGGAATCAAAACTCTCCTGCAGTGATGGCTCAGAAGCCACACTGGGCAGCATATGCCATCTCTGTGAGCATAGCTGTCATGTCAGCTTGATACTGGTCAACGGTCCTGGTCTCACTTTGCATTTATTCATTTCAAATTCATGACCACATCCGGTGCATTAGAGATGTGTTAAATCAACCAGAACTGCACCAAACTCCCTGGAATGCATAAAAAGATGATGAGCTCTGATGATTGATCACCGGCACGACGGCGTGGCTGGTATTGTTTTCACTTGTGAGTCTGAACATTAGTGTGCGTGCGTGTGCGTGCGTGTGTGCGTGTGTCATCATGGCAAAATGTGGTACAGGAGACACCTTCTGTAGTGGAAACTACCACAGAGGCGGTTTTGAGTAATTCGGAAGGTGGTTATAGGTCTGTCTGACTGTCTGTCTGTGGACATATTTCGTCACCACGATAAAGTCACAACAGTGCAAGATACAGTTACAAACTTTACCGGTCTGTAGTTGAGACCGAAATGAAGGCCGAGTTCGAAGATGGGTGTGGTCTGACCTATGAGTATCGAGTACTCATGTAATAATGTAGTAAGTACTGAATACTCATGGGTCATAACGTCAACATATTGCCGGGTGGTGCAGCTGGTCTATTCCCATTTGCAAGATGGTCCCTAGTTAAAGATGTTTTTGAAGCAACTCTTTGACCAATTATTAGGCTTTATCCTAAAGTACGGAGTAATATTGTATTTAAGTTATCAAGGGGTAATGAATACAGTATTGAATAAATGAGATAAGATAATTGTTTTCAGCGAAAAGTGAAAATTGGTAGAAGGTTACACAAGGTTTTTTTTTTAGATAAGTCAAGCTAACAGACCCCCTGCTGCTAAACAGCGTGGAGTATCTCAGCATCTCTCTAAAAATGTCACTGCCATTTAGAGCTACTTAAATGTATGTTTTGAGACTGAGAGATGATAACGACTGAGGGCACAGAGGAGAAAGAAAGTAAGCAAGAATGAAGAAAAAAACAAACAACAGTAGCCGTATTCAGGAATAGAAAATATGGAGACAGAGAAAGGGGAGCACTAAAATGGAGACATGAATAGCCAGCACCTTAAATGGCTGAATAAACAGGAGGAAATCTAGGTCGGTCCGTCTCTCCCACTTCATGGAACGTTGAGACAAGTGCCCTACTTCTTGAATGCTTTGGACACTTTCAGGACAAGCTGTCGTCAAACCAAGTCTCTATAGTCTCTATAGTTCTGAATATGTCAAAGCAATGAGGCCTGTCTGAAAAAGATCATGAAGTAATATTTAAACTACCTAATAATAGTAAATTTGCATTTATGTCTACTTACATCCCCCCTGTGTGCTTTTCCTTCCTTGTCAATTATTCTTCAAAATAATTTTTCCCTGCTTTTTCGAAAAGGCATTATTTTCATGAAATTAATTGGTCCAAAAGTAATTCCGCACCAGTCATTTTTAAAAGCAATTTTCTTTTCCATAATATGAAATTGCTAAAAGATAAGTGCATATCAAAGGCTCAGCAGATAGCACTCATTGCGGCTCTCCTCTCTCACAATTAACAAGGGTGCCTGCAGAGAGGAGGCATGAAATCTAGGTGACTGGAATGCAAGGGGATGCCAATGTAATTCTGAGAAAGGCTATTAACGTTAATCGGGGCTCCCAATGATTTATTATAACAATGACTCCTTGTATGTTGGGAGCTGTGCATGCATGCTGATACGTGTCACCTGATGTAAGCATGTCAGAGTACACGATCAAAGAAGCTGATGTTTTTATTATCGTGCTTTTATCTGGCTTTTTAGGATTCTAATTGCATGGGTGGGAAAATTGTGATGGGTGTTGATAAATGCAACAGAAGCCTTTGCAAACATAAGTGATGGGATGCCAAATCCTGTGTGGGCTTGCATGAATTTTCTCCACGCTCTAACAGTATGAATGTGTCAGAAAGAGACATACAGATATAGATGGGTTTGTAGGCACATATATATCTTTATCTTTTTCTATATAGAGATAACTATATAGAGATTCACAGAGGGCAGGGAATAGCGAGCCAAAGAGTGTGACAAATATATTTTCTATCTTGCAAGACAGTGGGAGGTTGTTTTTAAATGTCACAGTGACTCTCATGGTCTGTGTGCCTGTGTCGCTGCTCCCAAACAAGACTGCAGAAGACTGATTGCTGCGTCACACACAGACAAAAAAGCACACATACAAGCAAACCCACATATTCAGACTCGGCCACCTTGACTGCTTGAAAGTATTCGGAAGCATTGCGTGCATACTGAAGGCTGGAAGAGGTGGAAACAAGCACATACACTCTGATATATCAATTTTGACGTGTGTGAGAGAAGGTAAACTTTAGCAAAAGGGCTATCCTCATCTGGAATAGGTTTTCTTTTAAATACAAAGTCAAATTTTCCTTCCAAATTTGACCATTTGGCTTGAAGTTGGCTTGTTTTTTTAAAGACTTATCTGCAGAAAAAGAGACAAAGAGCAGTTCAGCCCAACAAAAACACATATAACTGCAGAGACTTTCAAAGTCAGTTTTACTTAGCTAATGCAGTGACTGCACCATACTCCATGGAATTAGGAGAAATAGAAAGCTTGTTCATGCATGTGTAGTATCTCAATTAAAAGCCAAAAACAAACAGGTGACTAATAATTCATACGGCTAGTCCAGCCCTCCCTTAAAACCTAAACAATCGTCAACACAGTGAAGGACAGAGAGACTGAGAGAAAGAGAATAAAAACAACATCTCCTGCTGCTTCCTTCCCCATCTGTTTTCCACACTAGAGCAAACATTACTCTATTCACGCTCTTTTTTCACCTCCTTGCTCCCATGCCCCACTAACAAAATCGCCCACCCACTACTATCTTCCTCTTCTCCCACCAAAGCTGTACAGAAACGGGGTGCTGCTTCCTTTCTCCGTGCCAGATGCTGTGGAGACTCACACAGTGGGTGTCCATCATTTCGGGCTCGCTGTTGGTTGAGTTTATCTGTCATAGAAGGCATCCCTACACTGTCGTTCCTGAAGGAAGATTAGACACACTGCACTCACTCTCTCTACCACTATCTGTTTACCTCTCTCTCCATGTCTCCCATGCTTTTCTGTTGCTCACTCTCTCCATCAACACCACCTCTCTCTAGCCGTAACTGTCTCTGTCCTCTATCTCATTCTCTCTACCTCCTTCCTTCCTTTTGCTCCTGCTATTTGTCAGTGTGCGCTCCACTAAGCCAGGACTGTGAACAGGTTACGGTAGTAGAGAGGGGAGGTCCACCAGGATCATCCATGCAAGGCACAGATGGGCCTCCTTGTCCATTCAGCAAGACTGTTAACACAGGTTATAGCATAAAAATGCATATGATGTATTTCAATCCCTCCTTTCTGTTGGAGCTGACAGCTAAGCTTGTGCACTACTGTCAGATAATGCTTTGTGTCATGTCACAAATACATGGCTGTCACTGTCAACATTCATCATTTTTTTCTCATCAGTTGCCAGTGAGTTGGGGGACAGATTTCTACAAAACATTTGCAAAATTTAACCATTTAGGTTTTCAAAAAACAACTTGTCAAAAAACTTAGACTCCAGGAAGTTAGAAAATAATTGCACAAATATCAAAAGCCCACAGTATCCATACAGTAGCTATAAAGTCTGGGGGCACAATCAAATAAACTAAAGCCAAAACAAGGTCTAATCTCATCCCTGCCAGCACTGCAGAAGACATTTTTCATAGTGAATTTTATAATTAGAGTGTTATCCAACTTGTGCCAACCCCCGAGTGGCAGCATTGGCATACAAGAGGAGAAAGCCCCTTGGAGGCTTTTCCGAGCAAAAGGCATATGTAATGAGTCATGAGGTCCCTCTTCGCTCCAAATGACATTAATTGCTTTCCAGGCAGAAGCCTGCTAGAAAACACATGCGCAGGTTGGGGGAATTCAACACCATGAACACTGCAAAACAGCCAAATCAATTTTTTTCTAAAATTTGTGCAATTGCATCATGTGTATGTCAAGAACATACTTCTTATAATGAATACTGTATTTTTCAGTAAATCTGCCAAGTGAATGAGCGGGTTAAACCATCAAAAAAGTCAAGAAAAGCATGTTTTTTTTCATTCTTGTCTTTGGCCAGTCTGGCATGTTCCAACAAGATGTGAATGAATTAAAGATAATGTGGGAAGAATAAATTAACCACGTGTTCTTCAGCCTTCAAACCAATTTAATCAAAGGGGTCTTGTGAAAGTCGGAGAGGGGAGGGAGGGGAGGCTCTGGTGGCTCAAGCTCATCCATGTCCATTGTCTTAACATGTCATCTTTGTCATACTCACACTGTTATGTTATGGCCCTCTAGATCTTCCAGAGAACAGGACCAACGGGTGTAATCAAGCAAGGACTGTTTTACACAGACACAGACACAGACACACACACACAGACACACACAGACACACACACACAGACACACACACACACACACACACACACACACACACACACACAGGCAAACACACACACACGCTTTCCGAAAATAGTATTTTTTTAATTAGACCCTACCGCCTTGTAGATGCTCACTCCACCTCCACAACCCCAGTTTGTAACAGCAGAATTTCTGTTATGAATTTGAAATAACCCTGATGACATCACTATGACACAATCAGAGTTAGTTTCTCAGATGAGAAAATCAGAGTTTTTTTAAGAGTGGTTACAGCTCCTCCAGAGCCACAAGTAAACTGACTTTTATGTTTGATGTTTGTTTCAGTGGAGTTCCCCTTTAGTAATTTCCTAGGAGTCTCTTGGAAAGAACTTTGATACTATTTGTAGGGAAAACAGACTAAATGTTCTTAGACGGTACACACTGCAAGTACACATTGCAAATAAACACTTATTTCTTTGAGCTAAGTTTAAGAAAGTTTACATATAGATGTAGGGATTATATAAAAGTTACGTTGTTGGTTTATAAATGATTGTTGATTTGAATTGCCTAAAACCTTGATGACTGTATACCTGACAGAGATCCATTTAAAACCAGGTAAGTATTCATGCATTTGTTCAACTTATATATTTGTCCGATTTTATTCTTGCCTGAAAATTATAACTAAACAAATGTTCAGCTGTGTCAAGATGTGTCCTGACTTTGGTTTACACCATCAACTCGTAAGAAGGTGCACCAGTTGAATACTGTGTCTATTCTTCCTGCAATTGCCCTTTCCAAGAGTCTCTCTAAGAAATTGAGGTTATAAATCAGTTTCTTTCTGATTAGAAGGAAATTATAGGACCTGTAAGATAAAACATTACCTCTCTGTTTTCTGCTGCGATTTTACCAAATTCAATTCCTACATGTTACTTTGAGAAAGTGCCAATGCAGGTACACTGGAATTAAAATGAAAAAAATATAGGGTAAATACTCCACCAGAAAATAATTGTCAGAATGCAGTGGGATCACGTATTGATTAAATATGATAGTTCAAACTACAGGAGTAGATATTTTCTTCCATTTTCTTTTGATTTAACTGATCCTTTCCCCTTGCAAAAACTATGAACCAGCCAGAAAAAGCTCTAATCAATCAACACACATGCATACACATCTCAAAGGCACATAATGTATGTCATCAGGTTAAAAATTGGTTGACTTGGGCGCCCAATCAGACCTGATTCAATTGGGGTCTGTGGCCACTTTGGACTCAGCTTTGACCTGAAAGGAAATGTGATGTGTCTATGCGTGTGTGTTCCTGCTGAGGCACAGAAGGAGTACTTTGCAGAATTGGAGTTCCCATAAAAAATAGGAAATATGTTTTTTTTTTCCACAATAGAGACAGAGGAAATGGCTGAGGGCAATGGAAGAGCAGAACAAGAGATGTGGAGATGGAAGACTTAACTGTCACGTCCTTGGCCATCTGCCCCACTGCCTGCTCGGAATGCTTGAGAATCAATAAAACTCAGAGATACACTCAGTGCTTATAATAATTCTATATAGGAGCCAGCCAGTAGGAAATATCTTTTATCCCTATAGATTGGTTTTCTGATGATCCCAGCTTCATAAAAAAGTGATATGGTCTTTTTGTCTCCTTGTCAATAGAGCTTTGTCATGGTGGGACTCAATAATGGGAGGCTTAAATAAATAGAAACTGCACTTGGTAAAATGCACAGGTACTCACTTTCACATTTTCACTCAATCTGTGAAGGAGCCTCGCACTTAAATTTGATCCCCTCTCATTTTTAGAGAGAGAGAAAAGAAACAACTTCTTGCTTCCCCCCCTTTTTTTTTTGCCAGCGGGCGCTTAATCCTCCATGAATAAATTTGCAGTGGGTACATATTTGTATGTATGTGTGTGTTTGTGAGTGAGCCAATCTGCCACACTGTTGCTGATACTGATGGCAGAAGATTTTTTCTCTTGCCTTCTTTCCACTAGATTTATATTCTAATGTTGACGTTTATCACTTCAGCAGGCCCGCAATTCCTCATCTCCCCTTCTTGTCCATAATCCGAAAGGGAGTCAATTTGCTCAAATGTGAATCTCTTTCTTTTATTTGGCTTTACCCCTCCCCTCCCTCTCTCTCCATCTCTGTCTTCCTATCTGCCTCTTTGTCCTGTGGCGGCTCAGGTGAGAGACGGCAGAGGAGCAGAGAGTGGCTGTAATAGAGTAAGGCCGAGCCTTGCGGGAGGATTTAGGAGAAACCTAGGCACCTAGTCTTCTGTGTGAGATACACCTCAATCGATTCCAAATCCCTCTGATCTTTCATTAGGTGCTCGTCGCAAGCTGTCCCGCTCATCACTCAAGCACACATAGCATAGCATCTGGAGCTGGGTAAATAGAGGAAATTATAAAATGATACCGCTGCTGACTGAAGTGAGGCACTTTGATCTCGGAGAGCATCTGTCTCCATCTAAGACAGTGCAGCTACTTAAAGTAAGAGTCACAGTATGTGTAGTTAGGACAAGTGTTGTGCAGATACTAAAGTTGATACGGTGAATGTGTTAGGAAACAGTCCAATATTTGCTGTCTTTTAGCTGTTTTTGGTCTCTACCAACTTCTGAGGAAAATATCTGGCTCTTTACCTTTGGTGCTAAGCAGGCAGTATCATGGAAAAAAGCTGCCTACACTTACCAAATTAGTAAAGTTGCTGGCTGTAAAACCAAAACAATGAGCTGAAATATGTTAAAATGTTTCTGCTGTTGGCTGATAATTCTCTGTCAGACTGTCACTATGTCTTTCACACTGGATTGCCGAACGGGCCATCCAGGCCAAAAAGAGACAAAAAATTACCACAAAGAGACACAAAATAACTACAAACGTCTTTTAGCGTGGGGGGTTCTACAAAGGAGGGGCTGGGGCTTTGTACCTGTGTGTGCCCTTGGCTTCAACCAGGAGCTTTAGTACAGTTGTTTTTCGCACTGCAGCTGAAATCGGACCACTGACTGACCCCCTACCATTGCCCAATCTAACCTTTAGTATGAAAACAATAGTATTGTGTCACTATAGAAGAAAAAGAGAGAAGAGAGAGATAAAAAAGGAGCAAGAGAGAAGAGGGACAATATTGGTGGCTGGGGGTGGGTGGTTTCAGAGTGAGACAGTAAGGCAACAAATAATTTGGAATTCACAGCCAATGTGCTTGTGTGCTGTGAGACCTATCTGAGCCAAGTTTGTCTCTGATCCTGCTCTGAATTCTGAAACACTCACATCTCTCTATCTCCCTCCTCAACTCCTATCCTCCCACCTCCTCTTCTTATTCTATTTTTTTTCTTTTTCATTCAGCCTCTTGTATTTATTCTACTTTTGGATGTACAGAATGGTCCTCCTCCTTCTGTCTCTACCTCACTCTGACAATGGGATTCATGTGCTATCATGAAACTGAGAAAACATGAGCATCCCCGAGGGGAGTGGCTGTCAGAGAGCAAAGTAAGGAGAGGGAGGCACACTGTTTGTTGTTTTTCATTGAACTCGTCATCTTAATCCATGAAATATACTGTACATTGCTGAGGCCAGGGCTAAGGCCAGGGACCACATGGGTACATTGTAATAATGTTACTCTGTTTGTCCAGTTTGAGCGGTTATTACTTCCTGTTGCTCTTCTGAAATAGGGGTAGGAGGGCGATGTGGTGTATTTGTATATATGTGTGTGTGTGTCAGAGGGTCTGCTACATAACCTGTTCCCCCTCCGAAGTGCCTCTGGTTGACATGACTGACTGAGAGGCAGATGTCCCTGAAGAGCCCTTGTATCATGAATATTGGAGTGTCAGTGCCAGTATAAAATGGTTACAATTTGTTGAAGGAGCCTGTGGAAATGTGTGTGTGTTTATATATGTATATGGCCATTGCGGAAATTGAGAGAATAACTCAGAGTGAGTGGGTGGGTGTGTATGAGAGCCAGAGAGGCAGAAATAAAGAGTGCAAGTGCTTGTGTTACATATGTTTGTGTGTATACATCTATGTGCTGTCTGAGAAAATACATGAATCCAAAAAGGCTTTTGGTGTAATGTAATGTGTCTTTGCATCTTTTTCTGTGTTTTCAGTCAAAGTGAAGGCACCTGCTGAAGTTTTTAATTATTAATAACCACTGGCACCAAACTCTCAACCTCTTCTTTGATTATTCTGTGTCATCTCCTGAATGTCAGTGACATTACTACCAGAGGAGCAAATAAGTTTATAAGTTGATTTGATAAGTTTAAATCAACACTCAAAAACATATTTTTTCTGTAATATTCAATAGTGAGATTTCATTCTTTTTTGTGAGTACAGACATTTTACTGAAAATTTTCTGGGAGTTACTTTATGATCAAGCATTGTTCCTAAAGATTTAATAAAACAAAATCCTATAACAACGTCAAAATTAGTGAATTACAATTATTAAATATAAAATATTAACTCATCTACCATTGCAAGTCATTTATATTCTTAAAACATTACTCTCAAGGTATTGTAGAAGCTCAACCTTTGCAAAATAACAAAAGAGAAAGAGAAACTCTCACTTTAAAAAACAAGTAAAACTTAAATCATGGTCCCAGGGGCCCTTTAAGTCCCAGGTTTAAAGCATGATAGTTGGTGGTAATTAATTAATTGCAAATTTGTTTTGCAATTAATTTGCACCACTTAAGTATAACATCAATTTAAGTGGGTCCTGCATTATTAGCTTATCTTGTGGCAATGTGTTGTTGAGGGGTACTATATAGGAATCTAGTAAAAAGACTTACATCGTGGATATTCCTAAATAGAGTAGTGTTTAATAAAACTGTCACAAATTAATTGACACACAGAAAAAGTGAGGCCAAGTAGCATTATTGCAGCACAGGAGCTAGGGGATCACTGATCCAAAAAATAACTGCCCATTAAGCAGATTGGGTATATTTCAGATGTGACTGATCAAGTTTCTTTGTCAGTGTCATCAGATAATTCAGTGTTTCTGTAATCAGTTAATTCATTCATTCATTAAAACCGCAGTTTTTAGTGCCATAGTGCCAGGACTCATTATCTTATACATACAAATTATTCCAGTGGGCTTGTTTTGAGACTGTCCCCCCAAGAACGACAGCTTCAGTCATTTTAGCAAGTATCCCAAAATGTCACATGCTTACACTGAAGTGACAAAGCCCTCTAGTGGTCATTCACTTTACCATTTACACCTGTGCTTTTCCTACAGTGATACGTCAAAATGTCTTCTATGTAAAAGGAGAATCACAATGAGCTATACAGATTTTAAATTCAAGAAAAAGAGGGTTACGGATTGGTACTTGGTATTGGTTGATACCCAGAAATTAAGTAATGGAATCTGTAGTGGGAGAGAAAAAGTTGGATTTGTGCATCCTTATAGGAGTGCTGTTTAGTTCTCTGTACATAACTTAAATGAAGGAAATGTGGAGGCAAAATGGTGCGTACAAAATGCACAGTTGTGGGTTGGGAGTGGGAATGTCAAACAGCAAATTTCTTGTCTTAAGGTCCCCTAACACATTTATGCAGCCATGACTACAAAAACATCAGCAAACAGCACAAACATCAGCAACATTTGCCACCGCTGATTAAAAGCAAAAGAATCTAGTTTTAAATGTTTCCAAATTAAAAAGACATCCATGAAAGACGGCTAAATTGTCAAGCTAATTCTGACTTTAATGTAAAATATAACTTGTCTGATTTTTATACCACTCATAGACCAAACACAACCTTAAAATTACAAATAAAAACAAACATTTAATATTCCTTACGATCATATAGTGTTTCACAGCTTTTCATGTAATTACCTACTGTAGCATGTAAAGGTTTACCTTGCACACACATGTACACTCACCATCTGGTAGCTAGTATGCCAGTTCAGCTCAGCCTGCTGTGAAAAAGTCACCCCCAGGGAAGGTATAGTGCTAATAATCTGATATTAAATATTGATAACATTTATTTGTTGGTACGTTTAACAATCATGTATCAGGTGAAATAATAAAGCTTGTTGTGTCACTAGGAAAATCTGAATAATAAAGCAGTGGAGATAAAAATGACTGCTGTTCAGCTTCTGAAAAATACTTATCAACAAAGTTACAATAATGATGACCGCATGTACTGCATGCAACTAGTTGTGAAAACAGCTGCAGGCATATTTCTCAGCTTTTTATTTCCGTGGGGGGAATCAAATGTAGGAGGTTAGGAAGTACAAGTCAAATAAGTAGCTGTGAAGTTATCAGAGGCCATGAGCCATAACCGTGATAATATCTATCTTTCCCTGCCGAGGTAGGGAAACTTGATAGAAGCAATACATTTCTGGCCATATACATGCTGATGCACACAGGTACACCTCAAACACCTAACATTAGGTCTGCTAGAAGGACGTAAGAGCAGGAGGGTAGATGGGGGAAACAGACACTGTTAGACATAAACACAAAGAGACAGTAAAGAAACTGATGGATGGATGGTGAGAGAAAAGAGTGACAAACAGAATGAATAATGTATCTGTACTCCTGCATTAATACATTAAAATATACATGCATTTGTGTATTTATGAATGTAATGTAGGAAAGGATGATGCAAAAATGGATACAGCATAGTCTTTGTAATGCAGCATTTACAATCCACAGCCACTCATCTCGTTCCACGTCTGAGTGTCTGTACTAGGGTCTCAATTATCCAAAAGCCGCACCTTTTCTCTCCATGAATTAGCATAAGGAGGAAACTCAAGTGGGTAATGGAAGTCTGTGTGCTGTCACTGCATTCAAAAACATGAGCCTGATTGGTTGTCAATGTATGTTGTTTGAGAGCGAGTTAAGACTTAAAATATCTCCAGGGATGGAGATGAAAGTGTGAGAGCGCGTGTTGTAAATGTGACGGCTGAGGTCAGAGGAAAAATACGCGCGTGTTAAGACACTGGAGCATCTGTCCATCCAGCCGGGAGAAGTTTTATGAAGACAGTTAATATTATCACCAAGAAATGTGCTTTTATTTCCATGTAAAAAACAAGTACTAACCATAAAAATGTGACTACTAATGTGGTTTATGAGTGAAATTTAATTTTTTTTAACACCTTCTAACACCTAAAGATTTATCACTTTAAATAGTTTATGCCAGTGTCCTTTATGCAGTTTCTTTAAGGTTGCCTAATTAATTGTCCTGTCTTGTCTGTTTGTGGTAACTGCTCTTGTAATTACATGAAAAATTTTCTACCTGTGTTTATCATGTAGTAGATGATATTCTGAAGGATTTCTCTCACTCTGTCCATGTGTGTTTATGTCTGTTACATCTTGGGTATTCTTCAACTGCAGTCAAGTGCAGTCTCTGGTGATAGACTGTGTGAGTCACAACAGGCAAATTTAGCCCGCCCCTTAAAGTTTTTCTGTCATGGATTTAAACATACATACACAAACTTTAATGTGTACGTACCCCACATACACACACATATTACTACTAATCACTGCAGTACTGCCACAAGCCCCTCTCTTTGACTTGTCTTTCATAAAAAGTCACCTGTGAAACAAATATTTTTGATATTTGTTTTCCACGCAACTTTAGGTTAATATCTTAGCATTAGATAATATTTTCCTATATGCAACATGAAGCACAAGGTGTTCCCTGACAAGGATCATCGTCTGGTATTCATTCTGCATTCAGAAATCAAATGAACTTGTAAATGAAATACCAGCAACAACAATATGTTGTGCTCACCTACGTAAATTACTTGAAATTGCCCCTCAGTTTTCAACCAAGCATGCAGTTGTTCTTAGCAGTTAAAATGTAAACGCTACAATCAGCATTTTAATTAATGATTACCAAACAAGCCGTAAGCTAATCACAGAGAGGAGGGAGAGCAGATAATGAAGAAAGTAAAGAGAGAGGAGTAAGGAGGCAGGCAGTGATTAGGTCTTGCTTAAAAATGTTTGTTTTTCTCTTCACTCTTTATGCAAGAAAAATCTGAGAGTAAAACTATAGAGGTTATTTTCCTTTTTGTTGACTCTACAACCTCATATATTAAGCTGTTTAAGACATTATAGTGTGCCTATCTAGACTTTAGTGTGCTGATTCTCAAGCAGTGACCTAATAATTGCAAAGGCTAAGGTAAGGGCCCTGGGCCTGATAAGACCTTTGGTTAGATATATATCCAGAATCGACAGGCTTAATGCCTTTAACCTTTTCCTCCAGTTTCATCGCTAAATGCAAAATGCTGACAGTCAAAACCTGACATCTGTCATTAACAGTTATTATCTAATGACATTTCAGTGAAGTCTGGAATATCTGCTAATTTAATAGCATATAGACCACACATAAAACTTGAAGAGGCAGCAAACTTGTTCTGAAAATTAGATAATACCCACAATATGGGTAGAGCAAGTATTTCCACAACTGCAAAACTGGAGAGTAATAAAGTCTAATGTGGGGCAAATTATAATGTATTATCCAGATAACAACAACAAACACTGGCAGGTTAAGCAGTGGTTTATTTGCCTGAAGTTGCAACCAAATCCACCAGTCTAAAAGGTAAATATTCACTCAAGGTCTAATGAATTATTTACTCTTTACCTGTGGCAAAAAGTCTGGCTTTCTTCATTTGGTTTCTGGTCAATAACAGTGTAATTGTGGTAAAAGGGAACTTTGTAGTGCTAGGACTTTTGCCAAGTATTTTATTGTTTAGGGCTATAATTGTTAATATTGAATGATACCCACTTTGTTTGTACACCCGTGACCGTCAATAAATCATTTGAAATATTGGCAGTGTAATGTTACCCATGCAATACAAAACACACCCTTACACTATATTCAGAACATGCTGCTTATCTGGATGAACTGGTAAAATTTCCAGTTGCTTTTGTCTATTAATAAATTCATTAGCGCCATGAGACTGGCGGAATGAAGACATTTGCTGCCCAACGACTCGCAGCCAAATTATTAGAGATACCCTGCTTGGCTAGCTATGCTGTAATATCTAAAAAGCAGAATTAAAAAATGCATTCCTTTTCCTTCCTTTAGAGGTTCCTGCAATTACTCATCCTGTTAGAAACATGCAGGGAGACTAACCCACATCGCCCTCAAAAGCTACTGTAAATCTTTATCATTTCTCTCTATAAATGCCACTCCACTTCCTTTCTCACCTATACACATATGCAAACACACACACACACACACACACACACACACACACACACACACACACACACACACACACACACACACACACACACACACACACACACACACACACACACATTTATGTCATCTCTCTATACTTTAAAGGCAGCTCAAAACTGCTTCTTGTTGGCGTTCATCTTTGCAGAGCAGATGGCTGCATTTCTGCACCACATGGCCAGCACTCAGGAGATGAGGGGAGCTCTTTAAGAAGCAAAATACTTTCAATCTGTTTTAGCAACTGTAGTTCCTCCTCATCATCACATCTTTTTTCACATGGCATCAGCAGCAACTCTCCCACCCCCAACCACCACCACCACCACCTCTACTTACCTCCACCGAACTGATTTGAAGCCCCTGCATTCATCTAACTGCTGTTGATGATCATGTAAATACTTAATGCTTATATAAACGAGTCAAACATAAGGTAACAAACTGAGATTATTAAGAAGCTGCATGGATGCACAGTTGACTGGCCAGGAATTCCAACTTGCAGCCCCTTGGTTTCTATCATGTTCTCCAACATGTGGGAACACACTGCATATGTATGGAGAACCATTCATTATTCATGCTGGGCATCAGTTTGAAGGTGGTGGAAAAGTAGGATTTTTCTGGAAGAGGATGGCAGGCAGAGACTAGGGAGGCAAGAGTATTGAGTGAGTTGTCTATTTTTTTTCTTTTATATATCTGCACATTTTGTATAATTCAATTCGCTAATGATGGTTTGAATTTGGTCTGAAGACTGCAATAAGTAAACCTTGAAAAATGACTCAGAGGTTTGTTTGTGGTCATCATCTTGGCCAGCTCCTGTTATGCTTGTGGTTGTAAAGCTAAAAATATATGAGTATTTATTGACAGCAAGAAACTAGTTTAGGATAATTGAATGTATAAGATACTGTTCGTAAGTAGCTTGAACCAGATGTTTAGCCTTAAATTAATTACATGAGTGAGTGACACTAAGCTGTTGAATGCTGAAGACTGAAAGGACAACATTAGTACTTACAATGTGGAGCATGATGTAGTCACCTAGACGTGGGGCACTGTCGATGCGGACAAGGATGCCGTCTTTGATGGTAGTGCTAAAGCCCACTGCCAGCCGGTCCGTCCGTGTGCTCGGCCGCTCATTGTTGGGCCACGTATATGTGATCAGACCCCCTCCTTTACCGAAGATGTAGGTGGTGCCAGCTGTGATAACAAAAGAAGTAAAGAAAAATGGAAGAAATTAGATTTGTTGTAGGAGAAATAGAAGAAGATCAAAGAGATAGGGTTAAATTCAATTCTGTGATTTACAAACATAGTCTAACTAAACACCAGTGTCATCACAACACTTTTCTGACAAAACTGGATTCAAACTACCTCTATTGGGGGTTAAGTCTGCTGTATTTCCTTTACAACTACCTTGCCACTGCTTCAATGTAATTGTGTTGAGTTCTATTTTAAGTTTCTTTAATGGTATTCAGCCACTACCACATTTTGGGAGGAAGTCAGTGACTCCCCTGGCACCATCTTTGACCTATCCAGCTTTTAAATATAGCCTCTTTCCATGGAATAACAGCCAGTATGGCCAGAATGGGATAAGCCTCCCAATCCTCATGCATTATATATGAGACCTGCAACCAAAGAACAAAGGCTGGCACAAGAAAAGAGAGAAGAGGGGGGAAAAAATCGAATAACCTTTTGTCTGGTTTTATTTTGACAAATGCAGTGTAGGAAAAAGGGCTTCAGCACCGGAGGGGGGATTTCAACAAAATGTTGAAAATTTTCACTATTACATCAGACACTATGCAGATTTGTGTCAGATTAGAAGCTCTGATTGGATTAGGTTTGGCCCTGAGCCACAGAATATGTAGAAGTTGTTTGTGGATTTCTTTTTTTTTTTCATTAAATGGAGCAGAAAAAAAGAGAAAAGTTTCATTATTTGGTTGCAGGGTCAGATTCAATTCCAACTTCTGAATGTTCCCTAAGGTGCGTCAGGATTAAAACACTGAATCATTGAGCCCCTTAGCCATCTCATCCACATTTAAGCAAAGATAATCAAGAGATCAAAGGCATGAGACCTACAGCAGATAGAATGGTGGGTGAATCAATATGGGAGACGAAACAGACTCCTGTGGCCTAAGGATAGTGGAAAGCATTTGGTTCACCTCAGAGGCTGACAGGGGATTGCTAATGATGTATCTGAGTTCTTGTATCAATGTTTTAATTCATTTTTCTGCCTCCATCATCCCTCTACATCCCTTTCTTCCACGTCACCTTTTTCCCTCTGTCTCCTCCCCTGCCGTCCCTCTCTTTTCCATTCACTTCCTCTCCAAGTCACCTGAACATCTGTTTGGCCTTGTGATGGGTGCCCAGCTGTCTCTCTTTTTCCCCTATGAAGGGGCCAACAATCTGGTTTGTGGTCCATAATACCCTGGGGACTGTAGGAACATATGGATGAGAGGGAGTAGGGGAGTGGAAGAGACTCTATTGACCAGATGAGTGTCTCTATTTGCCTTCAGGCCCACAAACAGGTCTGCGTTTCACACTCCTCAGGTGTCAGCACTGCAAACCAACAACTATGTTTGACTATGTGACATAAAAAATATATAAACAAGTGAAGCATCCCGAGCCTCAAACAACTGCTTCACAATTTATAACTAACAACCATACATGGCTGGTTTGACACAGACACCTCTTTGAGATTTCATTTTTTTCCTGAAAACAAACAATACAATCTCTTGATTGCTCTCAATGACATTGCAACAACTGGAGCTGATGTTTGCATTATGTACCACCTGCCTAAAAATAGCCCATTTCCTCCATGGCATTGCGTCTGTCTGAAGAAGCCTGCAGCCAAGTTACATCGGATCTGACCCTGCTGTCTCATTGCCTCAAAGTTTCTTCTTGCCAAAAGAGTTCAGGCAGACTTGGGACCAGTTTCCCTAGCAAACGAGCAAACTTCGTCTATCTCATCTAACACACAGTCTTTTTTTCTGGAGGGGATGATGATGATGAGCAGCAAAGATACAAGCACCCCAGGGAGCCAATTATCACATTGAGGAGATTTGCTTAGCGTTTCAAGAAGACAATGTTCGGAATTAAATACACACTGACACACACACACACTCACACACACACACACACACACACACACACACACACAAACAGGCAGATTGACAGAGGCACAAATGCACATCGTGATGCTCAGCTATATAAAAGTGTGCAAACACGTGTGCATACACACAAACACTCAAAACATGCTGGCTTCTCACATACAATCACACAAGTGGGTGATTATCTGCACAAGTACAGAGAAGAGAGAGAACCAGAGATCGCCAGAATGTAGCACATTTCCCTAACAATCTCCTGGGCCCAGACTGCACTGGCTGTATTTCCACTCAGAGAGGAAGTCCACTGCATACTAACTAATAAATTGTGCAAAAGTAGTGTGTGGCATCATTTCTGATACTCATCTGAAGATTTCAACAGAGAAAAAGAACTGTATGGATGGTTAGCTACTGTGGAATGAATGTAGAATTGTAGCAAGTAGCTAAACTCCCAAGGTCAAGATTTTCATTTGAATAACTTTACTAATTCAAGACGGCTTTTCCAGGTGACAGTGTTTTTGTAAGGAGCACCAGTATGACTGAATTTCAGCCATTTTGCAAAAAGACTAATTACATGAACGTGAGAGTAAGCAATAGCATATTTTAACATTTCTAGCATGTTTTAAAATGCATACTCCCAACTACTTCAACTAACACCTCCTTGGGCAATAACTTTGCCCCAAAACTGTTAATAAACAATATTCTTTCCAAGGTTTTTACCAGGTTTAAAGAATTAGCTACACTCAGGGCAGAGTGCCAAAATGGAAAAAAAGGCTACAGCTTTTCTTTATTGAAATAAATAACAAATAAATCAAATAAATAAAAAAAATCAACATGTACTACTTGCTTTCACTGTTTGCACCTATATGTTCTCTACATTTACATTAGCACAAATACCTCACGAGTACTTTGGCAAAAACATTTTAAAATGTGCATCTAATTAAAAATGCAAGAGTTTAAACAAAAAAATAATGTCATTCATTGTCTGGAAATAACTTGGTTCATTAATAGGTCAACCTATTAAAAGTGTGACAAAGTGATTATCTTGATTTTCTTGGTAACAGTGCAATAAGACTTGACCAAGTAAAATACATTAAACCAATAAGGTAAAAGAAGTCCAATTTGTTTTTTGCTTCTTGGAAAATGGCTATGAAAGTCCTTTTCAAAGTTTGCGCTGTTTTGTAACCATTCCTGTGACCCTTTCTTTTCTCTCCTGTAATTACTGCAGACTTTTCATCTGCTACCGTGGTAATTTTTGGCATTCTTTAAGAGATGGGCGCTGACAACGTAGAACCATCATTGTTTACAAGGTTGAAGCATTATGCCAGTTACAGCAGAAATTATGTGTTCAAAATACCATGGCTTTCACAGCTATGTAGACCTGGAGAAAAGCCAGCTGCAGGGAAAAAATCATCAAAGGAATCAAATCTACAAACAGATTACTGCACAAGATGTTATTTTTGGTGGATCAGAGGGGACTTTCATCTCCATCTTTGAATAATGCAATCTTGCCATGGCCAGTGGGTACTGGAGGGAGGCCATCTGAAATCTAATTGTAGCATATGGGTGCTCCGTTGATTTGTGAGTGAAGGGTTGGGAGAGAGAAAGCCCTCTGAAGAAAATAATGACCAACACTGATTTTCCTTGATTATTCTTTGATAGTGAATAATAATAATAATAATAATAATAATAATAATAATAATAATAATAATAAAATATCTCTATATGAACATTAAAAATCAATGGTTTTAGTTTTTAAATAATGGCACTGTACTAATATATTTTTCACCAGTGTTTTGATTCATTGCATCTGCAGTGTGCCTCAGTTTAGAGACAAACTGTAGATGATAGAGTAGGTCAAAGCCTTGGCCTCTATTTCACAGAGGTCCCCTGAGGCATGGGAGAGCAGACAGAAGGTCAGGACACCTGTCTGCAGAACAGAACTATGTCCTGTCCTTCAGGCTCCCACGTGACATTACCCAACTAGCGAAAAGAAGGCAAAAAGGGGAGAATACAGAAGTTTCACATGGGGGCAGAAATTGTGGAAGATCACTGGTATCAATCCAGTTAACCAGTTGGAAAGATCTTGGTGGATCACATTTTGCCCATAAAACTTATTCAGTGTATGGTGATGAAAAAAACCTAATGAAAAACCTTTTACATACATTATTACAGGCATGTATACAGGCAACAATGCTATCTATAAAAGATCAAAAAGATTAGTGCAGCTGGGATGGCGTACATCTATTATAGCTGGATATTTGCTTGTATTCAGGCTTCACACCATGCTGTGATGAAACCCTCTCTTTAGAGGCAACTGGTAGAAGACTTACAGTAAAAGACTGGTACTCGCTGTCCAACCGCTTTCTTTTTTTTTTTTTTTGGGAAGTTGGATTGGGTTGGTTGTGTACCCTTGTTTGCATGTGTGTACCCCAGCCACACAGAAAAAAGGTGGTACTACTGGCTACCCACAAGGCACAGAACTGCAGTAGGTAAATGCTACAAACTTTTACTCTCTGTGTAAGTATGTATGCACATACACACACTCAAAGTCATCTGCATAGACATGAATGAGTCTTAACTTTGCACAAACCTCCCAAAGCACACACACACACACACACACACACACACACACACACACACACACACACTCCTTTCTCCTTGCTGTGTGTGCGTGTGTGTGCGTGTGTGTGTGTCAGTGTGTGTGTCTGTGTGTGTGTGTTGTTTATGTGCTTTTATGTCTTTCCCCTTGTTATCTCTTGGGCTTTCTGCAGCGCTGGCTCCCCAGGGGATTGAAAAAGAAGACAAACATGGTTTGATTTGGTCGAATTTTCTGCCATCGTAGAATGAGGAAAAGAAAGAGTAGCATTAAAAAAAAAAAATCCTGAAAGTGATATGCAAAATGTAATTGCTTCCTCAATCACGTTCAAAAGAACTCTATCATCACAATGCTTTTCCTTGCTGTGCTGTGCTTCATATATGGGGAATTATGAGGCTTGCTGTCCTTCATACAACCAAAATAAAGAATCATCGACAGAGGAATCAAATTGTGAGATACCTGGCTGTGTAATCACTGGGATTTATCTCCATTTTACAACCTCTTATCATTTCATAATTCATATTTCCTGTTGCTTCTCCCTTCTGGGGTAGAATGAGGGACAAGACTGATGATTGAATCCTCTCTCTCTCTCCCTCTCTCTCTTTTGCTGTATCCTCAATCAGCTGCCAGAAGCAAGTTATAGCAAATGGCTAAAATACTATAGATGTCTATGTGTGTACGTTTGCTGTTGGACTTTTAATGCATTTCTATGGCAAATACAGTACACTCTAAAATGCAGTGTCTCCTCATTGTCACCACACATGGTGACCATGTGTCCCATCTTTCATCAGCAACACTAAACAAAATGCAGAATATGATTGATGAAGGGCAGTGTGTTGTAAAGAATGGTTATGTAAAGAAAACAGCCAGCCTTGAATGATTTACACTGTCTGTTTCCCTGCTATAATACGTGGTAGCATTACCACAGTATATGGATTCATGCACCAAAAACCAGGGGTAATAGAATTGGAAGATAAACGGAAAAGAGAGACAAAATGGACAGACCGTATGTAGTGAAAAGTGGAAGGTTGTTTTCAGACAGCTAGAGCTGTATTATGATATATGGGCAGACAAAAGACTGTAAAATACATACAAAACTGGAATTAAGACACACATGTTCTTATGGTTTCTCACCAAAATTTATTTACAAAATTTTAAAATACTTGTGTTTTTGGCCTAATTAATTTTTCTATTTATATAGTTATTTTGTGTCAGGTATGGTTACTGGAGGGAACTTGTGTACACTTGAAGGAAAGCTAAAGGAATGTTAAAGGTGGCAGAAAAACTGCCTTGTGATAACACAACACAGTCTGCATTTATGGCTTAGAAAGTTATTTCCCAGACTACAAATTGCATACAGAGGATTGTATGGATTATTCTACTTTGTATAACATTTTGTCAGAGTCATATTCTAACTTTATGAACCAGAGCCCACTAGCAAATGCAACAAAGTGAGGCAGAGGCTCAGGCAGCTTCTGCTGCTGCTTGGGCTGCAAAGCAGCACTAGTAGTCAAGATGATCAAGTCTGAGCCGCTGGGAAGCAGCTCCACTTGCTGGGATTGAGCAGTCAAATACTACAGTGGTTGTATTTCTGGTAGAGTTGTCTGACAATGCAAAGACAAGCTAAGGCCTTTCTGCTGCAGTGAGATTAAGTTTTGACAGTTGTTGGAGTCAGTTGTTGGTGTTAGTGCAAAGGAAGTGCAGGTGTGTTAGAGAAACAACCAATGTCAACTGTTGTGCTCACTGTTGCAGTCCCGCGATGAATTTAATAAAAAAAATGAAATGTCAAAAACAAAGAAACAAAACAAAACATTAAAAAAATGGAAAAACTTAATATCTTCGAGCCCCAGGTCGTGTCTTTAAATTACTTATTTTGTCTTACAAACAGTCCAAAACTTTAAAAATATTCAGTTAACTATCATACGTGAAAAAAAAACAACAAATCCTAACATTTGAGAAGCTGGAACCAGCAAATGTTGGCTTGAAAAACAACTTAAGTGATTAATCGACAATCAAAATATTTTGATAATCCAGTTAATTTTGTCAATTGACCAATCAATTAATTGAATAACTGTTAAAACTCTATTGATGTAACCTACAGTGTATTCAGTTGCCAGTATATCAGGTACACATATCTAAAACTAATGCAGTCTAATACAGTTTCCTGCAATAAATCCCATGTGTTCAGATGGACTGCGATACTGAGAGGTGTGTAATATTTTGTCCAGCTGCCCATAGAGTGGTACTGTATGTAGTACGACATTTTGCAGACCCTGCATACCCACACAGATGTTTTAATTCATTCAGATTAATTAGATCTCAGCTCAGTTTGAAGTTGGGCAGGCTATGGTGGGAGTTATGTGAGGTTACCAAACTCAATGCACTTAATGGAGGGACAGATTTTGGCCACAAGATGCTATTTGCCACCCTTTTCAACTTGCTTGAACATTTTTCCTGGGACTAATTTAGCTAGAATAATGAACTAACCAACTGATAAAGGATTAATGTACTGTATGTTTTTCATAACTGTTAATTCTTCCCTGTAGCTTGAAATTAATGTTCAATGTAAGTAAATAGTTTTTGCTCAGGTGCAATGACTTCCGAAGATGCAGCACAGGGTGAGACGGCTCAGTCAAAAAGGTCACCTTTTTCACCACCCTTCACTGACAGGGACAATACTTGACATATTTCCATGAATAAACAGCTTGATTTGCCATTGGTATCATGTCCCTGAGGCAGAGGTGGGAGATGTGGTGAACAGGGGAGAGCTGCGAAAGAGTCCCTTTTTGCAGGAGGAGAGAGGAATGACTTGGAGAAAAGTGAAATACAGATGGAGATAGAGTCAAGTGGCATAGATGTGAGTCTGAGATGACCCCCCCCCTTCTCAGAGGAACAGGAAAAGGCTTTGTAACATTGGTTCCTTACTCACAGGCATGTCAAATCATCCTCAGATGGCTACTGAGGAACAGGAAGATCGACTCACAGACACCCATTAAGAAAAAAGTCTCTTTAGCTTCATGTAGCACTGCAAAGGCATAATATGAGCACACAGTCTTGACCAACCCCACACCCCGCAGAAGGTGATCCATAACAACTCCCCCCTTATTATTGTAAAAGTCGGATAGCTAGTCTCACCCTCATGCCCCCCTCTCTTTCTACCTCCTTTCTGTTTCCTCTCCTGCTGCATTACTGGTACTCTTCTCTATTGTAGTGGCAAGCGGACAGAGGCGAAGAGCTTTAAATTATTTTTTTCTCAGTTCTCTGGAGATGTCAGCTCCTATTCTCTATTGTTGGAAAAGGAAGAGGTTGAGGAAGAGGGAGGGAGTTTTGAAGAGGATTTCAGAGACTGGGGGAAGAAGGAGAGGGGGGTTGCAACTGAGATCCATGCAGCACTCTACGCTACAAAGAAGACCTGTCTGATGACTTAAGTTCTGCACACTGCCACCAGCACAATTTTTAGTGAGTGAAGAGACACGTTGCAGAGAGATGAAATTAAAGGAGGTATGAGGTAGGAGAGACACAGAAGGATGCTGGTTAAAAGAAAAAGAGACAGACAGAAAAAAGATCGGCAGGTGGAGCAGGAGGTCTGAGATGGCATAAACACACCATCTCAGATGAATAGCTACGACACTTCCACAAGTGTAAAACCTGACTCAATCCTGCTCCTTTCTATGTTGAAAATTAGTATTTGCAGCTCTAGTGTTGATGTTCACACTTCTCTCAGCAAAATTAGTACATGAGTGTGTCCTTCCCATCATTCATAATGCATGGCACACAATGTGTGTGGGACATATCACTTGAGAGGCAGGCCACACCAAACCCTACTGCAGATTAGGTGAAGAAGATCTCCTAAAGAATAAGGGATTCCAAGATGGCTCAGAGTGAAAGCATCATTTATAATTGAATCTGCCCCAGAGGATTGTGCAGGCTGTCTGCCTTTGCCAAGGCTTCCTGGAGAGCCCAGAACTCCTCTCTCCCAGTCTCTCTGTTTGTCTCTACCCGTTCACTCTGCAATAACTGCAAGGCCCTCATACACACATACAGCACAGCAACCTCGGAAACTGATCTTACCCCAAGGCCTTTATGACTCAAACCCCAGTTGGACACATTTATTCATTCTGAATTTTTACAAATTGCCTATTTTGGTCCAAGGAGTGGGAAAAGTTTTTACAAACACTGCATCAGAAAATTTCTTGTTCGCTGTCCTTCACATCATGCGGCGATAATGATTAGGATCAGGGCATGATGTCAACAAATGTAGAAATTGTGTCAACTGCAAAGTCACATGGCCTTTGGCATTTTGCTATTCATCAGCAGTTTTTTAAAGGTACCCTGTGGAGTTTCTGAACATTAGTAGCGAAACAGACCAATGTTTATATGAATGGTTCTGCATTTTGTTTGCAAGGACGCAGGCAACAACAATACTTGCTGCTGGTATCAAGCTACTCTGCTAATCAACATTTGGTAGTGGTAATTTTTAACAAAACACAGTCATTTGCCACATGAAGACAGCAAACATGGATGTAAACATTACACAATTTAACATATTCAAAAAACTGGCTTTGCAAATGTTTTATGAGGAAGGAAATACACTCAAATGCATGTTTGGTGAGTAACACTCAATGTAAATATAATTGTTTACAGTTAATATTTTTTGTAGATCTTAAATACTATCGTTATATCTATGATAGTTTTTTGTGACTGTGTGGTAGTTCATACTGTTTATATAACATTTTGTAATAAAACTGTACTTTTATTCTAAAATTTCTTTATCTGTCCAGTAATGTTGTGCAGGTCAACCCATAACTCACTGGTCCTGCAGGTCGAGTGGGTTTGGGTAAGCTTACTAGGAAATATTCACAGGTTTGGGCGGGTCGGGTCAAAAAGTGACAAATCAGTGTTCTAACTAAGTTATAAATAACTTACAGAAACATTGCTTGCAGTAGGCTTTGCATTATACGCTCTCCGAAATGCGTGCCGTAGGCTAGGCCGTGATTACTAGTTCACCTAGTTATCTTCCCCTCTTTCTGTCACTGTGTCTCTGTCTCTCTCTCTCTCTAAAACACACACACACACACACACACACACACACACACACACACACACACACACACACACACACAAGCATCAGATGGTCCAGGTCCTCTTATGCCCTGGCTGTCAATAATCTGCGTTAAACGTATTACAACCTACATCTATCATACATCTCTCTTCATCCAGACTATAATTTAGCTTTTGTTTAGATTATACAAAAAACTCAAAACTCTTTTTTTTTTTTGACAGAAAGAAGATGCTACCTCTAACAATATGGCCAACTTAATCAGAAAAAATTAAAAACAGGCAATGTTAAGGTTGCACACAAAGTGAGCCAAAAAAGTAAGGTATAGGAAAGATTGAGTCCTGTCCGATGCTATCATTACAGACCACGTTGTCTGCTTGAGTTGTGAGACATAGTACGATATATATTATTCTATCAAAGTTTACAATTAAGATGTGAAGGATGCAGTGTTTGTGTGTGTGTGTGTGTGTGTGTGTGTGTCTGTCTGTGTGTTAATGTGTGTGTGTGTGAGAGAGAGAAAAAGAGAGACAGAGTTCATATCTTTAATGAAGGGTTACTCGTTTTGCGGCTATTCAACAATAAAGAACACTGTTTCGGACAATTCATCTGTTATTTTAATAGCCTAGACACGGGCGCTATTAGGCTAATATACAATATGCTATGCCATGCAATCAATGTATTATACTAATGTTTGGACAAACAGCCCAAAAATGAAATAGTGCAACATTAATCACTTTGCTGTAGCCTACGATGGCTCATGCAAAACCTTGTTATCTACACAAGCGTCTGACCTTTTTTAAATGTGCACTAAATAAGAAAACATTATCTCTTACTCTATCATACAGATGCCATTTGGTAGTGATGGTGGTTGATTAACTCATATTTTTCTTATCATAAGGGGTCGCGTGGGTGCGGGTATTAAAACACCCTGACCAGTACATCACTACTGTTCAGCCATCCTGTAGTGTACATATATATATCTATATATATATAGATATATATATGCTATTTTTTTAATGATAAAAGCACTGTGTTGAAACATGTCGGCAATTTAAGAGCAGAGGTAGTGTTGCAGAGTTATTTTTCATTTGATGTCAACAAACCACAACAGCAAATTGATTTTGCTAGTTCTGTTTGTTAGCCTCAGACTAGTTGTGTAAAGAATGTAATAAGTCAAGAAAGACTGACTATCAGTCAAACTGGTTGCCACTTTTGCCACAGAAAGCAACCAGCTTTAGTATTTACTGGATGGCAGGTAGCTGGTGTTAATTTCAAACACTGATGACAAAGAAAGCTACATAACTTTGTCACTTCTCTCCTCCTCAGCTGGCTTCAACAGAAAATTTGAAAATGTGGGAAGTGATAATTAAGGCGGCACTTCTGCATATAGTCTTCCCGCACATACAGTAATTGCACTTTGCAGAAACAGACAGCTACACTGAACATTTTGCAAACTGAAGTACAGAGCGATTCTTGCTTTTCCTTGCCAACTCTGTCAAATCCATTCAAAACTATTCTTCTGACATGCAGGCTGTGTATTTCAATTACAGGTAGAATGTATTTATAAAACATGAGAACCTATGTCTCAGATGCCCACCTCCCTTTAAGGAATATTGATTAGAGAGCTGAAAGACAGATGCTAAAAGGAATTAGTCTTGTATGAAGCAGTGCTAATCTTCCCTTTGATATCGACAACATCAAATAGAAAAGTACTTGAACCTAAACCTTGAACCTATCCCAAGTAATGATGAGCAAAAATACTAAATGTGCATTGCAATGCACCTCTCGCACGTTCTGTACTCTCTCCATCACACACAAACAGAAATAAGCATACACATACAAAATGCAGGCTGGAGTATGAAAAAGAAAAAAAAATCAATCAAGTTTGTACTTTTCAAAAGTTTACTCAGCCACCTCCCTCTGAGCCAAGGACTTCAATTCCACAGTAACATTAAAGGCGGTGCTCACTGTGGCCCTGCTTTTTTCACAAAACAATTCTCCAATTTAAGCTGAGGCATGCCATCAATGACAACCTTGATGAACTTGATGAAGTGATTGGTTTAGACAGGTAGCTCTTATTTCAGTCTGACATGCATGGCAACCTGTAAGGTACACAAGGTCCACAGTTAAGTGCACCAGTCTGCTATTCTTTTATGGAGGCAATCGGTACATGATAATGGTCATTCACCACATTAATCAGAATCCATCGCTCTGTGGGGCTTCACCTGTGTGCACTGCCAAGCAACCCGCTAACCTTGATGGTGCTTCGCTGGTATTATTTCATGCAGTGGGAGGTAGGAGTTCTCATGTAAAGGTCTTTGATAAGTTGAGTATGAGTGACAGAGCCTCGGTTTGGTGTTGGTAATAATAGATAAATCTTCAGGTGGCAATCATTGAAAACTCATCAAAGTTAATTTTTGTGCAAGTCTGATAAATACTCTACAGATGTAGGTTAGGTTGAGTAATGTACAGTTTAGTGTACATACAGGATAGACAGGTTATAGGAGGTTACAGGTTATAACTTGGCAACAAGTTATAGGATAAAACAGAATAAGTGAGTGGAGAAACATAATGAATGCAAATGCTTCCATACAGTGCAGGAGTCATCACTGAATGATTTGATGAGTATAAAATTGTCATCATACCTTGCCTACTCAGTCACCAAATGTGAACCCAACTTAACAACTATGGGAGATTTTGTATTAAGGTGTTCGAAAGAGGTCTCCACCACTGTCATCAAATCATCAAATGAGCGAATATCTTTTGGGAGAATGGTGTTCATCCCTCCACTAGAACTCCAGGGACTTGTCAAATCTATTCCAAGGAGAATTAAAATCTGTCTAACATCATGTAAACAACTTCACACATTGTCAGATTAATGGAGCTGGAAGTCATTCATTCCAATGCAGGGTGAATGATAGACAGTCAGACAGTACAGGACTGTTGCCCCCTTGCAACCACTGGACCCGCTGGCCATCGGATACTGGATACTTTTGGATCATTACTGGGGGGCTATCGTGCTCATGAACACATGAATACATAATATTTGTGATTGTTTGACCATTTTACTAACCATGAGAACCAAGCTAAACAAAGCAAGCTTCACAATACGGTCATAACAGCTGTCTGCTGCTGGGTCATTAAGGCAAGCATACCAAGATACAACAAGGTCTGGGCTATCCCCCATGTTGTTTTGGCCGCTCTATCCAATTCTGTCAAACGAGATCAGTTTTTTCCCAGGGATTGTATTAATAAAAATAGTCCTCTAAAATTATGGGGTAAGTTGTGCATATGGTGTAAGACAATTTATGTTGGTTTTTTCCTTTAATTTGTCAACCATCTGTACATACCTACAATGTATAAATTCTATTTAAGCACATATGCACAGTAATGTCTTTCTTTTATTCCTTTTCTTGGTCTCAAATCACACAGACACACACACACAAGGACACTCTACGAGATAGATAGCACACTCTGACTGAGACAGTCTTAATCACTGCACCTGGGTTCCCATATTGGAATGGTACTCTGTAGTTGCTGTTTTCCAATTCCCTCCGGCAGATGGTTTGACTTCAGCCCTCTAATGAATGTGTCAACTTTATAATTAATGCCCCCTCTCTCTTCAATTCACCTCCACTCTCTCCTCCGCATTCTTCTCCTCCTGACTCCTCTTCCCTTACAACATTGACCAGCTACCTTGAACAACTCTTGCTGTTAGTTCTACCCCTGCTCCAAGGACATTGGGTCCGAGACAAAACACTGTAGTGGCTCAGCCTGAGCCGCAATCCATCTCCTTCCAGTGATTTAACCACAAAGCAATGGGTTTAGGAGGAGGAGAGGGTAAAAGGCCACAGCAACACAGCCTATCTATGGAGGGGGGGGTTGAAAGCTGTAATTAACAGAATCCTTAAAAGGGAATTATAGATTAGCGATGGGCAGTACGGTGTATGGCAGTCTCACTGAGGTGAAGGCAAAGACACTAAGTGGGTAGGTGTTTGGTTGAGATTGCGCACATCTGCATGTGCATTTAGGCCTGGAAATATGAAGTGAGCTTGGATAGAAGTGCGTGCGGATGTGTGTGCTGCTTAGCGGCCAAGGCTTCGCTGAATTTACCTTGGGTGAGGTTGAGAGGGCCCGGGGGAGTTTGGAGGGCAGCGGGATGGAACATGCTGGTCTCTTAGTGTGTCTCAGTGTCAACCTAATTAAAGGCTAGGCCAAAAAACTCTCCATGTTGTTTTTGCTGCTGTTCTGTGTATGTGAGCATGTGGATGTGCACGCAACTGAAAATGTGACTGTGGATGTACAAGAGTTTGAAAACCTGTGCTTACATTTTTGTGTGTTCCTAAATACTCGTAAAATGAGTTTTCCGAACATTGTCTAGCCTGTGACCCCAATTTTATGTCTCAAAAGTCAGTCGATGGCACAAACAAGAATTGTTAAGTTGTTATGTGAATCTGGGTACAGCCTATTTTGTTTTCAAGAGGAACTTAAAACTGATCAGATATCCCTGAGAAAGAAGATGGTTCCCTACAGCATGTTGACATAAATAAAAATGAATTAAGGAAATCAAGTTGTCCTCCTGAACTTTCTGTATGTTCAGTGAAATGTCATATTTCCAAAGGCACTTCTACAAATTACTCACGCTCATATATGCTCACTAAGTTATCACACTAGGGGTCCTGACCCCAAAGCTGAGAAACTCTACGTATGTGTGTGAATTAAAGTTTGTAAGTGTGTGTATGCCTTTTTTTCTGGTGGGCAGATTTTGATTTAAGTTGATATCTCTGTCTTCTTCTACACTCTCTCTTTCTTCCTCTTCTTCTTCACTCAGTCTTTCATTCATATACCTCAACCCCATCCATACCACTCAGCCCCCAATTGCTGCCTTTGAAGATGTACTTAGCTGAACTCACGAGAAATTTAAAGTGAGTGACGGCGGCTTTCAACAGCTCATGAAAGGCAAAAGAAATCTGCCACTCTGTGTGAGTCAAATGGATGTGGGAATTGTTGTAGTAGCATGGGTAGCAGGGACGGGGACTATAGGCAAAACCTCTGTAAAAAGCTTACTTCAAACCCTTAGCACAGGCTCGCACACATTTTGGCTCACACAAATGAAAAAAAAATACACAGGAAAGACAAATAAAGTCTCAGCCAGTAGAACCCTTGAGCTACCTTCAACAAAACAGCCACCAAAAATGCATCATTCAAGTATATTTTGGTATGTCTTCATTAGGCAGGTTTTTTCCTCTCCTTGCCCTTGGTCAATACAATAGCACAAAGCAAGGGTTCTCAAAATTTTTTCCCCAGTCTGACGCCAAATTGAGAAATTTATTCCGCTGCCTTGAGGAGTCAAGCTCATTAAAACATATTACTCCGCCTGTCATATGGAGACCTACCTATAGGCACACAATTCATTTCTGTTAAAAAGAAAAAAGCTGTAGATGCTCATTGACCTGTACACTTAAATATGTTGCAGTAGAAAGGCAAGGTGAAAGGGGCCTATTGTATAGTCTAGACATGAACTCTTGTTTCATCAAAGGAAAGACATCAATGTTGGTGCCACAGTCACAAACATCAGGATCTGACTTCATTTTACTGCAGTGTTGGAAATACTTAGAGATAGGGATGTCTTTGACTGTGCCATGGGAGGCATACATAGTAGCACAGACTATGCAAGAGGAGCAATTGATATCTTTGAACTTTTATGCTCCAGCTTTATGTATGGATATACACATACAGCATTATTTGTATTTTGCTTTGTATGATCTTGTGTGATCTTTAACCAAATTATTTACTTGAGGAAAATCCAGACGGTAAGAAAACCATACTGCAGCTCTTCCAAGTCCAGTATTTGTCCCTACCAGAGCCCAGAGAACCCTGTACCAACACAGTATGTTATAAAAAACGAATCCCCTCTTCTTCAGAATATTCCTCTACAGCTATATTGCCTGCATTCTTGTTCGAATTTCAAAATCACCACTTATCAAAGCATTTCTTGTGCACAACCTGGCTACCCCCCAGTCCCACCTTCACACTTGACCCTAAACTACATCTAGAAGGTTCTAAATCCGTAGTGTGAGGTCTGAGGCTGATTTATAGGTATGACGAACTGAATGGCAGAAAAGCAACTTTAGGCATGTGATTTTTTTGCTAATGTAAGGCACTGTGGTCAGGCCAGCAGCGCAAAGGACAGAGATATCACCAGGACAGCTATGGCAAGAATACCCACCCTGGAAAGTGGCAAGTGTGTCATGCTTTTGTTCAACTTTTATTTAATTTGTAATTGTATCTTTTTACTAATAGTAGAGGTAGGCCAGCAATAAGGGACAGAAGTAGGCCACTGAAGCACTGAACAGATTTGGGAATAGACTGGGTGCAGCACTGACTGTTACCATAGAACTGATACAATACAAAATACTCAAATTCTTCTAATTATTTCAAAACATGGGATTACATGTTCTATTAAAAAAAAACAGGAAATGACAATAATGGAATTTTAAATGAAAGAGATGTCAAGGAAGTGAGCTGGGATGAAAGACAGGACTGGAAGGCATCTTTCTGCCATAACAGGACATGTATACATCTATTCAACAAGCAACCCTGACATCAAACATTGAAACAAAGTGAAAACATCAAAGCTGTCTTGGGGATAACATTTTGTACTGTCAAATTTCACATTACCTTGATCAATTTAAACTTTTATATTGTTCCATCAAGTGCACCACAAGCACCCTTTCAGAGAGTACAATAGAAGTTCTTCAGATTGATGGCATATCCAGGCAGAGAGGCATCCTTATTGCAAAAAAGGGAACTGTTGTTTAGATAGAGAAAGGAAAAGCTCGTGTGGGTGAGTGCCAGTGACTTAGCATTATGTGTGCATGTCTGTGCATAGATATGCAAGTGTGCATGTGCACAGGTGCATGTTTACATGTGAACCTGCAAGTTTAAATTTCATCTGGAGACTCCCATACTTATTCAGTTGGCTGTGGGTCCTTGTAAAATAGCCCCTTGCAAATATTTACATTTCAGTATGCTGATTGCTTCACTAATGGCTGGTGTGGAGTGCTCTATGTGGCAAGATGAAGGGGCCAGTGAAGCCAAATACATGGTCCTAGCATAGTAACTAAGGGTGGCAGGAGTGAGAAGTGTAGTGTTGGGAAACAAACTGTTAATGTGGCTGGGTAACAGGGAAAACAACACAGAAATGGGAATATATGAAGCGTAATATCCCATTGCCCATTGAAAACTTTCTCCAAACAGGCCTCCCATGACTAACTGTCCTGCTCATTCTGGCCAGCTACGTTTGTATGTAAAAAGAGGTGAAAACAAACTATTACTCATGGGTAGTAATTTGCACTGGCATTACTCGTACAAAAAAACATTAGCTGAATGCTAAATATCCCCATTTTATCCCATCAAGACATGCCATTCTTCAAGCCTCCTCAGAATCTAATAAAAGATTTAGACAGTTATCTCAGCTTGCAAGACCAAAGGGGAGAGATTAGACGAACAAACAAACTCCAAAGAAATCTCTTCTCTCTCTTTATCTCAGTTTGTTTTTCAGAGTCTTTCAGTCAGGCTTCATGGAAAATGAGGGACACTACAATGCCTCTAAATATTTTTCTTTCTCTCAGATTGCCAATTTTGCTATCAGATAACCAACAAATATGTGTGTTTGGTTGCCTGGGCTGTAGTCCTGTGTAGCACTAAGGGTGCTTTCTCATTATGTGCTATCAGCAATATAAGGTTTGGCTGCAAGAGGAGGCTGCAAGGTTTGGCTTTTCAGAGAGGAAACCCAACAGGTTCTAGAGCTCATCTCTCACCAAACACTTTAATTGGATCTTTTAAGCACTAACCTGCTGCCCCCAAAGCACTGCCTGGGTTTTAATTAAACAAACGCCATATTAGATATCACTTAAGGCTCGTTTAAATGCCAAATTTAACTCATCCTCAACCACAGTGCCACAGGGAATCGATGCAACCCCCAACACCAAAAGAATAATTTAATATACCTCAGTTTTTACAAACGGCATAAACAATTCCCTTACAGCACTGTAATCCATTTAAATCTTATGTTTAGAGGTTACAAAGTGTTGATTTTACTCTGTACTTGGGCTGTTCAACTGTGATGCATCAGGGCTTCTGTGCTAAGCCCGTATTGCCATCCCTGCCAAATAGCCTCATTCAGATGCCACTTCTACTACAAACCTCAAACAGCCCAATTGCCTCATCTTGACACTCCTTGGCTTCGATTAACACCAGGATTATTCAGCCAGAACGCATCAACAACACTCATATTTCTCTCTGAGATGGGATAAATAGATCATTCGCACGCTGCCAATAAATCAATAAAACATTACACTGATGCAAAAAAAGTTCCCACAAAAAAGGTGACAGGCAGGGAACGACTGTAAATGCTTTGCCTATTTGTCTTTTTCATCTTTCTCACTCTCACCAGGAGAGGAAGTGTCTGAGAGGGGATGGGAAAGAATAAAGACATGAAAGGAAGAGAGATATTTTCAGTTTCATTTTTGCTCTGTTTATATGATGGACGTTTACATCTCAACTAAAACAAAAACGATTTGTTACACTCAGATCAGTGAATCATCCTAAGGACCAATATAAACTTTCATTGGTTGATTGTATACTGCACAATGAATGGAGACTTGTCAGACCTGGAGGAAAAAGATCACTACACACTCTCACCATTATCCAGACAACACCACACTAGGAAGAAAGAAGGACCCTCTAATGGACCCTTGTCCAAGCCTAAGAGAGCTATCTCCAAGTCCTGGGCAATTAATGTTTGACTATTTCCTCACTTACAACCACTTACAGCAGTCACAATGAATCAATGCCTGTGGATATTTCGATTGGGACAACGTCCCCACCCTCCCCAAAGCAAAGCCTGTCTCCTACTATATATCCTGAGCACACTTATTCCTTTCATTTGCATTGCCTTCAACCCAACCACTTCTACTCTTTACTGCCCAAGGGTGCTTTTTACTTCTATTACAAGATTTTAATTCTCTTTGATGATAGGCTTGGACTATCATCAACACAGAGCCCTTAACCCTAATCTCTCTCTTTCTGCCTCCTCCTTTCCACTTTACCATTGGGGGGGGGCAGCTCCTGTTGTTGAGTGTCTTCATGTGTGAGCATCTCTATGTATGTACGTATGCTCGTATAGGAGAGATGTAAAGGTATGAACATATCCCTGAAGCCAAGAAAGCCAGTATTTGGCAACACACCTTAAACAGGGGTGTACTGGCAGTAGAGGTAGTCATGGCTTTAGTCACATAACTCCCGATCCAGCTTTTATTACCACTCATTGTCAATGCAAATGAGCACAGCTAAAGCTATCAATGTCACCTGAGCAGCGCCAGAAGGGACAGCAGGCACCAAAACATTTCTGTAAGTCCTTGATAAAACAATTGTGTAACGTATGAAAAAGAATAACTCCATAAGTGATGAATTACCCCCGTTTTTCGGAGCACTTTTTGATTCTATCTCAAAGCGCACACATACTGCAGATTCAGTTTTTGCTGGGTGGTTATTGCACCATTTGAAAGCATTGGTATTCTGTTGGAAATGTAGCTTTCTGGATATCTGCGGCCACTCCAGGGAGGAGGAGCAAGAGAAAAAGAGAAAGGGAGAAGAAATTCAACTGCATTAAAGTTTTTAATGACGACAGTGAAAAATTGCTGAGTAAGAGAAACCTCAAAAATTGATCTGGACATGAAAAGCAATGGAGAGTGTGGGAGGAAAATGAGAGCATGTGACGAGAGAGACACAAAAAAGTAAGAGTCATACCAAAAGGCTTGCTGTAGGGATATCTAGGATTTGCAGAGGAGTAAAAAACAAGGGTGACGTATAAAGAACCAAACAATCTTTGTAAAGACTTTTATACATTCTCTCCAGTGGCTCAGATTCGAACAATAGGCTCCAATTCCCCCTCTAGGTACAGCAGGCCACTATCCCCTACCTTTGTGTGTGTGTGTGTGTGTGTGTGTGTGTGTGTGTGTGTGTGTGTGTTGAGCTGGCTCTCTGCCTAGCCAATTATGTGCTTGTGCTAGAGCCATCTACCCGTCCCTGACCTTTACCACCCAGCTCCCAACAGACCACCCTCCACTTCACCAGTTTGTCCGAATGTCTGTCCGACTATCGTTCTTCGCTGGCCCACTAAAAAGAAAGGAGAGATGTTCCTTTGTGCTTTTTTTTTTTCTTCATTTCACAAGAAAGCATACAATCCATCCTCCTAAAATTCTCTCCTTTTCTCAGGCTTTAAGCACCTACGAAGTTTGTCTGCGCTACAGTCTACCATTTTGTCGCTGTGATCAAAGCTATTAATAGTTGTGAATATAATCTGGTTTTGTAGATGAATTTCTATCTAGGGTGAAGACCAAATGAAAATAAAATAAAAATGCAGCTAGTTCTGACCATTACTTCCTGATGGCATACATCAGCAGGACACAACAATCCAGTCAAATGGCAGATAATGAAAGCAAGGAAGCAATTCAAATCCTTAGGAGTCTTTTAAAAGCAAAAATGCAGCGAATCAAACAGATCAACCAACATTATAGCAGATATTCCATACACCTTGTACCTATTCTTTCCCCTTGTCCCTTGTCTCTTTCTCCATCTATCTTGATGTACATCTTTCTTTTTTCTGCCTCCCTTCTATCACTTTTGTCTCTGGGCAGGATAATTAAAGTTCTTTGATGCTCTACCTCTCCAACTGCTTCACAGGGTTAGTGTTAATAGAAGTCACTGGCTTCCACCAGACCTTGGACTTTAAATTGAATGTCTCCTCTCCATTTGCGAGCAGCAGGAAGATAAAAGGGCAAAGTGATAGGCTCTTTGCTTCCTGTTCATAGAGCTCAAACTATACAAAAGGAGATACTTTAATGGTCACTGCTCTGCATCATATTCAATACAAATGAATACCAGTTGAATTTGAGTGCCAGTATAATGGGTGATTGGTGTGTAGCAACACGTACATTATGTGCATTGATGTGAGGGCACTAGTACATGGAAGAACACTGAGAGTGAAATGGCTCCGTTGAGATTTGAGTCTGATGGTTTTGGCTGGAAAATCATCTGCCCATTCACGTTATTTCTCTTTTCTCTGGCTCATATCTCATCCTTAAATTTCTGTAGATGCAAGGCTGCCAACAGAAAAATCAAAAACCAAGATAATGGGGATGTCGCAGTGTCTCAAAGAGTGGTGCATTTTGTGAGTCCTACACTGTGCCAGAAAAGGTTTTGTGTTTTCTTACTTCTCATTTAGTCTCCCTTCACTATATTATCCCTTCACCATGTTATCAAACCAGAGCAGGGTTAAAGCAACAAACTGTCGGAAGCTTTTTTGCCATCTCCTACAGTATATGCCACTTCTCATTAAGAACTTGGCATGAATCTCTGGCACAAATGATGTGGAAGTATCTTTACTGTGAATACTGTACATAAACTACTCCTTTATTTGCGCACCTCTGAAAGGTTGTTTTTGCCACAACTAGGAATCCAAAGGGGCATGCCTGTAGTAAAGTGGGTAGCTTTGATGTATCATTCAGCTTGAGCCGAAACACATACAGTACCTCCCCACACAAATACACACTTGTCAATTTATTTACCCACGCACTTCAGTTGTGATGCCATCATAGCATCAAAGCTGCACACTGCTCCGCACTGACACTTCTTGACTGATTAGTAAAACTCGCTTCTGTTAGTGTAGGATGTGTCCAGTGTATAAAATGTACATATACAGTATATTTGCTATTTTCTTGAGAGAGCCAAGTGACAGTTTTAATCAGTAGCCTCTTTCTGATGAATCCTCCACAGGATCAGAATAAATACACTGCATCATGCCCTGGCTCTTGGGGTATACAGGCTTGTTCTGCTGGAAAATATTCACTCCACAATAGACCTCATGACTTGTTTGTGCTCATTTCTAAAATAAATGTACAGAGATGTAGGTTAAGACATCAACTTTGCTTTGGCACTGAGGTTTATGTGAGTGTATTGTCTAAATATCACTGAATGCACAAAAGTCCCTCTTTGTCTTGATGCATCTGCAAGTTTTGAGCAAGTTCTGTAGTATAAGGGAGGGTGCACATGGACATGTTTAAAACATTGTTTTAAGGGTGCAGCCATAGTACCAAAGTCTGTGTGCTTCTGGGTGTACGTGGAGAGGCTTTGAAGTGGACTCATGCTGGGATGCATTCCACATGGCAGGAGAATCTATGCAGCACAATGAAAAACATGCACTCGCTGAATACACACATACAGACACATACAGTATAAGTACATGAGGGCAAACAGTTGTAAGCAGTTTGAGAAGCGACAGTATTCCATGAGACAGGAGAGTGGGCTGCAAAGCACCATACCTGCCAGCTTCTATCTAGTCGACAGACTTCTGGGAACCAGACCCTACAGAAACTTGCCAAGTCTGGTTGGTTAAAAAGCATGGGATTTAAAATTCGGCACACATACGTTCATTTCTCTGGTGTGCCTTCCTCTTAAATTTTAAAATATTATAGCCATCAGTACTGACATTAGGGGCTTGTTTCATCATCTCCAGCAAAAGTACCACAGCAAATCAAGTGTTTTCAATTTGTAAGAGGCTGCTACAAGAGTTTCATGTTAATACTTCTGATTGTGATTATGCCATAAGATTAAGACAGACTGTTAAAAGAACAGTCATACCACAAAAAGTCCTAACAAGTTAGACATACATGTGAACATGCTCACAGAAAGGTCAGTACCATAATTCCAGGCAGGGATCTGGGCCATAATGTTAAGCCAAATCAAAACCAAAGGTCTGTACTTTAGAAAGCCTGCTGGACAGCAGTCTTAACCGCTAAATAAGAGCCCATCTGCTCACTGAATCTTAGTTTGTGCTCATCTCCCAATCAGCCTCTTCACTTCATCAACTGCCATAAGGATCAATACAGCACTTCAGTATTGATTCTGCACTCTGTGGTCAATGCTAGCTCCAATAATCACCTCTGTTCGCTCATCAATTAGATACTGTGAAACATTAAGGCTAGTTGAAACATTAATTCACTCAAATGTATAAATTATGCAAGCCCTAAATTCACAAAAGTATGTACAGTTATCCTTGTTAGGACATTGCATTGAGTTCCATTCATTGTTGACAGGGTAACCCAAACCCCAACCCTAATCTTAACCATAACCAATTCATGCATAATCCTAACCTCAATTCACACTTTACCCCTAACCTTAACAAGGACCTCAGAAATTATGTATTGCCTCATTAAGACCGGGCTTTGGTCCCCATAAGGACTACTGGTCCCAAAGAGGTAACAAAAACACGTACACACACACACACACACACACGCACACGCACACACACACACACACACACACACACACACACACACACACACACACACACACACACACACACACACACACACACACACACACACACACACACACATAAACATTTCACATTTGAAAACTGCAACTATGTTGCCTGGACTGGCACTGATATATACACTATGGCATTGCAGTGGGGTGAATATCTGCTTCCCTTTCCTCTCCTCTAGTAGAGCCTGATAAGCTCTGCTCCAGCTTGGCCAGATAGACAGAACAGGGCTGAGTATTTTTTCTTTCCTTTTTTTTCTATGCTGTGTGTCCTAGATATCTGTACATAGTGGCAGCAGTGCGTTAATTCACTCAGACGCTGTCACGAATGCAGCTAAACGTAGCTCAAGCTTGCAACTTGGCATGAGGGCAAAAAGGAGAGAGAGAGAGAGCCAGCTTGGACAGAGGGCTGGGTGAAAAGAAAAGCAGAAATAAAAAAGAATTTACCAAGAGATGAAGACGAAAAAACAACACGATGGATAGACAAGGATAGAGATAAAAATGGAACATGGGCTATTTATGAAAATGAATGGCTTGGGATGTTGGTTTGTGGAATTAACATTGGTGACAAATCATTCGTGGGCGTTGGTGTTGAATTTTTTTCAGGCGACATGTGGCCACATGCTCAAGCCTATTGATCTGGGAGAGTGATACTGTATCAGGATAAGCCTGTCTCTCTTTGCTGCATTCAAAGATTGAATGTGTACTTTATGCTTCCTATTCTAGGGCCAGGCCCTTTTCATGTAAGTAACTTCAATGGAGAAAAAGAACCTGAAGTGAACAGTGCTTGAAATACAGAAACACAATTTTTATCACTTGGTAGTTGGTTATATACCTACACATCTAGGTAGCAGATTGCAAGGTAGCTAGATAGCTACCATATATAGTAGGGATGGGCATTTCAAGCAAAAATACTATTCGATATTCACTGGTAACTACTCAACCATTCCTTGAAAGCCAGGCCTTTATGTATTTGAACGCAGCTCATATTAAAGTTAGGCCTGTATTTAAATTTTACCCTTTTCAGTACAATTTGTCTCAGTTTTCTGATTTGCCTCTGGTTTAATTCACTGCTGATTCTGTTTGCTGTTAATGCAAACTCAAAACTCCCTCCATTTTACCTGTTGCAGTCATATCTGGCTCATCATTCTACTGCTAACTTTCTTCAGTCTAAGAGAATAATATTTTCATTCACTATTAATTGTCAATCACGTCCACTTTGACGTTTTTTGATCACGGTTAAGATACTGCAAATTAAACGCTAGATTTCCAAGTGCAGTCCAAAGGGCATAATCCCTACATACCCTGGAAGGTTTTCATATGAAATATCTGAAGAAAGTATTTCCATTAAATGACATGACTATGTTCTTGCACTATGAAATCAATATTTGGAATTTAACATCATGATAATTCCACTTCCAATCGATATTTTCAGCTGACCTTTTTAACTTTATTTGTTTATGCTATCCACTATTATTTGAGACTCAACTACGTAGTATCTGAATGCTAGCTTTTATTTGAGAATTTATGGCAGCAAGATAGATAGCTAGACAGATGGAAAAATAGCGGGATGGAGATAGATAAATAGATAGAATTTGCAATGTTGAGGGAATGGAACAGCAGGCCTTTTGTTGGATAAATCTGCTTAGTTTAAAGTCAGTATTGATAAGGGAAAACAGAGGAAAGAGTGGAATAAGGATCAAATGTTTTGGCTAAAGGACAGCCATAGAGAGGAGAAAATCAATTAGAGGGAGAGAGGCAGGGAGAAAGAAAGTGGGGAGGAAGTTTTTGCATGTATGTGTGTGTGTGTGTGTGTGTGTGTGTGTGTGAGCGCGCGCGCGCTAGTATTATCAGGTTCACAGCATTGAGAGTAGAGTTGAGTGATTTTATGTGAGTGGTGGACAAGAGAGGAGGAAGGTGGAAGAGGGGTGACTCATCTCCTGGTGCAGATACAGTAGCAACAACAGCAGTGTGTCTGTTTGCATGCACCGTGTAGACCTCAAAAAAGACCTCTCTCCATGGGTGTACACTTCAACCTGCATCTCGTAAGCAGATTACAAGCACAAACATACACACATATATACTGTATTAGAAATAAACCCTCTCCTCTGTCTACAATTGAATCTGCTCTTCGTAAGAAAGTAGTACCAGTACATTACAAACAAAAGGACAGATATATATAGATAGACACATACAGTACAACACGATACATAACCAACAATAATCTCTTTTCCACTTCAGAGTGCTTCTTATAAGCAGACGCACAGTCACACACACACATACATGCAGTCAGTATCAAGTCAGAGTCAGCTTCTTTAGATAAAGCAATGTAGATAATAGCTTGGCATGCTATCATTGCTATGATTAATCCTTCGGCCTGCTTTTGAGCACTTGATAAATTAAATCAAGGAAACACCCACTACCACCCACACACACACACTGGCATGCATGGAGTTATGAGGGTCTAATCAATCTTACGCAGGCGAAGCGGTTACAGTTTCATCCTGCTAGCGAGGCTGAATTGCTCCTTGCAGTCTTCATACTGACAAATATGGGACACATATTGTTTATATCTACAGTGCCCCAGGGGGCTTTTGTGACTCATATGAATTATCCATATCCACTAAGTGCCCTGTAAAACAGGATGAATCACAGGTTAAGGCTTACTAAGTCTCAACCAGTTATGTAAGACTCCAGTAAAGGAGAAGTCTGCCTCCTTTTTCCTATCTCTCTTACCCTCTCATATCTTTTTATGTTAATTTTACCTGTTTATTTTACACTCAGGATTACAGCAAAATAAAAACATGTATCGCTTACTGTATAAAGCATTACATATGATTCTAAGCTTCACGCATAGTTAGAGAGAGGCAGCTACAAGGAAGCAGTTCTCTGTACAATAAACAAGAGGTCAAGGGGTGGGGAGAAAAACATTCATGCCCCCTGAACCAGTCTTCAACTTGTGACCAACCATGGCAAAATATTGCCCTCAGAGAGTGCTAATGATTCCCGAGGGAGTGCTAGTGTTGTTTATGAGATGTGTGCAGCGTGGAGTCCTGTGTACTGAGGAGGTGCGCCTGGGTGGCAAAGATTTGTAGCGTGTGTCAGTGCATGTGCATGCCCTCCCTGATGGTGTCAGTGTATGAATTTAACATTTTATTTATTTGCAAATATGCAAGTGTTAAGCACATTTTTTAAATTTTGGACGAATAAAATGTGGATCGGCATATTTCTATCAACTATTTTTTTTTGAAAATAATTAGGAGGATTTGAGAAGATTATATAATTAATTGAGCATCAGTAACTGGTGTTTTTAATCAGCCAGTACGGTTAATTAAAGAGGGGTGACATGCAACAAGGGTCCCCATCTGGACACATAACAGGGACATTGTGATTATATACAGGCCCAAAGACACTTTGATTGTTTAAATTTTGAGCTTTTTGGTGGAGTGGAGGCAAGTATCAGTGAGAGGCAGCATAATATGAATGTATATCTACAGTAGAAGAAGCAGAAGTGTGTACTCCAGTGTTTTTTTTTTTTGCTAATTTCCTGCATTAACAATCTATAATTAGTTTTATATGCAAACAGCTGCATGGAAAAACTAAGAAAAAGTTCACACAATCTGAGTAATTTGGTCTTACAATGATGCCTCTGTATGCACAACCATTAGCAGAAAATAAACAGGAACAAATGTTTAGGTTCTGACAATTCACTGAGGATTTTCAGTGTCTAAACTGTGCCCATGACCATGAATCCTATGTCCTCCACAGCAGCACCAGCTGTAACACTGATTCTAAAACAGGAAGGAAGGATGTCAGAATCAGAAACAGCATGTCCATCAGTTTTGTTTGTTTCCTGTGTGATATGAGGACACATAAATGTGTGTTCTTGTTTGTCATTCTTCAGACACATGGCAATTCCCCTAAAAGTTATTATACAGGCTGTGCATGTCAGGACACAACACATGTATGTCGGAACACTTTCATTGACCCATCAACCTGCCCAATCAATCCTCCCTACAGGGGTTCTTCCATAGGCTCTATCAAACTTGTGTTCATGCCGGCTCGCCCTGCCTGTCTGTCTCTCTTTCTGGCTGGCAGTGTGTCCATATTAGTGGTGCTAGCAAGATGATATCATGTTTCCGGCTGGCCAACAAGCCTCTTAGTCAACCCTGGCTGTCTGTTTGCTAAGGGACTGCAGGAAGTCCCAACGCAATATCCACTCAGTGCATCTGGGCAAGCCCATTAGCTACTTTAGCCTGGACTAGAGAGGGTTGGAGAGGCTATCCCAATCTTTCTTTCTATGTCTGCCTCTCTGCTGCACCTCTTTTTCTTTAACATGTACAGTCTCTCCATCTTCCTATCACTTCTTCTGCCCCGTCTTTGCTATCTCTCTTTCTGTCCAAATAATTTTCATCTCTCTGTTGCTTATTCACTCTTTACATCGCTATGATTCCTTCACCACAATAAGGAGAAATACTACACTGGAAACCTGGCAGAGCAAGAGATATTTTTTTCCAGTTCTTGCAGAGAACGATGGAGGGGATTCCAAATAGTATATTTACTTGGCTGTAAACATATTTATCAAGGGATGAATTATCTGTTGGTTGTGCATGTGTCTGCAAAAACACGTTTGTCTAGATGCTTGGTCCCAGCTCTGAAGCGCTGAGTAATAACAAAAATCACCTTTGACAATGTGCTACTGCCTATGCTTGCAAAAAAACAGTACATTTACTTAGTCATCTAATGCTTTACCCATGCAAATATGGGTCAAATATAGGTTAATTGCTGCTTAAATAACCTCGTATTGAAAGAAAGTCATTAATTTTGTTTCTTTTATAATACTTAATTTCTACTATGGCAAACTGTACCAATAAACTATTAAGACACCCCATTAACCCTAAGGTGAATATGAAAATAGATGACAATAGCTGACGAAAATAGCCTTTCTCAGACAATCAAAAATTATTCACTGAAGTGCTAATTACTGCCAAGAGACACATCCTGGAGAGAGGTGTGAATCTGAGGGAGGTCCTTTCTGTACTCTATATACAGTAAATCCTTAATCTTTTAATCTTGTCCCCTCAAGGTCACAGTCTTTAGTGCAAATGTATCTAATAATATCCCAGTGACTGCATTGAAGTGAGCCAGCCCAGATGACTGACTCAATTCTGTGGTGTCATGGTGATCCGTGGATCTGAATGAGAAAATAGAGTATTTGAAAGGTATTCTCATGTCTTGCCGCCTGTTTTTTGATGGAGTCCATAATGAGCTCTGAGTGAAGTCACTAAGGGTGGTGAGGGCCAGTGAGTAACCTATTAGTTAACCATATGATGTCAATGTAGGTCACATCCAACATGTTTCATGACCTCCGCAGGAAATCTTCGTTCTGTCTAATCTCTGGAGGTCACTGTCTCCATGGAGACAGACATGCCACGAGGACCACAGCCCTTCAAACTAATTGGCTATGTGATCAACACTAGAAAGAGTATCTATTTCTACTACATCCATATTTGTTGAGAGAGTGATAATAGTAAAAATCCTGGCAAAAAAGAAATTAGTTATTTAAAAAATGGCTAAATATTAAGAAACAAATAAAAAAGGAACTAAATATTAAATATCTATAGGCTTGGTACAATTCATGCTCATCATTATTAATTTGCATCACGGATGGAGCTACAATCAGTAGGGGTTTGTTCAAATGAATAATCATATGATGGATAATTATGAAATGTGTTCAACTACTTCCTGTTGGAAGCCCTAATTAGAAGAGCTAGAGAACTAAAATATAATTAATAACCCAAGGCTGGAGTGACCAAGCAGGGGGCAAAAAAGCACACACTGAGTTTCTGGAGAATAAGTTTGCGAGGACAGATTTCCCTGGATAATTTGCAGGGCAAGCAGATTTAGGAAAAAATATATAAAAAATATATATAGAGAGTTTTGGAGAAAAAAATGTTTATCTACAGTATATGTTGTGAAAGAAAAGAACTATGAGCAAAGAGAGAAAGTCAGGGAGAGAAAGGAGAGGAAGGTTAAATGTGATGCTGTGAGCTGAGCAGGCGTAAAAGTGAGATAAAGGTCAGGATGAGAGGGAAATGCAGGAGGAGCCATTGCGATGTCACTGTCACCTCATTAATGTTTTCGACTCTTTTTTTCACATTTGTTTTATTTCATTCTCTCCACTGCTCCACCTCTCCTTTCCTTTCCTTTCTACCTTTTCCTGACCTTCTTTCTCTCCTCTCTGGCAGCCTGAAAAACAGCTGTGTCTTCGCCAAGATAAAATGCCTGAGCTTGTGAGGGCAAAAATAGGGGCAGAGTTTGCAACAACTTAAAATAACCAAATAATTAAGCCCCTAAAACAGTTCTTCTTATTGAGTTGCTCTCCTGAGCATAAACAGGGAGCAGAAGAAAAAATAAAAAAGAGAGGAAGAAGTCGAGTGAAGAGGAGCAGGATGAAGAGGGAGGAAAGGCGAGCGAGGAAATGTTTTAAAATGTGAACGAACAAGTAGACAGGAATCTTGTCCTCTTATCCTCCTCTATCCCTCAACCATCTTACTTCCCTGTTCTTCACTCTATTTTTTTCACCCATCATGAATAGCCAGAGGGCAATATCATTTAAGTCTACAAATGTGCTGTATTATGCCTACACATATATATGCACACCTCATCAAGGTAGACTGCAACACAAAGCGTACAATGCTCCCAGTTCATTGGAATAATTTATATACATTCTATATGTGGGACGTCATTATGCAGCTGCTGCACCTGGACCAATACATTTTACAGGAGACTGAGGGGTCAAATGCATTTTTCATTACTTCAGCTGTGACAACAAAAAACGTTCCAGTATGTTGCCATGCTATTTCAACAAGCTACTGAACCAACTGAGAGGGGGAGAACGAATACTTTGCCATTTGGACTTTGCAGTTATTTCTTTGGCCTTGCCACAATATGAAAAATATTTTTTTAACTATTACCTTTTTATACTCTGGGCTAATAGTGACCATGTCACAGTTAGCATTTTTTACTGGAAACATATTACACTGGTAGCCAGAGAGGTTTAGTGCATTCAGTTGTGGCTAATAGTTTACATTTGTCCCTGTGGTTTCAATGAGAGTACTTCCACAGCAGTAAAATTAGTAGAAAAATAGAAAGAGAAGAAAATAATTGTAAATACCTAAATTGAATGAAATTTGTTCTACATAACAGTGATAACAAGATTAAGAGTTTAGAGTCATGCTAGCTGTACTTAGTCAAATGGGGCTATGAGCTAGATGCTAATGTCAGGATGCTAACATGCTCACAATGACAGTGCTACCATATGGATTTTTAGCACGTATAATATTTACCATGATCACCATATTTGTTTAGCATGTTAGCATGCTAACATTTCCTAGTTAGCACTGAACACAAAATGCAGCTGAGGAAAGTCTTTAGATTTGCAAACTGAAATTTTGACCTGATGATGACACTAGATGACAGGTTAAAGGGCTCACCAAAGTCCTTATAATTCATCCTAAAAGGGGTTTGAGTGCCTATACAAAATTTTGTGGCCATCCGTTCAATAGTTGAGATTTTTCAGTCTGGACCAAAGCGGTGGACCAACCAACAGACAGACAGAAGAGCACTGCCACCCATTGAGCCATAGCACCAGCATGGCTAAAAAAATCTAAACAAACTAACGGGACAGAGAATATGGCTATTACATTAATGTGTCAACATGTTTCCAGTGCACATTATTGATAGTGAAGTAGTGCTCCCATTCTACATGAGATACCTGAAGTGAGCACATAATGTATTTATAGAAATATTTATCACACCACAGTCTTGAATACACTTCGATCTAGAGTTTCAATAGAATCCTTTTTGAATTAGAATTTGTTCACTTTCTTTTCAGTAATTCTTCCAGCAGCGAGAAGAAGCCATTCTTCAGTTAGACTAAGTGCCAATACTGCCACTTTTTCTTTACAGTGTCAAGGGCCCGAGGAAGAAAAACAGCAGACTCGAACTAAAAATGTCAATCCTTTGATAAATTTGTGAAAGAATAGAAGGATTTGATGTGGCCTTTATTCAAATCACAAGCTTATCTTAGAGAAAAATACAACCGTGTCTCAGCTTCCATTCCTCCCTTCCTCCCTCCATTTCAATCTTCTCTAAACTTACAGGACAGCACAGGTCATTTCTATGAAGATGATGATGTTTCCAAAGCCACTCTCTACAAGGTGATCCCACATCAAATGACTGCTACACAAGCACACACATAGACAAACCACACATACTCTCTCTCTTTTATTCTCCTTAAGTACTAAGGTTAAAGCTTCAAAGCAGGTCAAACCACTCTCACAGTTGTTATTCAGCTGTCTCATTCAGTTTTAAACTATATCTGGTCAATTTATAGAAAAGCGATGATGCTTTTACTATCACTTGTAATGCACCCTCTGTCCATATACTCAAAGCACGGAATTACTTGAAGTAGAACACACATGATCTGGATTTGATCAATAAATTGTTTTATGATTATTCATATACATATGTTTGCTGAAGCAAAAGACAGTGATATATTAAGGTAATACTCCTGCAGTGATATTTTTGTCTTACTTAAATGCTAAATAATTGATATAGTAGGTCAGTTGTGATCTTAACATTGACTTCAAGCTGCTACAGGGAACATTCAGTGATATTGACACTTTTGATAAACAGGAGAAATCACCAGAGAATTTGGTGTGCAGTGTGTCAAAATCAAAAAACAGAAACCTTCAAGCAACTTTCCAAAATCTAGGAATTTATGGAAATAGTTTCTAATGAAATATAACACATTTTGCTTCCAGTAACTTATTACTGTTCTTGCACCTTACTGAGAACAACTAATACTAATGAGAAAGTGTTTTTTTCAGTTTGGTGAGACATTAAAAAAAATAAAAATAAAATAAAATTGTTATTGGGTATTCATGCCCATGGCACCCTGAACACATTGCCTTATTTATGAATACCTCCACTCTGTTTTGCTCTAATACAGAGGATCACTCCTAGTCACTGGCTCTAATTTAGAGTTTATATACACAGAGGGCTAAGTCCAAAGGGTGTGTTGTGTGTGTGTGTGTGTGTGTGTGTGTGTGTGTGTGTGTGTGTGTGTGTGTGTGTGTGTGTGTTTCTGTTACAGTGTGTGAATGTATACATAAAATATGTACACGTATATCAACACATGTATCATGCAACCTTGTGTTGAGCATACGTATGTGCACAGTGCAGTTTACAGTATATATATATATAGAGAAGTGAGCAGTAGCATGTATTTGCTGTGTCTGTATGTTTTTTTTCAAGTTCTCCTCTGAATCTGTAATTACATCCATGCCAAAACCAGGGTCAGACTGTTGCTGCTGAATTGTAAGTAGACAACACACAGACACACACTTATGCACAGTAAAAAGCTCCTTCTGATTTTATCCTCTCTCTAATCTTGCCTTCTTTCTGAGTCACCACATTCTGCATGCAAATTTACACAAGAGTCAACCAGAACCAAGCTCAACCAACTAATATACAGTTGTAAAATTCTGATGTAATGTGGCTAATAATAAGAGCTTCTAGTGCTTATAGCATTTAGGATAAAATATAATTTGGGCAAGAAGCTATTTTATCCACAAACAAGAATCCATACATAAAAACAAATGTTTTAAATGAATCAAATAGATAGAAATATCATTATTTGTGTGGCAAACAGTCAGACAAACATAATCTACAGTAACTTCCTGATGTTACACCCTTAACCATAAACAAATTAAATGGGAATGAGTCTGTTATGGCATATCTGTGAACAATTAAACTTTAGGATAAAAAAAGAAATTGAGAACATCAAAAATCAGTCAAATCAGTCAAAATACTGCTTTCTGATGCAAAGCACTGAGCATCACACCTACTGTATGGCTTTTTAAATGGCTGCCACTCAGTCCTTGCCCAGACTCTGTATTTTGTATGGTTTGCACATTCCACATTAGTAATGTAGATCGTCTCTCTCCCTCCCTCTATGCCTGTCAGGCTCACCTGCTCCAATAGCCCTCAATGTGATAAAAATGAACCCTCAATGTGTTAAAAGGAGTCAAGCATAGACCTGGCTCAAATTTATTTTTCAAACAGATTCGATCCCACCACAGGGATTGATTGAGCTAGTGTGACACAAAAGCACAGACTGGATTGTCCCAAATGCTGCAGATGCAGAATTTAGCAAAGGCCCCTTGAATGTGGCTTGTTATTTTTCTTTTTCAGGCATCTTTTACATTTTGTTAAAAATTTCTTCAGTGGTATTATATTTAAACAGTATAACCCAGTAATATATAAACAGGCTTCTGTTGATAAATCAACTTTTTTGATTTTACTGTCACTTTTAATCATAATGACGACCTACAAATCCAAAAAATATTTAAATTTTTTTTTATTTTAAATGCTAAACCAACTTTGAGTGGTAGAAACCATGTAATCTTAGTGAATCGGGGTAATTTACTCCAACATAAAAAATACATTGCCATTCGTTGTAGAGGTCAACATAGTTAGAAATCATCATTTATTACCTACATGCTTCTACATTTTTAGTATTGCAAATACCTGTCACTGATGGACAGGTAATTACAGCACGACAGTAAAATAAATTGATAATTAAAAAAATAGGATAAATAAATTCTTAAAATAACGGCCATCTAATGATGCTGTGGTACTACAGTAAAGCAGTGAAAAGCATGCGCTTTGTTCTGTTAAAGAAATTGTAGATCCTTCAACTGATGTCTGTGTAGCAGCTAATGGTGCAAATAGATCACATTAAGTACCTGTATTTGACCACCAGTGTTAATTTTCCCTCCTGGGTGTGTACATTCAGTTGTAAAGAAGAAAAGCTCATGCTGCTGTTAGAAGAGATAACAGAAGCATGAAATCCTACATGGACATTTTTAACAGAGCTGTTAAATTTTGAGTCAAGCCATATGTCATAGTGCATCTTGTCTAACAAAGACCTAACATGGAAGAGGACAAACCCCTTGACAAAAGCTGGGAATAGCAGCACTCTTATTAAAGATAAGGAAAACCACCATCCATTTACAAGGTGGTAATTCAGAGTTGCTGCTTGCTCCTAAGTTTATAAAGTCACTGTTTGTGCTTTGCTTGTCCCCTTCACTGAAAATTAAACCCATAACCCCATAAACAATATACAGATCCATGATGCAGAGCTTCTGTCAACTATCATTAGCTCTTAATGCTGTGGTGGAAGGAAGACTGAGAGGGAGAGTAACAAAGACAAAGACAGAGGAACAGTGGGAGGGAGGAAGAGAGAGTCAGTTATAGAGAGAAGAAAATGATGGAGAGGTGGCTACAGATGGCTCCCTTTGACAGAACAGGTAGAAACAGGGAAAGCCAGAGAGGTGGGAGACAAAGAACCATGAGGCGAAAGGTGGTGACAGGACTCACCGTGGCCAGCTCGAAGTGAGGCCGGGGAGCGGTATATGGACACAGGTGGCTGGTGGTGCCTGGGCCCCTGAGGGCCTTGCAGGTGATCAGGCTGGGGAAGGGCAGGGGGCAGGGGGGCTCCAGGGTTAGGGGACAGGAGATGGAGGTCTGAAGATGAAGAGGAGAAGGAGCCCCAGGCAGAGCCCAGCACCATCCATCCCACTGCCAGAAGCAACATCCAGAACAGCTGGCCCTCTTGGGGCTTTCCTTTGGGGACCATCATTCAAGCCCCCCCCCCACCCCCCCCGCCCCCCCACTGGATATTTAAAAGAGAGTAAAGCAGATGTGTAAGGATCTCAGAAAAAGTGACCTTTCCGTAGCCAGGATACAGAAGCAAATTCCATGGAAGAGAGAAATCAACACAAGCTCCTAGTTAATGTAAGATCCAGCAGTTCCCTCCAAACAAAATGCAGCTCAGGCTTTTCTCTTGGACTCTACTCATTGGAAGTTAGCAGATCTCCCGCTGTTTTTCGTTTGCTTGCTGGCTCTTTGAACCAGAATCCAATATGTCTTCACTTTCTGTTCTCGGCAGGATCACCCTGTGGCTTTTCCTTTGATGACCATGTAGCCTGTGTGTGTGTGTGTGCAAGCAACTAGCAAGATTGTGCATGCACACTTTTGCGGTTGACACCTTGAATATGTCCCTGTGCGCCCTTCTTCACCTGCAGGCGCAGAATGAGTGACAGAGAACAACCTGCGCTGCAGCCTTCTTTCCGCTCGCTCCGCTTCGTTCTGCTCTGCACAGCTCCGCTCTGTCAAGCCATAGATAATACACAGCCTCGACTATGAGACCGAGAAGGAGGGAGAGATGGAGGGAGGGAACAACAGAGAGACGAGGACCTCCACACACTCCGGCACGGTCAAACTGTCAGCTCTCTGTCTCTTTATCGTCTACACTCCCTGCTGCCTCACTGTTCGGCTACAGACTCTCAGCGCAAGGTGAAGATCCCCATTCGTGCTTTATCTCCATCTTTAAGTTTGGATCCAATATTTGTCTGACTTTTTTTCCCTCTTTGTCAAGCTCTTTCTTCTTTTCCTTTTTGATGTCCCTAAAGAAGTGAAGTGGTCTGGCTTGTTAACCCAGGGAGAGCCAGACTGATAGCTCTTTGTAATACTCCACTGGAGAAAGAGACAGATGTGCAGACAGATAAAGAAAGAGAAAAGCCAGGGAGAAAGAATCAGATGAGAAAATGAGAAACTGCTGGGAGGGAGCGAGATGGAGAGGTGGGAGGAGTGAGCAAGGACGAGAGAGCGGGAGAAAGAGAGAATGTAGGAGAGAGAGTTTGGAAAAAAGGATGAGGGCTCAGGTGAAACTAAATGAAGATGATGGGGCAGAGGCAGCGAGGGAGAGGAGGGGACGGGAAAGGGGAGGGGAGAAGTGGCAAGTGGGCCAGCCTATGCAAATCCTCCCTGAGCGGCGAGCAAATCGGGGGGCAGGCAGTCACTGCAGAGGAGTGAACTGCCTTCAGTCACAGGGAGAAGAGATGTGAGGGAGGGAAGAGAAGAGAGAGTGAGGGAATGAACAGCAGAGAAAGAGAAGGATGGGAGAGAAAATGAGTGAGGGAAAAATGGAGAGGGATGTATAACAGTAGTGCTACTTAGCATGTCTGGTATTCCTGGTATGGCATTTTCAAACCCAGCTCGAGGTAACGTGGTGTCACTTTCCCCGCAACAGCATGTGACCTCCTCCCTGTCTATGTTTTGATTGTTCTGAAACCCCATTGAAGCCAAACCACTGAACTAAAAAAAAGATCCATGCATTATGCACACAGCGACCGATTTAGTGAATTTCAAAAGGGTGAAATCTCTCGACATTCAAATAGACATGACAGAGAAGAAAGGCTCCCAGTCTCTGTTCTGTCAATCTCTGAGTTTTCTAAGAGGGGAAATCTGTCTAGGCCTTGGGAGAAACACTGAAAGTCAAATTGCAGCTTAATCATGTTGCATTTCAAAACATAATTTGATTTGACATAAGCATTCAGCATTTCGCTGCTGACCTTCTGAATTACACTAAAATATTCCAAAAGGACAAGAGGAATGCATGTAAATCGAGTGGTAGCAATACCCCTGATGTCCTGTAAGTGAGGCAAAACTTTCCAAATGTATGACTCATTGTGAGCTTTGAGGAGGCACTGAGCACAGCCCCTTTACAGCTTAAGTTTTACGCTGTTTCTTCGCATTTGGCAAGATGTCCCTTCATAATTTACATTTAGGAGGAGTCCTTATCTGAGAAAACTGGAGGCACAATTATTGCACTGCTTGTTGTAAGAAAACAGAGATAATGTTTCATGGGCAAATGAACAACAGAGGAGAGAAGACATTCTGACATCCATTGATCCATGTAAAAGGGAGGCAGCAGTTGGGATCAGGGGATTTACGCTACAGAAAAAATATCTTTGCCGTTGTAATGAATGTGATGCAACTATGTAAGTGCATATATTGTACACCGAAAGATCTAATTTATGTATGTGTGAGTAGTATTACCAGCACTGTATTTACTAGTAATACTTATACTACTTAAAATAACACACATAATTTTAAATAATAAAAATATACATTTTCACTTTCCTCTGCACATGGTTTCAGTTTTATGTGCCCAGGTTTTCCCCTTTGCCTCAATAAAAGTGGGGTTGAACGGATTTTGTTTGTGGCACTCACAGCATTGAAAAATGACATTTAAAAAATTAAACAGCAACATCTCTTTACACAACCTGTGTCCCCTTTACTCTAGATAATCCACAACATCCTGTGCTCTACCAAAGAAACAATTGTTCGTAGGGACTATATTCCTTTCTTATTTTAATTTGGGTGAAGTGATGCTTTAAATTTGGATAATGGTGTTAGTAGCTTCCCTTTTCATTTTTGAGAGCATGCTTTTTCTAATTCAAATTTATTTTTTTTATATATTTGATTTTTTAGTTGAAAATATTTCAGAAGAAAAATATTTTAGTGAACATACTTATGTGTGCATTATTGCAGTTACAGATTTAACAGATAGAGTTTATATCTAATGCCCTTGAAAAAAAAGTATTTCTCTATAGCATACAGTATATTCATTACTAAATACAATACAATTAACATCAAAATTGTGACAAAACATCCCTAGTTATTATCTGTTAAGAGTTTAACACTCAAAATCTCAGCTAATCTGCTTCATAGGACTGTGGTTGAAGTTCGATCAGATTAAACTGACTGACCATGCTGCCAACTATCATTGGATTTTGATTCAAATGTTGCTCAGTCATTACTGGTTCCTGGAAGTATGTGACATCACCTTTTTCCAACTGAGCCCTGCCCACAACGAACCAGTGAGGACAGAGAAAAACAAAAATACAAAAATATCTCATGAAACAACCAAAACTGTTCTAACTTGCACAGAAAATAGGGTGTTCATGTACTGTAGCACACTATAGCTCATAGTAAGAAGATAATTGAGGGCCTTTAACATTACATTTGACATGGCAGATGAACAGCAGATTTAATAGCCATTTACAAAAGTATTCCTGCAATTTTTTTTCGATACATCTTTAGTTATCACAGTTACACTCTTCTTGAGTGTGCCTTCGTTGTACTTTAGCAACAGTCTCCAAGTCAAATGTGAACTAGTGGTGCGGAGTGGATTGAGATTCAACAGCCACAGCCTTTGTTAAATACTGTAATCATCATGAGAGTATGGACTGGGCTAAATATATGAGCACAATGAAAATTTAATTTGCATGCATTTTTACTGAGGTTCATCATCTAGCTACATTTTGTTGAGCATATTCTTTTATTTTTACTCTGAAGATACTGCTTAAGTTAATGCACTGCTGTAACTCTGTTTGCATGTCTGCAGGGTAGACTGACTGTCTTTCTCTTGCTGAGAGTCTGATCTTCTATGAAGAAAACATAACAGAAGCTGACAAGCCAACAAAGAGATACGTCATCTTTCACATTTCATCCAAATTATGTGTTCGTGTCAATCTTTTTTGGACGTGTGAGTAAAGGTGCCAAAAAATTTCATCACCTTTTAATTTTAAAATTATTTTTATATCTTGCAAGCCATGGTAAGTGTTTTCACATTTAAATTTGTTGCTTATACATTAATGAAAAGCTGAGAACTCTACCAGTTACAATTGACAAATGACTTGCTTCTTTAATGAAGTGATAGTTTTACAAATTAACAGAATGATGGAAAAACAAACTGCTAAAATTATGATACTGATTTGTTTTAAGTTTCATTGGAACTTGATCTAGTGCACTCCATCTCAAATAACGTCACTGCATGAGTTATCTTACTGCTTTTTGTCTTTGCATAGTACAGCACTAATAAGATCATTTCAGAAACACCCCTAAGGCTTAATGCTGGGTTATACAGTAAGCTGCACTACTTATGTTTAAGAAAATCTTACTCCTTCTCTTTGATGAAAACTATAGTCAAGCCTAAGCAGGAAATGGCTCACTAAGCATAGAAAGCATTCCAAAATGGAAAATGACCAATTGCACCACAAACAAGTTTAAATGACCAATAATATCAATTTACATGGCACATTTATGAATAAAATACACCTGGCTGTGGACATTTTTGAGAAAAAAACACATTCACAGATTTTAATTTTCTTCTACACTTTCAAGGCACTTGTGTCGTGTTAGTGTATAGAAAAGAAGAAAGCAATATGTCACCTTGATCATTACCCTCACTCCCCTATAGTTAAAGTGGACCGTCCAGAAAGTGGTTATTCTCTTTACAGGGCAGTACAAGAGAATGAGCAGTTGATCTGCAATCTTGTTCAAACGACCCACCAGGGTGCTCGGCCTTTCAGCAGGGAATTCAGGGACATTTATGCTGCAAATGGAGGCTCTTGCTTTTCTGCATGCCAGCCACAACTGCGGCTCAGCAACTGGGATTCTTCATTTGCATGCATACACTCATGCCTAAGCAAACAAGCCATGTGTACAGTACACACATGCATACAGTAGCTGCTGCACAACCCGACAGAGCCACACCCAATGCTAGAGTCTGAAATGCTGTGTCTTCTACTCCAAACTAGTCAACCAATAAAAATCTTTGGAGCATCGAGTCTCACGCTGACTTGGTCATGAACCCTCGTCAGGATCAGGGCTAATTAGTGTTTTACATTCTAATTTCTCTGTGGTGTCTCTCTGTGACAGATGAAGTCTGTTCTGCCTTCCCTACACACAGGCAATGGAGCACAAAACATCTTAATGTCAAAGTAGAGTGGAGGGACACAGAGGAAAGGAGGATGATAACCTCAACTCCTCATTCATAACTAAAAATCAGTCCAAAGCTGGACATTCAAATGGAAACCTAAACTGACACAATGATCACTGTGCGATCTCTGAATGTGAAACTTGGTCATTAGTCATTAGTAGGGCTGCAACTAATAATTATTTTCATTATGAATTAATCTGTTAATTTTTTAGTAATCCATTAATCTGTTAATAAATATAACATCAGAAAATAGTGAAAAATGTCCATCAGAATTACCCTCACCCAGGGTGATGTGTTCAAATAGCATGTTCTGTCTGCCTGTCCAACATTATTCAATTTACAATGATATAATACAGAGAAAAGAAGTAAATCCTTATATTTTAGAAGCTGGGTCTAGTAAATATGACTGCTGGTTAATTTTCTGTCCAGTGACATTTTAATTACCCAGCTAGACAGGGACAAAAAAAAAATAATATTTGCATTTTAAAAAAGGAAACATCATTTTAGAATGAGAGCACATATGCTTATAAAACCCACAGAATACTTAAGGGTAAAAGTCAATTAATTCTTTCACACATGAACTGCAACCCTGAACTTATCTAGACATTACCCGGAGGAGCTGCATGTGAGAACACAAATGTCTGAATCAGTTGGACTGGACATTAAATGGACTTTACCCTGCCAGATCCCTAGTACAAGGTCAGTGTAGTTTCAAATTGAGCAGATGTTTGAATAGAGCAGGTAACTGTCCAGAGAATTCACAGCGAACGAGTAGGCATGTTGATGACGTTTCTATCATGTGACTAGTGCAAAACTGGACTCCTACTCCTTTCTGCTTGCCTGTATTTTGCTGTCCAAAATTTCATTGATATTGCAGATACGCCCAAATGTAGTATTGTTATCAATCTTAAAACAGTCATCATTACAGATGAGTTGGTAGCCTCATCCACCATCTTTGATGGGCTTTAAACAAACAGTGCAATTTCTGCAGCGTACTTTTTGTGTCATGTCCTGCCTCCTGCTTGCTCTACCCAAGACGCCACCCCTCGCCCAAACCAAATGGAGTAATTCCAGTAGGTGTGAACACGTCTCACACGCACAATATCCTGTTGTGACTTTCTTTAAAGTTCTCTTTGAACGTCAGATAAAAGCTTGTTTTTAATTTTGGTACCTGAATTACAATTGTCAAGAGGAAGGCAAATCCATTGGGCTACTTCCAGGTTAATACAATATTCTCTAGGTTTGTTCTTTTAGTTTCCTGCATCAAGTCTAAAATAACTGTTGAAGTGTGATGTTTCAACATCCATGCACACACGTGCAAACAGCTCCAAACTTCTGCTTGTTTGAAGAGACTGGCTTTAAAGTAGGATTGGAAGAGGACAAAGAGCGTTGTTGGGTATTTGGAGCATCACAGCCCGGCACAGGAGACACATGACGCACTCCCATGTGAATGGCGAGAACAATATCGAGAGCAATACAGTAAACAGCATTTGAAGCTGTCTTTCAAGTCAGCTTTGCTTCTCCTCACCAAACCGCGTATGCATATGTGTGTGTTTGTCTACGTATTTGGAGAGCTGTTGTTTTATCTTGTACTCAGTTCACATGCGCCGCTGCTGTTAGTCCTTTGTACTTCCAGTCAGAGGCATTGAGCTGCTTCATTTATAACACAGGCATCAAACCATTATTTTTTAAAAATATGCCTTACACTCAACCATATTTGGGAACCGACTACAGGATAATGAATTACATTAAAAATCTAAAGCCCCACTAGCAGCCCCTACAGGCTGCAATGTTTGTTACAGACCACAACAGGTTTGGACGGAACAAGAATCTTATTTTCCCATCTACTAAAAACATTAGTGGGACAAAAATGTGAAATTTGTCCTAAGGTTGGAGCAAGATGAAAGTCAATGGGGTCATTAGTTACCCCTTGGTAATATAGTTTTCATGGCAATATCCCAATTATATAATAAGATAGCTAGTATGCAAAGTTGACCTTCATGGCCTAAATTTAGTGCTAGTCCAGACCTCATGGAGTGTCCACAGTGGCTATAATCGATATTTTTATAATAACAAATATCAAATGACAATGGAAAACAATGTGACAATGTGAAAGGGGTTTCTTTCACATTCTTTATGGATGAACCTACCACCCGATAGTGTGGCTCCGTCTGTCTTTATGGAGCTTTACAGTGAGTCTACCCAGCAACTTTACTGTTTTGGTTCACTCTCACTGCTCTCACATCCTCATTTTTGGCCATAGCAGGCAGCTAAAAACCCTAAGCCCTAAAAACTCGCCGTACACTACGTGGTCAGTACCAAAGGTATGTCCCTCAGGAGCTGGTAGAGACCAAAAGCAAAAGAGAGTGAATATTGGACTTACATACACCAGGTGGCCAGAAACACAATTCCAAATGAATGCAAATGTTCCTCTGTAACTTCTGGATGTGTAAATAAGCAACTGTTGGCGAATAACTTCGTCATATCAGCTTAAATGGTATGTCAAAATTAGTTATCACAGGTTGGTCAGACAGAAGAATATACCACCTGCAATCACCATCTCAGTGCAGCAAAAAAACAATCTCATTCCAAATTAGCCTGTCTGTAAATTATTTAATTAAACAACAATTAATCCAATAAACAATATTAATAACATCAGTAATATGTTTAGCTTCAAGCTTCATTCTTGACATTGGAAGCAGCAGTGTCTTAACTAAATATCTGGAAGAAATCTACTAAGGACCTTAAGTTTTTAGTCAAATCAGTGATATGGTTGGGGTATTTTAGATAGTTCAGTTCAGAGTCCTAAATAGAGTGTCAAGAAATAGATAAATAAAAATAAAAACAAATTAAAAAAGGCTTTTCAACATACTAATTTTATGTAGTCTGACTTGGAACTGTTTAAAAACCAACAGTCAAAAACTGTTTTGGGTCAACTCACATCTGCTCTGACATGACTAAGACAAAGTTGAAAGCTATCTGTGATGAGATGCAAACTAGCACACACGTGAAAGCACTCGATCATCCTCTTCTCCCATACACACATACAGTCAACTCATACCCTGCCCATGGCTAAAGTGTAGTAATCCATCCATTGCACTGCACAGCAGCCTAACACACTTAATAATGAATGACTCATAAAATCAAAACTGACAAGCAGCAATTGAAACGCGGCCATTTGTTTGAAAGATTAAAAATGCAGCAACACCCGTATAACTTATGAATGAGGTCTGAAACCTCAATTGGAGGACAAGTCAGGGCAAGCTGAGCTGACGTGAGCCACACCATGCCAAAATGCTAATTAAGAGACTTGCTAACAAATACACTGAAGGAGGCATATACATGATTGGAACATTTATACTAGAAATTAACATATCCAGTCATCAACTACAAACATCCAATTGTTCAGGCTTTTAAGTACCTGACCACTGTGAATAAGTATTGATGATATTTCACAAATGCTGGTTGAGTCTATTAAAAATGAATGACTAAACTGTACAAATTTATTTTTGTTATAACATGAAATGTGAATCAAGATAAGACCTAGATCGCGGCATGTTCCCTGAGTCACTGGGAACAATACAATCCCTGAAGACCTAATTTTTACAGAACAGACAATTATTCTGCACATGCAGATTTCTGTCTCACCTTTTATTTGTCACATAAAATCACCTGTGTAAGGGATTAGGCTTTTATTGCAAACAAGTTCTATGCAGGAACATTCATCAGATACTGAAGTTACAGCCTACATTTTTAGAGCACCTTTGGAGAGGAGATTTAGATAGTTTACTATGACACCTGCAGTTTTTAAACAGAAATGAAAACAATGATAAAATACTAAACAAAATAAACGGTGCCCGAAGTAGGTGGCTTCTCAAACCACAGACAAAAAACAGTAATATGATGGTGTATCAGAGATTGATTCTAGCCTTATCAGAAGTCTGTGTAAACTGGATCCATCTGATGTTAAAGCATGCCTCAATTTTCTAACACCGGGCTGTATAAAAGAGGCAAAATATAAGCCAAAACACAATTATTAAGAAAATATGGCTGCCTTGTGGTTAGAGAAATCATTCAACTCGATAACCTGGATTCAACTTGTGTTGGCAAGCACTCTCATTGCTGAAGTGTCCTTGAGCATTAAGAATCTGAAACAATACAAGCTCTGGGAAAGCCTTCCTCACTGGATAGGAAAAAGTGAAAAGAAAATTCCTCCCTAGGGAGCAGTGAAGTTACCACACACACACACAAAAAAATCCTTCCTTGGTGTGAAATAGCTGCAGCATCCAGTATCAGCACCATATGACATCTGCCAGCTACACAGCAAACAAGTACTCAGAGCCCCACTGCTATACAGGATTTAACAACCCTAGTATAGGATGCAACTGTAAGTTTTTTTTGACATTAGATGGCTACTTTTTGGGCATTACTTTCCACATAGGCAATCTGCGCAAGAAAGTTGGTACCGCATTTGACACACAGGCAAGCTCAGCACAGGGCCTTGCTTTGCCGATATATATTACTGTGAAAAATGGCAGATGTAAATTGATTGGCCTGCCTTGAAAGAAAAAAGAGGAAATTACCTCAAGAGTGAAGCTATCTCCTTTTTTGCGCATCAAAGTTATCGAACAGAGCTCTAAGTGTACCCTTGTGAAAATAAAGGCCCCCCATAGAGTAATTAACTTTTCTCCGTGGGGTTGCACTGATTTGGCCCAGTCCTTGCTACAGTACAATCTCTCATCTAGCGCTCTGTATATAAATGGAGAAAGGCAGAAGAACAAATCTGCCTTTCTCTAATTTCTTACTGCAATATCAGATCCTACAAATATTCTGTTGGCTCTGTAGTTATTTTACTGATAAACACAGATCTCAAGATATCACACCCTGCACCTACACCCTGTCATGCATTTAGCCAACAGAGAGATAAGGGACAAGGTGATATTACCATGTGACATTTTGTGTGATGGGATGTCTCTGAAGATATCCCACGAAAGGTCCCAGAGATAAATATACACTGTAACAACAACAACAACAAAAAAACAAAAAAAATTTAAAAAAGGATGTGGCAGTTTTTACTTTCAGTTCAATATGTTTTTAACATACAGGCAGCCGAAACAGCATGTGTGCAATCCAATACAATCAAACATGATATCCATGCAATAGATACTAAATACTAACAAATAAAACAAACTGTGTCCTTAAAAATCACCAAAGTTGAATTAACAGTTCATTGACACAAAGACTGAACACAAAACCTACACACAGGTAGTATTTATTACAGACTTACTGTGTTGGATTGCATTTCAGTGTACTGGGGTTTCTTTAAAGGAATACATAATGCAAGTCATGTCATGTATATGGCCTAAGTATTGTAATGTATATAATGTACATAGCCTTTGAATGTAATTTACTTAATTTTCTTATTTTGCTGTATAAACAGCTCTTAATCTTTTTCAGACTGTTTTATTGTACTGCTGTAACATGTAAATTTCCCCTCTGGGAATCAATAAAGTCTTATCTTTGTTCGACATTTTGAGAATACACTTACTTATTCACTTTTTTGCCGAGAGTTAGATGAGAAGATCGATACTGCTCTCATATCTACTGCTGGCCCAAAAGCCCAAATATTTTCTACTGGTATTTTTGATTGCAGAATATGAATTGACTTTACACTGGTACTTCTCCCGCCTACTCAGCTTTTATATATTACCACAATAACTGTGAGCATTGCAACCTTAAATAGTATTATAAACTCACTTGAGCACTGCGTGACAAAGTTTAGCTTTAAGCACTGCAGGTAATGACCGACTGACACACACATTCCCCTCAGCGCTTACGTAGCTGTATGTTCTCGCTGCTAGGACCGTTCAGTATTACAAACCTATACAAACCCCATATACTCTACTTGACTCAGCTGCTGCTGATACAAACTCTTGTACAGATTTGCTGCTGTTGACACTTCCCGTATATGCCGAACTGCAGCCTGTACGCTGAAGAATGCCAAAGAGAGCACTTGGAAGCTCTGGGGGTCACTTGTACCAGTGTCAGACAGTAGACTCGGTGCTTGTTAGCCTGTGGGTAAATGTTTCTGATTCTTGATTTCTGCTGCCTGTACACTTTGGAGAGACTCGCTTCACAGTTTGATTAAGTTACACAATTTTTAGTGCTAGTTAGTCTTAATAATTGTTTTACATTTTAATTTAAGTACTTTTATCAAGTTATTTCTTATTCCTGCTACTGTCATAATACAACTTACAAATGAGTTGGTAGATTTTTGTGTATTTATTGTAAAAATGCACACAACGATTGCAGTAAGTTAAAGTAAAAACAGTGATTTTGTAAGTTATATACTTTATGTAGCCGACAGTTTATTTTGTAATATTTGGGAGATAATGAAGCATTGTTTGATTTACACTCAATAACAGCATGTCATATTTGTGTGCCCTGCTCTCTTGTGGCCTGAAAGGTGTGCAACACCTAATGATGGAAGACTGAAAATAAATTTAGCGGTCCGCACCCGATACAGTATTTACCAAGGGAAAATAACGCTTGAACATTCTGGCACTACTTATATCTGTCAATTCAATATGTAGCTGAAAGCCAGCAGCTGGTTAGCTTAGCATTACTTAGCACAAAGACCAGAAACAGGGGGAAATAACTACCCTTAAGGTAATAAATCTTACCTACATGCTCCTTTAAAGCTCACTAATTAACACGTATGTTGTTTGTATAATCCATAATAAAAAAATGTGTTCAGATAGAACAAGAAGGCTGTTTCATAGCAGACAGGTTCCAGTCTTTTTGCTAAGCTAAGATGAGCTAACCCGCTGCTCTCTGTAGCTTCATATTGAATCGACAGTTAGAGTACGAGAGTGGTAACAATCTTATCCTCTAAGTCTTGGCAAGAAAGCATATAAATGTATTTCTCAAAATTTTGAAATATTGCTTTAACTGTGTGTATCTTTTATACATATTAAAAAATGTAAATAAAAAACTTTGGCCTTCACAGGTGAAGTTTCTCTTTGGTCTTTGGTCACACAAATACAAGCACAGACACACAACAAAACCTCTCACCCAACTGATGTCCCTCTTTCTCCTGTTGCCTCGACATTAACCTTCTGCAGACATTGCAAGGATGAGTGGATTTTTATTTTTTTTATTTTGTTTCCCACATGGCACTGCCTGAGATGTTGTCCTCAAGGTGATCCGGGATCAAAGGATCAGCATGTATAAACACACATGCACAAACACAGAGCTGAGGGCCTCCATCAAAGGAGAAAAAATGATAAACTTTGACACCAAAGGTTCAAAATAAAACATTCGGGCAGCTCAGACAACTCAGATGACTTGACATAATAGTTCTGCATTTTAAAAATCCAGTACAGTGTACAGATATACTACACAAATTTTATGTTAGTCTCTCTTTATAAATGCTTTCTGTACAGAGGACTGTTATTTGATGTAAGACAGAGGGAGGAGGGGGGCTTTTGGAACTGGCACTACTTTACAGCAGAATGGGAGTTTGATTGCTCTATATCACAAAGCCTGATGACGCCTTTTTCTATTTCTCAAAATTTAATCCCTGTTTTAATGCAATCTAGCACATTGGTTCCAGTGAATACACACTGGTTTGCCTGTATGATGATAACCTGGCACCACACACTAGATTGCTAAGAAGTGGTAATACAGAGCATTTCAACCTTGAAAACTGACTCTAAAAATACCCATATACAGCATTTTACAGTTTCTGGGGAAGGCTTGTTAGTATTCTGGGTACAGTAAGAGTCAGGCACACAGCCAATTTGCCCCCTGCAACTACCCGGGCTTTGTCAAAACAGTTTTGGCCAAGCGATTTACAGGCAATATATGAAATATGGATCATACCTTGTTGAGGGAGAAAGTGCCTGGGGATTTTGTGCTGCGTGTGTGATACATGTGATGGCTGAGTGGGTAAGAGACAGAGATGATTGCTTATGGGATGGTGTAAGAATGAGAAACATTCACAATGGTAATATGTTCATGTTGCCTGTGCTCATCTGCACAATCACATGCTTTAGTCTGGATAGTATACACATGTGCACATACTAGTGCAAACACCGGCCCATGTTCTCTTCCATGTGCACAAACAAATGCATAGCTTTAATATTTTGTTCACACCGACAAAAGCAATGCATCCAAACAACAAAAAAGTCCTTATATCTAAATGACAAAATAGGTTCCTTGTTAAGTCTTAAAAAGAACAACCAGTATGACTGCTAAAAAGATTATTAATATGAGCATTTTCTGATCTGCCAGCTCTATGGTTAAGGTCTAAAATCTTAAGTTCAGTAAGATTTAGTGCAGTAGAACTAGCACAATTAGCAGTATGTGATGCACAGGTGCTGTATATTATTGTATGACCACAAACTGTACTGCCGTTGTGAGTCTTGAGTCATGATCAAGTTTTTTGCCAGATGACATCCTTTTTATGCTGGAGCCCTCTACACTAGCGCCCCTGCTGCACAAAATAATTTAGCCACAGTTTTTTTGACACACAACTGTTGTTTATTGAAACGCAGCCAAATAGTTGATTTTGTCCTTTTGTCCTAAAATGTCCTTTGCAGGGAGAGAGAATAAAGAAACCCTAATGGCTACATAACACTCAATGAATAAGAGTCAGAAATTCAATACAACACCTCCTCTAAAGCCATCATGATATTGTCCAAGATTCCACATGCTCAACTCCACTTGTGAGAGGACACAATACAGCAGTCTAGTTTGAAAACAGCATCATTGTATGTTCAAGTGTTCAGAGTGACTATTCACAAGCAACCCCCACACCTCTGTTATCGTTCAAAACCTCAATTTTTCTTGCTTTTGACAAATGCAATGTGCAGCAGCTACAGAGCTCGTGAAACGCTTGCACCTGCCACTCAGCCCACGCGTGTCACCCACAGGCCAGGTGGGCATTGACTGGCAGCGAATTTATAGAACAATAGCCAGTCACCTGCTACCCTTTGCTCCTATACAAACACACACACACGCGCGCACAAGCACACATTCACACACACACAGAGACACACTCACAAGTACAGACACACTCACAGACATACACACATACATAGACTTCAGCCCTCTCCTTTCTGTCTTTCGATCCTTCCCTGCCTCACTTCACTTGCCAAAGTGACAGGGACGTCAATGCTCAGCTGCCGAACTGTCTCTGTGTTCTGTTAGTGTGTGTGCACATGCTCGCATATGCGCTTTTGCATCAAAACACACTTAATCGGACCCGTATAACAGATGCTAGTGTACAGCAGGTATGCAAAGCTCTCCACCAGGTGTGCCTCCACATCACTGCTGTCACTGCAAAATTGTCAGCGCCCTGGAACTCATGATGTGTAGAAATGTTTCGGGTCACATCCCTGGGGGGTGAAAAGGATGACACAACGCACAAAAGACTACTTTGCTTTTCTTTTGGCTGGAATAACCCAGTGTTTAGTATCACAGCACTGTAATAGGTTTTGACCATCTCAGGATTGCCCGTTCTAAAACACAGCAGAGCCTTATAATCTTGAATTATAATGGATTCCAATAATGATATCGTGCTTCACCAGCCGGGTGTAAATTAAACGGAAGACATTTTTAATTACCCCAGGGTAGCTGAATATTGGCCATCCTGCCCTGGTGAGACTCTGTGGTAATACTGCGGTGGGGTGATAAAATTCAACCACAGGCCCCTTTGACCAGAATCCAAGCTGGCTTCTATCTTCCCCTTTTGCTTAGGCTACCTGTGCTGGTCCAATTAGAGTTGGCTGAGGATAGTACAAAACATGGTGGGAAAGACTGACATTTCACAGTGTCATGCTCTCTCATGAATATGGAGCAGAGGAATTATGGCTGTAAAGCAGTCTCTCCATTCCCCACATGTGGATTCACAGATTTTAGGTCACTTTCAGGAGAGGTGGATGATATACCGGTAGGCAGGAGGGACATTAGAAGGGACTTATACTGGCACACAGTTTAATGTTTGAAATTGTAAATTCAATTTGATATATTAACATTTCCAAATCATTTTCTGTTATCATAACAATATAGTCATGTCATACTCACCTCACTTTGTTGCTCTAATTTCAACTTTTTCAAAAAAAAATGCTGTTTTCACTAACTGATTAATTTCAGATTAGTTCTACTTTGTTGTTCTTTCTTTCAGTGTTAAGTGTTAAGTTATTGTCATACCCATCACTTCCTGCAGATGTTTCACATTAAAAGCATATTAGCATTGGTAAGGATTATGCAATTTGGCCTGTTGGAAGGTTTTTAATGTGGAACATCTGTGCAGGAATTATAGCATTTCAATGACAGTGCTGACACATCAATCAGAAAAACAGATAAGTACAAAATGATTAGTGAATGAGAAAAGTATTTCTGCGAAAAACGGGGATTTTCAGAGCAGCAGAGTCGTGAGTATGGGATGATTCTGTTGTATAATAATGCTTTGAAAATGTACATTTTCCTACATCTGTAAAGACAACAGATAAACACAGACAACAATTTTTGTTAACAGCAAATTTTAATTGTGAGCAGAACACAAAAAAAGCAGTATTTTTACTGAAATATGATAGAATATACATATAAAACAGAAGGAATTAGAAATAAAGGTCTGGCTCTAATATAAGTATGTTTCATAAAAAGGTCTGGCTCTCACTGCATTTGAGGTTAACAACAATAGTATTATAAATACAAGGTAAAAGAAAGCATTTAAGGCAAGTTAGCTTCCCCAGGTGACTAGGCATGTGATATGAGCAGATAAAAAGATTTCACTCGCCTTTGTTGATAGCCAGATAAACAAGATATGAGCACATACACATACACACACACCTCAGGCAGAGTCATCTAAGGTAGAAAAACAGTTCTACTTAAGTTCAAACAATTAATTTTTCCCTAACAGGAGTTATAGTTTGCACAAACATCAGATGATCATTATATGTTTTCTGTTGTTTTTATTATTCTTTTCTGAGAATTGTTAATCCTTTATAAATGCATATTCTATATAATTATTAACTGTTAAAACACCAAAATTGAAATTTCAAACATTTATTCAAATATTCACTGACATAGAAATGTCTTGGGATTGGAGACAAAAGCATATGGGAGTCAAAACAGTTTCCTCAAACAGTAATAAATCAGGCAATGCCATATTTGTGACTCTGAGCAGCTATGAGTAAGACAAAAGCTGTTATTCACTGACATAGAAATCTAGTCCAACAAATTCTTGACCTTAGGTTTGCAAGATACATGGGGGAAAGAAGTGAAAAGAGCAAACAGCGTCAATATTTCAGCTGTGCTTAATGGAGGAACTGAGCATAGCTAAAATAACTCGGGACTCTGTGTCTTTTTTTGCCAGTTCTAGCTAGGCTAAGTGCAATCCCTGATGGGCCTTGGCGAAGGCAACCAAGCCTGAGTGAGAACATCTGCCTGAATGTTTTTGAACATTGTGCATGCTGACAACAGCTTTAGGCTTTTAAAAAGACACTGGGTTCCATATACTTCCATGTAACCGTGTCTCACGTCTAGGTTATGCTGCGTCCTGTCATTCTTTTCGCCCCTCAGAGAAGAAAGAAAAGCTGCCTGACTTTATGTAAATGTGGATACCTTTTGGAAAATCTGTGAGGGGAACAAGCCATTCTCTTTGCTATATCTTTGCTCTAAGTTTAAAAGTTTTCATGGGGACTCTTCCTTCTTTTTATTTTCAGTAACTTTTGTAAATTTTTAATAGTAACTGACAAATAAGCACAGCATATACTTATCAAAGGCTGAGCATTTACTGAAAAAATTTTTAAAAAATCTATTTTTGTTTTTGTTAAAAATTATATATATAATTTTATATATATATATATAAATTATTAAAAAAGAAACTAAATCAATGAAAGAAAACATGTTAAAAGATGCCATTAGAAAAGTAGTCTCACACCATTGCTTTCTAACACCTAAATTCTAAAGTTAGCTTTGAAAAAGATTAAAAATATTAAATTTTTTTCCCCAAGCTGGGCTGGGTGAATGTTCAAAGAATATTTATCTTGGAAATTGGTATTACTTGATCTCATCTCATCTAACACTATCTTCATGCTTCTTTAGACAGCTAACAGGATTCTACTGCGTCTGTATACTCTAGATTCACAGGCTTCCTAATCTCTAATAATCCCCAACGGAATAGCACCCTTGTGCTAAAATAAGAGCATTTATTTGAATTTCACACCAATTGTGAGAGTTTCCTCAATTTTATTTGCATATTTTCCACTTTCCAGCACTGATTTGCAACTCCCTCTGAAAATGGAAACCCTGGCACCCATCTGTGAAAACATCACTGATTGTGAAAAACTGTGAATTGCTACTTTTTTCTCCACAATAAAACAAAGATGAGATTGTGTTTTATCAGAGAAAGAAACCTAAAGACAGTGCTGAAGCTATTTTTTTTGTACAACTCAAAGGTGCAATAAAACCTTGAACTCTTTAACATGTTATGAAAGAATCAGCTATTTTTCTCATACCTGTTAAGCTTGTTAGTATAAAAGTAAAGAGAAAGAGACTGAGATGATTACAGAGAAAACCAGAGTGAGATAGACAATGAAAAGATACTGAAAGATGGAAAGAAATTACAGATGGCTTCATTAATATGGAGATTTTCAGTAAAGGTAGCATCTATTTTACCCCCATTCCAGCCCCCATTTACTTCTGTATAAAAGAGCAATGAGACAAGTGCTGGTTTCCTACTCAATTATCTCTCTAATGGAGAAAGAGAATGGCATTTAATTACTCAGCCCCAGACTCGTGGCATGCAAGAGGTAAATTGATTTAATATTGCGAGGATAAATGGAGCTACGGTGGTGATATGCAGATATTTGCACATGTGCAGCAGGCGTAACAAACTACCACAATGCACTTGATATGCTGTTAAAGTCTCTTGTTTAAATTTGCTCTGTACTATAAGAGCTGTAAGGAGTAATCAAATGGCATTTAAAGCCTGAGCACAAACTGTAAAGGATGATGCCTGTGTGTGTTATTGAGTGACTACCTATTTGAAAGTCTGTTAAAAATATACCCATGCAGAGAAGAACCAGGGCTGATGCCCAGAGAGTTCAGGCTCAGAACATTTCAGGATGCCAACTTTCAGGAACAGCTGTTAGATTGAAATTTTCATAATACCACAAATAAAAAATGTTACGCACTCTCCTCTGAGTCAAACTTTTAGTCATCAACATCATAACAACTACAGTGGATATTTTTTTTACAAGAAAAAAAAACATTTCTTATTCATAAGATATTTCTTGTCAACACTTCTCTCATATAAGTGACACATCAGATGCTGCAAGACGAATGCACATGGTTTGCTATGCTATCTTAGGTTATCTACATAAATAGACACTATTGGACAGAAGATGCAGCAATTGGAGGAGCTAGGCAGACGAATAACAGGACAGCTTCACGTGATTATAACGAGTGCTCCAGGCTCTGCGGCACGTGGTTCACATTGATGTGCAAATTGAAGTAAATGAATTCAGAAGACCAAAGACTGAATGATAGATGAACGCAAAGTCAGAAATCCCCAGTAAATGAAAATCATCACTCTATCTCTGACAAGTAAATCTGTTCTGGTAACCAAAACGATTTGGAGCTAAAACAACAGCTGAAGTTACAAGTTTCCTTAACGGTAACTTTAGCAGTCCAAACAGTTTTCAAGACAGCTGTTTGCAATGATCCCATGAACACAGCTGGCTTGCCATCATATTTTTACCTGTCGCCAAATTAATAAAAAACACAGCCAGATATATTTATATGATATCTATGAAGAAAACAGAATCTAATCTTAAAGCAGAAAATCTGAAAAACTAGGACACTGGAAAATGTTGGAGGCCGTAACTTCCCTTGTTTAAATAATCTCAAAACTGATTCAGCTTTTTAAATGTTTTTGTCTCCAGCATTGTTCACTTTACTATATGTTAATTTTGTCCTTCTGGAGTAAATACTGTAAGCATATCTACAAACTATTTCTATACTCTTTATATTATTAGCATTTTGAATTATTTGGTTTACTATTTTACATTTACTTTTTTATTTCAAATGAGACATAATTCCATAACTCCAGTTAAGACATCTACAATAATGGAGTTACAGACATCCCCAAACCATTTTATCATTGATAGCTTGACCATATGCATATTGATATCTGAAATTTACATTAATTTAGGACTAGTCAGAAGATTTCAAATGCTTTTAATGACTCCAAATATTTCCATTTAAATAGTGATTGGCTGAAACTCAATATCATGATGACTCCAATATAACGAATGTGGCTTGACATATACCCACTTCACCTCAAGTAAATTTTTAACCTACCATTGTAGACCATGGGGAACACGGCACTGTCAACAGGAGTTAGCTGGCTCATCACCAATCCCTGCTCCTCTATTTAAATCTTGTTCGCCTGTTCCCTATCATAGACTAAATGACAGGCAGGGCTTTTGTGCTTTGGCTCTGATTTCTTCTGGATTATAACTAGTTGTTTATTATCTATCTGACTGCCTGTTGCAGACAAGTTTGACTGCTCAAACCAAACATATGTAACATGTATATGCAGGAACTTATAGTATATGATTCTCGTTACAGTAATTGAAGACGTGCATTTGCTTATGCTCACAGACACACACATATGCAGCATCTTCAATAGCAAGGAGGATAGTGCATATCAGCAGAGAGAGAGACCAACAGCTCCTAAATAGTCCACGCTATACCTTCAAGCTGCTGTAGCATCAGGCCACTGAAGTGTAATCAAAAGCCTTGGTCCGCCTCAAGGTCAATTCATCAGAGAAGTTATCTCGCCTGAATTATACATGACAGCTTCTGTAAACCATAAATGTTGAAAATCCAGTTTGCACACAAGAAATGACATACAGAAAAAATGGAAAATAAGAGAGAAAGAGAAAGGGAGAGAGGGATTACAAAGAATAGGGGCTGAGCAACGTGTCATTCACAATGAAATGTTGGTGTGGTGAAACAGTTTGTACGCCAAGGAAGATGGATTTGAGACAAACATAAATAAAAGCAAAGTTCATGCTCAAATGTACTACAGGCATCCACATCCAGCGATATAACAAACACACAGCACACATAAATTATGTACTGTATAAACAAACATTAACAAACGGCATGGATACAATCAGATCGGAGTAACAGTAATACAGTATGTAAAAAATACAATTTATAATTTCATGCAGCTCTGTAGTATTTTTTGGGACATGACAGTGAAAACAAGGTGATTGGAGATGATCTTACTCGCATCTGCTACTCAAGATGGAGCCCTCAGCTGTTAAGTTCCAATGTCATACTCTTGCTGTGAACCCAAACGAGCAAATCAATAGCGTATTGAGTGAGGTCAGCCTCCTTGAACTCTCGCTTTCTGCTTCACTCACTCGCTGTGTCTCTCCCTGTGCATCTCTGCCTCTCCCTCGCTCACATGTGCCTCAAATCTCACCAGAGAAAGGATAAAAATGTGAGGGGCTGATAACTAATCGAGCAAAGACTACACCAGAATTGTGTCTGTGTCCGTAATCACACACTATATTAAACACTACATTTTCTATTAAATATAGAGAATCTCAGTAACAGTCAAGCACAGCTGAGCAGGAAACTGATTTGATTATTGTTTTAAACACTTAAACAACATGAAATGTACTTACAGACCTAATGGCAGAAATTTAAGCACCCATAATTGAGCCAATAAAAGATAAATCAAATACTCATTCAAGTATTCAAAAGTTCAAAATCTTCGAATCAAGAGCTGTTATGTTGCACCTGGTGGCTGCGATTGATGTTTTCTTTGAACTAATTCATAGGCAATGAGTTAAAGAAAAAATGAACCAATTGCACTTAAGAGAAAAATCTATATCATTCTGAGTTTGGGAGATAGCTCAGGTACAAGTAGGTACAGGATTCTCATTATTTCATTCCTATGGCCCCGGACTCATAAAACTGGACCAGAGCCACATTGGTGAAGATTAAAATGAAATGTGCCGCCGTAGAGGTTGCAGGTCCCTGTTAGCCGATCGACTATTGATTTTCACTTTGGGGGGGGGGTGAAGCTGAGCGATGGCAAAGAGGATGCTGGATGACATCAACCGAGACTCAAATTAAAGATTTCCCGTCCAGTAAATTAAAAAAAGCCAACAGACCTAATAAAGTGGCTCCTGTTGAGTGGACGCACAAACAAACAAAACTTCACATTGCATACTTAAATTCCTCTCACATGAATTAAGATACACACCCCTCGAAAACACCTGAGTCTCTATCAGCACTTACCCCTACGTCTGCCCACGGTATATCCTTGTGCTGTTGACAGGAGGAGTTATGCCACTCTGTGTGGGGGAGGGTATAACACTGACAGTGATGACATTATCCCTGCCCTCTTTTGTTAGGAAACTACAGCATCTTGTCTCATAAATAAAGGCGAGGCTCCATTAAGACCAGTCACTGTATCCATCCTCCCCCTGATTCTCTTTATAAGGCCATCTGCATCTATCGACACACGCATTCCTCCTGGCAAGGCAACACAGGGCCCATCAGAAACAGGAGAGCCAGCTATTCTTCATTGCCAGAGCCCGCCAATATAGCCTGTCTCGCCTTGATGAGGTCATAAAGATAGCAATAGCATGTGCGTTGACACACAGGCTGATGAAGGCAGATAAACACTTCTGGGATTCTATGTTGTTTTGTACTGGATAACAGTAGGTCTCAACTGGGGAGAACACATACCTCAATTTCTGTTTAGCGTATTTAGCCAGCTTTTCTGCACAGTCTCTCTGGTCAAAACATAAATCAATGTCTCCTCAGCTGGAAATGGCCTCTTCCACCCACAAACCCACACATACACACAGCATCGATGAGCATAAAACCAGCCTTCCTGACCGGCTCTCTGCCTGTCGATTTGCTGCTCATGTTTCTGCTCAAGCTCATGCTCAATCATTGATGAGGCCAGGTCCTCTGGTACGAATGAAAGGACTGGGTAAAAGAGTGCAATCACCATTACACTGCAGAAGCAGCATTTGTGAGAACCACATATTAAAAATACCTCCATCCTCAGGCAAATACTAATGGTGCAGAGAACACACACACACACAGCATCAGGAACACACAAAAAACTTCACATGAAACATTGAAAGAGGAGAACTGACATGAGAGGCTTGTAAAGTGTTTTTATCTTTGAAAGTTCAAGCCGCGAACAAGTTTGTTCTGCAATTATTATGAGTGCTATGTTGTGTCTGGGCACGCAAACTCTCAGACACACAAGTGACATGGTATAGCTGTAGTAGAGTGTGTTACTATTCATGCCTACTCTGCGCTGTCTGTCTCTTGTCTGCGATTACCATTTATTAAGATTATTTTTTGAGTAATGTGTCCCCTCCTACTCACTCTCAGCCTCTCTGTCTGTCTCCCCCTCCGACAGTTTTCCATGCAGTCAATTTTCCCTCCATTTCAGCAAGACTTTCACTCAAGTTATAACACTTAAAAAAATCTGTGGGAAAATAACAGGAAAAAAACTGAATGAATCTATTTTGGTTTCCTATTGATATATTGGATTTCATGCGGTAGAGATTTCTAGATATGTGTAAACTAGTGTATAGAACACTCAAAAGGAGTATAGCTAATCTGTCACTGAATAAACATGTGAGGACATAAGCGCACATCACGTTACACTTTCTCTGTCTGAGCAAGTATATATAATTAACCCCCTTCCCAACTTCCAACCCTTGCTCTCCACTCATTTCATGGCTCAACTTTTTTCACCTTGCAAGTGCAGAGTAAAGGAGTAAACAGAGTGCAGAACCTTTATTATAGATGTGCATTTGTGTGTGGCATTTGTGTGTGCCTTCCTGAGCCCTCGCTATGTCTGCCTGGGGTTGACTCTCCATATTGCTGGATCATAAGCAACTCTCAGCCCGCTGGGTGAACCCTTCAACTCTGTGCTGAGCGAGCGTGTGAGCAGGTCGGGCAGGCAAAAGCCTCCTGAGCTCGAGCTGTAGCCCTGAGATAGGCCCTTTTCTGCACGTAAACACACAAGGCCAATCTGGTATAGGAAAGCTGCTCTTGGCTGATAAAGTGCTACCCCTGAGTGAACCTCGAACCTCTACATCTTCACACTCTTGTGTCTCTCCCTCACTCTATTTCTCCCACTTGTTAAGCCTCTTTGGCCCACTCTTCAACTTGCTGTTTTTTGAAGTGTTAAGAGGTTGGTGTCATATTGGTCACAGTTCACAGTTTAATGCAGTCAACGTTTGGAAAGCACAAAGTACACATGTAAATGGACAAGTGCAGAACAACAGCTTCAAATGGCAACAAGTCAAAGCAATATGTCAGCATCTCAACTGGGGCTTGCCTGAGAAGAAAATCATTTTTGATGTTTCTTATCCAATCAAGCATTTAGCAGATTAAACTGATTATAGCTCCCTTCGGAGTTAGGCTCCATTTTTGTTTTTCCATTGTTATCATTTCAGGTTGCACTTAAGTGGGGCTTTGTGGAAGCTTATTAGGCTGTGATGGAACAGACACATCTGGATGCAGGAGAATCAAAGCGTCATGAGAGCACCCAGATGGATTGAAATGCAACTATAAGTGCTGGATGAATTATGAGTTCTTGCTCTGTTGCTACACCGCTGCAGTATAGGAACACAAGTGAAAGGAAAAAAAAAACATGAAACACAAACAACAACAACAACAACAAAAACAACAACAACAAAAACATTTAAATGTAAAAACATTTAAATGTAGAAATGGATGTCCCTGGCGTATTGATGACAGTTATTTCAACACCAATGCTGGCTTGCTTTGAAGACTAAATAACTGGGCTCTGGCAGAAGGCCAAGGAGATATATGTTATTGGAAGGTGAAAAAGGACTGCCTTTTATAATCCCAGTACAAGCAGAAATGAGAGGCTGCACTGTCTGTAGAAATGAGAAAACACCTTAGTATCAAGCAACAATTTCAATTAATATAGAAATCATACACATATAACTTTGGACAGATTTTGTGATAGCAAAACTTCAGTCATACTGTAGGAGCGACATCAAGAAGTTGTATTTTCCAGACACGTGCTGACCAGATCTCCAGGAAGAAATCAATTTGGTCAAACTGCCAGGAAGATGAGGACCAATACTGCAGTGAATGAACTCAACTGTTCACCGTGCCACTCAGGTAGCAAGGTGTAAAGGCTCTATGCCCAGTGACTGGCCCTACACGTGAAGTCTTTCCATCTGGCCTAAAGGCAACCAGGGCTTGTAGGCCACACACACACATACACACACACACACACACTCACACACAAACACACACACACACACACACACACACACACACACACACACACCCCAGTAAGGGCAAACTTTGGCTTTGTATTCTCAATGGCAATGATGTGGTGGTTGAAAGACTTGTGATTGTCATAGACAGGACAAAGCAGACCAAAGCAGGTAATGCTATTGGTGTGATCTCTATATTACTGGAGACGAATAAGACACACAGATCAGCATGTCAAATCTTTGAACATCTTCCCTTGCTGTTTCTTTAAGCAGAATTTCGATGTATTATTACTGCCTGGGGAGAAGGAGGGTAATGTAACACCTTAAAGAATTTATAAACCTCATTTATATGGCATCTCAGTGATGAATACTCTTATTCCCTGGAACAGTGTAGGTCTGGAATTGCACCGGCAAGAGGGCTGCAACTAGGGTAGACTTTTAAAATGATCACTTCCTGTATATCTCTTTTCCTGGCAAAGCTGGGGTTTCTCACCATACAAATATAAGTGTGATTTCAAACACAGAACTGTGAACAATTAATCAAACTTTTTGCCTGTAATCTCATTTTGGTGATAGGCTTTCATATTCATCAGATTATGTGGTAAAATTTCTAGTTAAAAACGATTCCTCTCAGAGGTCCATTATCTATTCAAGCCCATTGCTAGACAAGGATGTCAGAATTGGATGATTGTACAAAATCCTGGATTATGTTCAGTGCCAGCCTTTTTTTTTATGTACATTGCTAATGATTTTCAAATTCTTATGCAGTTATGGCAAATAAAGTACAGTTTAGGCATGGTTAGGGTGAGGCAAATAAAACAGTTTGTTGAGGATAAGGAAAGGGTGTGGTTACAGTCAATAAAAAGGCAAACATTAACTGCAGGTCTTTGCTTGAAATAAATAAAGAAAAAGATATGTTTTTCAGCATCTTCCTTCAAGAATTTTGATAAATTTGAGTGGTTATATGTCAGTGTATGAACATCTTTTTAGTGTTGACCTGAAATCAGCATGTTGTTTTGGTGAGGCATAGGAGTGTTGTTCTTGGACTTTTAGTTGTAACACTGGAATTGTCTTGTGCACTTGATGCTGTACTTGTTCACTGTTGTTTTTCACTTTGTTTTGGGGATGAAGGCCTGAAAGGCTGATTAAGCCACTTGTTGAACTGCATGCATATTTTTTGCACATTGTTCCCACTTATTGTAAAAAATATTTTGCCACACAGCTGAATTGTAAACCGTTATTTTAGATTAAAAAGAAACTGGAGGATACCACTGCAGCTGAAATGCTTGCCAAATTATATTTCCAACAGCATTTCAAGGTCAAACACAAACAAATGCTAAAACTCATGGGTTTCTGAAGGTATTTTTCCCATTAAAGGGATATTTTTGCAGTTTCCAGTAAATACAAGTATCTCCACTTTACAAGTCCATTACCTTAATTCCTGCTACCCTCTGCACAATTATGATTCATATTTTGATATTTTGTACTGGATAAAATTTGAAAAAGAAAATCACAATGTAAGACTTACATCTCTGACTTTACCATAATTCAGCAGTGGCATGCCCATAACTGCCACTCTTCTCTCATTCTTGCAGCGCTTCTTGTTATCTAACCTCAAACTGAGAAAATGCGTGTGCTCTGCTGACTACATGCTTCTTTGTGACTACATGCTTCTCATTTGTGACCTACATATGCATGAGGTGTTAAATTAAAAAAAACAAACAGTGCTGCCCAGCCACTACACTGGCTGGCTTTTGTACATCCAAATCAAATTGTTCGTGCCAATGAGTGCAGACGTGCCATCCAAACATGTCAGACTACCCCGCTTAAGTGCCACTGATCAACACCGCTATCCGGTTTCAAAGCCAGTCTAAGAAACTGCCTTAGTCAAACAGCATTTTAAATGACTGCTTATGCCAAAGAATAATATGTGCAAACAAGTCTTTTCAGCATCAGAATGAGTACTTGTGTGTGATTTTCCTGCTGATGTCTTTTCTTTTTTATTCACTCAGAATATCCTATGTGATGGTGATAATCATGATGATAATGAGGATTATCCTAACGTGATGGCTGATCATCACATTATGATCAGCCATCATAGCCATCAACTGGTCTGGAAGAAATAGTCCAGCAATCATACCGCAATGGCTGATCCCTCACACTGTTGGTTTGACTTTCTCTTTATCCCTTATTAGGGTGCACAGGCAATATCCATTTGCCTGTCCAACTGCAGACAAGGAATGGCAATATCTGGCTCACAATATAATGCATCACCAGTCCCATCAAAGCCCACAATGCAGAACGCTAACCATAACCCCAGCACCTGCCTCCCAGGGTAGAACCGTGTGAGAAGGGGGTAGGGCTAAGAGAGCGACAGAGAGAGAGAAGCAGGAACAGAGAAACAAACAATAATAAATCATGAATCATGTGTTCGTCATCCCCAAGTGCAACTCGAGGTGAATCTAGTTTCAAATTGTTAAAGAGAGCTAGATAACAAATTAAAGAATGTATAAAGAAAATGTGGAATCCTGCCTCTTTCAGGCACATCAAAGAACACATTTCTCTTGAGCACTAGAGGGGTGAAATCACAAGGCAGATTCAGCTCTCTGGTTCCCTTTCATGAGTTCTCCCCTTACATTACAGATTTAATGAAGTCAAATTACAGTTGTGTTTCCAAGGGAAAATTGTGACTGAAACATAATTTATTACTGAAATAATAGGATCCACTGATTGAATGATAAAGTATGTTTATCACTAATGGTAGTTATTTGCAAAGAACACGCTAAATATCATATTAAAAGACTATTATGATGTACCAAATACTACTTGCTCCTGCTTCACTACCTCTTTAATAGGTCAAAGGTAATAAAATCTGCCTTAAGCCCCTCCAACTGTGTGTTCAGACAAAACGTAAGGCATACAAAGTCAATGGAAAGATGAAATTAGACATGAATCCGACCAGAGTGCTGTGATTGCTGCGAATATGCATCAGCACAAGTTTTATAATGTTTCAACTTTGAAAATTTAACATAAACATACGGCCATGACAGGAAAAAGGAGAGAGAGTGGTGGGAAATAACATAAAGAACTTAAGTTTCTGGTGAGTTTAGTCAGAAGCTGAGGTGCCACACAAACAGAAAACAAAGGCAAACTCCCATGTACATGGTCAGTATATGTGTTGTTAGCTTACAACTAATGTGTGTATAGTCTGCTATTTGTTTGCTATTTTTGTCTGACTATATTTTCCAGACCAGTTGCTAGGCAAAAGCAGAGAATCCAGGAAGTTACTGCTCCTAGCCAAGAAATATTCTGGCACATAACCCCCCCCCCCCCCCCCAAAAAAGAGCGATTTGTAATTTTGAGACTTTGTTTTTTTGTATGGATTAAAGAGTCTAGATATGATGTGTTAAATAGTGAGCTTTAGAGGTGGTGGATTTTGTTACCTTTTGACAAAGCCAGGCTCGCTGTTTTCCCTGCTTCCGGTCTTTATGCTAAGTTAATGAACTGGCCACTGGCTCCAGCCAAATGTTTACCTTAAAACAGATTGCTATCAATTTTCTTATTTAGCAATTGGAAAGAAAGCGAATGAGCGTATATCCCAAAATGTCACACAATTCCTTTAAGTTTGCTATGAAAACAGAGCTATGCCTCTATAGTTATTTCTAGTCATTATTGTACCTTGATGATTTTTTAAAAACAAATGACTAAAAATAAATTATACATTTATTAAATTACACAGATTCCAGGCCGTGATGGGAAATAATCTTGTTAAAAAAAATGACCACAGCGCACCTATGCATATTCAAGCCAACCGTCAAAATATATGTTCTGACATCTCCGGAGAGCATGTGTAGCCTAATTTGCAACACGGTGAGGTGACACATGGATGTGATTGGGGAGGGAGAGCTGTTGTGGCCTGTGGCACAGCTCCCTCCCCCCTTCAGTCTCTCACTCCGCTTCTGTCTCTCGTGATCTCTTTCAAGCTCATTCCCGGTCCTCCCATCCCCTTTAACTTTTCTCTGCCCTCCTCTCTGCCATTGTCCTCTCAACCCCACCACCCCCTCTGTCTCCTATCCTACCTCCTTCTATGAGTGAGGCAGGAGATGCTGTGAGTTGCCCTGATGATGATATGCTGTTAATGTGAACCGTTTGAGGCAGCAATAAACTTGCATGGGAATCAATAATGAACAAGCAGCGCCACTTATTACTTTACAGTTATCTGTTATATGGTTTACTATCCTAACAACATTCATTAATGTAGGTGACTAACATTTAATACTGATACAATAAACTGGGATTCATAAAAATAGCAACTTTGAAAAACATAAGAAAATAAGAATAAAATCACCAGGAACATGTTGCTTTTAGCTCCTACACAATTTTAGTAATTGGATCAAAAAATGTCCTTAAAACAGAAAACAAAGATAAAAAAAATTATACATACTGAGGCTGATTGCCTAAAATTTCTTTGACTTCCTCTCAGCTATTTGATGTAATTTAACACATTTGATACAGTTTCAATTTGAGCTCTTTTTCTCATATTTAACATGGCCTAAAAGCACAGACTTGAAATGAAAACAAAGCTTCCTTCTGAACAACCTACACAAGTATCTCCAACCTCTTTTTCAGTTTTTTTCTTGTTCCAAATATGGCTTGGAGAGGGCAGCATTCATCACTTGCCAGTGGCACGTCCTAATGAAGCTGACGTTTGTCAGCCTAATGGCACCTGGGCTCCATCTGTCACTAGCAAGCCAAAGCAGAGAAATGCAGCATTCATCCTGCCAGCCTCAGTTGCCGACAGAGAGGGGATCACATTCGACCTTTCCCTGTGTGTGTGTCTTTTTTTGCATGCTGTGAAATCCTTGTAACAACACTACTGTGCAACATGGCCTCTTGCACTCAGCTGGCTGAGTTTTTGGCCAAGAGAAAGCATTCCACTGCCTCCTTGCCACAGTTCCCTAATGTGGTTCAGACAGGGAGTGTGACATATGTCTGTGTTATCAGGAATATGGGTTGGGTTTGCATCTTTGCAGCTCAACAGCTGGAGCCGGGCTCAGCAGCTTCTCTTATGGGAGTACTTCATGGCTCTTACGTCTACTACACTGCAAAGGCCCGAGGGCTGGTTTGACAACAGTTAACCTTGGATTTATCTTAGCCACTGCCTATCTCACCAGCCAGAACTAAACATGCAGACATACGAACACACTGAAATGGCAAACTTCAAAGCCCTACTGTGCAGTTTTCACACCCACGTAGAGAAAGAAACAGGCATGCAAACACACTTCAGAGGAATACACACCTCTCTATGTTATGTAGAGATGCGTCATCCATACATGCAGCACATATACAGACAAATGAACACCTATGGGGGGGGGTGTTGAGAATCCATTACATTACTTTATGATGCTACATCTGTTTAGCCATCCCCGCAAATTAAAGCACCTCGAAGCAGGCTCATCACTCAGCACACTCAATTAAAATGACTCTGCCTTGTGCACAGATATGCTTCCTAGCCAACATTTTTTTGTGCTTTTAGTATGCTGTTTGGACTGAGACGAAGTAAAATAGATAAGCTGGGAGAAGAGGGCATTTGTCACGAAAGTAAGTAAATTATCGTTCTATTATTTTTTGTTAGATTGCTGTGCAATCCCAGAGATTGGGGATGTATAGCAGTGGCCAGACATGCGATTATTATATATAATAAATCACTCATATATGCTGTACTCTTGCAAGTATTACATATTTATGCATTGATGTATGCTTGTGGGTGTATCTGTGTACGCACTCCTGTGTATGATCACTTTGGAATTATCTGCATTAAGACACTGCTCTTTTGCCATGATGTTGGTGCTGTGGAAAACTAATGCATCAGTATGCACGAGGCTGTATGCAAATGTTTCCAACAGCAAAAGTCAATTGACGGTATTTTGTTTTCCTGCAGAAATTTGCTAAAAAGGCAAAACCAAATAGTATTAAATAGTCCAGTAAATCTGAACTGGTAAAAAGCACAGTGAGATATTTTTAAGGAAAATGATAGCATTTGAACGTTGAGGGCTGAAAAAAAGCCATGCTCCATAACCTACATATCTCTGCCTCTCTGTCTCGCTTTCTTTTTCTTCTACAGACCTCTGCTTTATTGAATCTGACAATGGACAAGAGCGGCATTGCGAAAAGTAATTATGAGGAAAAACTGCATAGCTGCCCACGCAATCATCTGTGTCAGAGGCCACACAACGAAACACAGGACTTGCTTAAATGAGCCTGACAACCCCAGAGAATATTAATTTTCTCTCCCCTGATTTTATCTCATTGCACATGTATTATTATACCCTTTCTCACCACAATATGAAAATAATGAATTGTTGTCCAGATTGGCAATGTGGTTCCTAGAGGTGTGTGTGATACTTTAGCTAGAGATCAGACACACATATGAATAAAGAACAGCGAGAGCATAAAGTCATACACACATACAGAGACGTGTCTCATAGGTGGCTCACCCTGCAGGAGATGGCCTGAAGGGTCTGATTGGGCTGCTGAACAAAATGAGATGGTAGACGCCCTAACAGTGAATGGCGGGGACAGAGCCTATAATAACGGCCACTTTTTTGCCCTCAGACAAACACACAAACGTACACAGAATTGGCTGCACTGCAGTCTAAAGCAGTCAGAAGTTAGAATTACAGGTTTGCCCTCCTGATTGCAGACCCCTTTGAGTGTGCAGGCTCTGCCAGCTCCATGCAGCTACACACAGATTCCTTACACAGTGTTCAGGTCCAATCAGTACAACTCTGAGTTTGGAAAAGGTTCATAGATAGGTGACCAGTGTCTATAAAAGGAAATATTTACTTTGAAAAAGGCACTCACCTTGCTTCCTTCCTTAAATAGAAAATTGGTTCAAGGTTGTGAAACTCCATATTCAACATTGACTGGTTCATTTTTTGGAGGTGAAAGGTTGTTTACAGACGCGAAGAGGTATCAATCTTAGAGTCTTTCTCAGAGAGCATGGCATGCCACTTAATGCACAGTATATGACAACGATATGATCTGGAAATACTTTTTTGTACAACATAAATTATTACTGTGAAAATATAACAGAACATAGCATTTTAGTTTACAGTAAGCCATTCTAGGACAAACGTATTGCAACTAATAGGATGGTACGTCGTGTTAATGTCAGGATAATCTATATAAATTACATAACACAAACTGCAGCCATGGTGTGAGATCATAACATATTCTGCTAGCATCATTATGCAGGGAAAAAGAGATGGCAAATAATGCGTCACGCTTTCATCTGTCAAATCTCTATGTATTAAACATATCATTTCCCTCCTTATGGCCTCACTCTGACTTGCATCCCTGTGCGATTATCTATCTCAGCTGTCAATCTTCACCACTGGAGTTTACATGAGCATGTAACATCCCTGGAATGCTGAACACACACACAAGTATCCACACACACACAAATGAAGCAGATATGGTTTCACCAGAAAACTACATGGTGATAAGAACCTCCAGAGCAGCAGCGGACATGAGAGGATAAAAATAGAGATGGGTTTCTTTCATCTGATATCACAACAGATCCCAGTGAGGGAAAATGTGCTGTAGTAGATGTGGGAAGGCTGAAAAGATAGGGCAGGAACATGGTGTAGCTAAAATTAATAGCAAGACTGAAAGGCTTCATTGAGTTTCTCTCAGCTGAGTCCTTATTGACAACTCAAAAGTGAATTCAGAGTTCACAATGGGAATGAAAAAAATCAGGACATAGTTTAGCATGTGTGGTATATAAAGAATTCACAATTAAAATATTCACCATTTGAAAATGTCTCAAGCTTCAACTCAGTCTTGCCCATTATACTGTATAACACGACTAAGTCTACAGCCATTCTAAGAACTCTGTGAAGCTGAACCTTGGCATAGTGGTGCTTTGAGCTAGATTCTAACATTAACATGTTAACCCACTCACAGTGACAATGCTAACATGCTGACATTTCTAAGGTATATTTAACATGTTCGACTGCTAACATTTTCTACTTAGTACCAAACACATAATGAAGCTGACGATGATGATTTGGTACATACAGTCATGTTCCTGAGTGGAACATGAATGTATGTACCAAATTTCACAGCAATCCAGCGGCTGTGGAGAGATTTCTTTCACTTAGAAGTGAAAATGTTAACTTAGTGGTGGTGCTAGAAGGAAAAGTCAGCAGAGCCCCAAAGCCAGTAATAGCCATAATCTGGGAACCATGGATATCCTTACCAACTATTTTGCTATTCCCTTCAGCAGATACAGATATATTGTACTACCTAAGTGATATATTTGACTAATGTTACTGTGCTAAATGTAAAGTAAATAGTTGTTTAGATATTTCAGATTGGACCAAAGTGGTGGACCAACCAACCTACCAACCACCATCTCTTGGGCTCCTCCACTGGCATGACTAAAAAATCGCATGTAACATTTGTGACACTACCTATGGGTATGTGAAGAGAGGATTTGAAGCCTGGATTTGTATTTACCACTTGCTGCCTCCTTGACTCCTGGCTGGTGCCAGAAAAATTAAGCTTTAAAAATAAGGAGGTTTAAAGAAAATGTTTTTCAAGACTGAAGCCATAACTTCTTACACAATAAAAGTTGACACTTTTTGGGTAGATTTTGTGGCACTTCCTAATTAGCTTCAGAGTTGAGCTATGATGCTGGCCATATTACACTCTTATGAAATAAAAGGGTGTTTCAGAAAATGCATGAAAGAAATATTTTGAAATATTGGTTTCATAAAATTGAAACATTTTACAAAAGCAAAAATGTAATGTGAAGGGTTGTGATTGTGTCACACTACATGTAGGTAAACAAATCATTCTGTAATGTCTAAATGTTCCACACTCTTAAACTGTATAACCAGATGTTTATGTTCAAGTATGACTGCAGTTCCACAGAGCATCTACTCACTACAAATTATGTAGAGGAAATGGTGTTACAGTAGATTGCTGCATTTCTGATTATTATTGTATAAGCTGCCCATATTCACACAAACAGCCCACTTTATTTGACATATCAGTTGTTATCACAGAACAATCTCTTCCACAGCATTAGTTATCCCTAGGCTTCTTCACATTCAATAAACCCCTGGATGAGTCTGAGAACTCTGAAGTAACTTTCTATCTTTTTACATTATATTTTCATTTCAGCAAGGTACAAGTACAGTTCATTATTGTGTAAACATATTTTCGACCAGATCAAATAGGAGTGGTACTATTGTTTCATGGAATGTACAGATTGGGAAACAGACATGTTAAATTTCAATGAGAAATTTCAATTATGATATGTATGGATAATGCCAGTCCATTCAACATTTGAAATGCAAGAAAAATATCATGAAAAACCCCTTTCTAGCTTTATTGTCAAGGAACAGGAGTTGAACTTTTATACCCCAGCACTTCTCTGGATCCGTTTATATCTCTGTGAAATCCCCATAAGGGGTTGCACCTTTTCACTTTTTAAAATTCTAACAAAGTTGCACATCAGTATTTATTTCTGAGTAAAGATGCCAGGGCTATTCACTTATATAAATTGAAGTATCCTCAAGTAATAGGATAGACTTAACCTTTAAATACTGAAATTTAGCAATAATTCATAGCAGCCCCCTCAGCCATTTAATCCTCATACACAGAGATTTATCTACCCCACTTGGATATTCATGCAGACAAAGATCAAGCCTTTCACTATAGAATACACTGCATTACAAGTGCACACAAACACACACACACACACACACACACACAGCCGTCACGTGCTGGGCTAACGTGTCCTGAGGATAGAGAATATCCGAAGGATAGCAACACTGCTGAGCCCAAACAAAATCAGCCAGCCTATTAAATGAGGCGTGACTCAGGAATCCTGCGTAATTTCTCTTGATATTGTCTCAACGTGATTTAAAGTCATTTATGTAACGACGCAGATGATTCACAAAGGAGGCAGACGAGCAGAAATGGAGCAGAAAGAGAGCATATTGACTCTGTTGAGTGTCCCATGAATTGTGGCCCCCAAATGTGGGGCAGTTAGCAGGAGGTCAGCATCACAATGTAAGCTCTGGAGGTCAGCACTGTCACACCCTGGAACCACCAAAGGATACAAGTGTTTCTCTTCTATTCAATTAGCTTTACAATGGCAGCACACAGCTGTAAAAATGTAATTAGAATATTCATACCCATTCTTCCAACCATAACTGCCAATGCTAACACTGTATTTTACAAACTTAAGCCTTTAAAAATACCCTCTGTAAAATTTAGAAATAATGACCCACAAATTAAGGCTACTCCACGTAATTCTTTGACAGTTGTGTACATGGTTTCTGGGTGCATTTACAGGCAAAGCAAAGTGAAAATCATCTGCTCATGTCAATCCACCTTATGTGACACCTTAAGGTGACAGTCTCTGGTGTCTGTCTCCTGTGAAGTGAAAATGAAGAAGGTAAACCAAAGGTACAAAAAAAAAAAAAGAAAGTGGATGGATGGAATGATCCAACAACAAAAGACTTTACTCAGCTTCCAGAACGGAAACCTGATGCTGCTTCTCACATGCCCAGAGAAGCCAGGTGGCTTTGCTCAAACCATAGGATCACTGAGATGGCGATTAAGGATTTGCTGGAATACTCCAACAGCCAAGGATATCCTCTGTGTGATTAGAAAGGCTTGGATGGCAGCACTGCCAGTGAAGATACCAAATCATCACTTTTAATGCTATTCAATGGGTGATTTCATTCAAATTGACTTACAGCACTATGTAATTTTGGCACTGGTTGCCCATACTGAAAACAGATGAAATGAAGGTGAGGCAGAGAGGAGATGAGGAATCCATTAGTTTACACGGTAGAAAGCCAAAATACCTTAGTCGAGGAAGTTATTTTTAAATGATTGCAATGGTGTATAACTGTGATGCCAATCTTAATGTATTTAGCAGGAATTTAAAACCAAATCTGTCACCACTCTTGGAACTTTAAAAGTAGCATTTGACAAAAATGTGATAGAGAAATGTGGACATGAGTTGCATTGTTGGCAAAAATACCTTGCTGTAAAATATTCAACCACCTTACAAGAATGGGAATGATCTATTCTGCTACATTAACCTGTCTAGATAGAGTTTTATTGTGCTCAAGCTGGGGTATACTTAAGTATAAAAATCAGACAAATATCAGAGACACTGATAACTATAAAAATGGTTTAGAGGGGATAGACAGTTACACTTTGAACTGTATATATACAATTTTTCTATTACCACAGTTATTAAAAGAAATACAAAACTATGATTTAGGTCACTTATGTAATCATTAACGTTCAATATTTGGTCCATTTCAAGCTTAATCACATAGCTTTGGTGATGTAATTTTGCCATGACCAGCCATGATGTCTGATCTCAGCATCCCCTCTGACCTGTAGTGGGATGTGATAATTGACTACAGTACAGTGACTGTTAAAATAGACTGTGATTTAACAGCTATGAAAAGACACAATAAACCCCCACCCCCCCAAAAAAGAAAAATTATTCCTTTTTAGATTTGGAGGATAAAATTGGATGTGGACAGAAGTAGATGTGAAAAAAAGCAAGCAAAAAAGATGGAGGGTTTGTATCTTTTCAAATGAACGAAGAAGAAAGAAGTCCCTGGGGAAGCCTAATCACTTTCATCTTGCATCTCTGAAGAACTAGACCAAACAGAGCAACAGCACCACGATGGCAGCAGAAAGTGATGCCTTGCCGGAGATATGATAATGGATAACTTTCAACTCAAGGTCATTAAATAATTATCTTGTTGTAGGTTTAAAAGCTCATGTTTAAAGTAGGACATTCCTTCCCTCTGGTCTGCATGTGTTATATGGAAAGGACTATAAAAGTATCAATATTTTGAAATATGTACATTATGGGATCTGAATGTGTGAACAAACACTATAACATGCTAGATCTATTATCCCAGAGCATGTTTGTGTCTAAGACTTTGAAAAGTGGGGTAAATGTAATCTTACTTGTAGCACATATGTCTTGGTTAAGGATTATAAGGACTTGTAAGATTGTAGGGACATTAATTGTTATGATATTAGGCTAACTTGTAGCTGATCGTTCTCTAAATGTCTAAATCAATATTTGATCTAATATGAGTATTACTCATCTTCATCTTGGCTCTATAGGACTCCAAGCCATTAAGTGCTAACAAAACTCTATCTTCCAAATATCTGCAAGTCTCTATAATTCCTAATGGGAGAGACCAAAAGAAAGACCCACGTTTCCAATTTTTGCTGTGAGAAAAGTCTTCTTTCCATCCTCTTCTTCATTTTCTGTTTACTGTGCGCTTACCTGTTTTTTCCCTCTCACTGCGCTTGACTGGAACAAATTATTAGTAACAAATACTGCTGTTTTACTCTGGGTAGGCCAGGCTAATTTTGACACACTCATTATGCCTTTCTCTCTGTCTCTCTTTCCTGTCTCTCACACAGACTTTCTCTCTCTTTTTAAGCCCTGATCTTCCTCCTTCCCCAGACCTTGCACCCTGGGCCTTGCAATATATCACTGTAAAAGCTGCCTATCTCTTGGGGGGGGCCCGGGTGAAGGCCGGGCAGGGGGTTGATGAGCCTGATCAGAGGTCTGCTTTCCCACCAAAAGCCCACTGAAACTGGCAGCTCAGAGACACTAGTAAACTCTTGCCTTCCATGTTCCCTCTTACTGATGTCTTGTCTCTTTGTGTTTTCCAATCTTTTCCTCCCTCCTTGTTCCATGTTGGACCAGTGCAGGGCATGCTTAGAGCTGACTACAATGCATGCCAGGATGAGAAAGAGAGGGAGGGAGGGAAGCAGATGCTTGTGACAGTCTGGGGGCAGTAATGAGGGTCCCTACGACGGAGAAACAATCAGTAAGGCCTGAACACACAGCCTACTCACACACACATGAGCAGAACAGCAAGGGAGTAATGGGCTGGCAAAGGCCCGGGGCCACTTTCACTGACACACATACACACACAGACACATTCACCACACACTATATGGTGAATAATGAAGAGGGAAACCACCACTATCACTGTCAACCACTCAATGATCAGATTAAAACCAGCCAAAAGTATATGACCCACACCATTTTTGTAAAATATTAATTCAGAGCAAACAAATACCAAGCTTGGCTCAGGTAAATCAGCTCAGAATGCAGCTACAGCAAGGGAAGGGGGGGGGTTTCTGGCACTCTGATTTGTTCTATCTCATGCCAGGGCGGCACAGATGACATCCCAGTATGTTCCCCAAGCCTGCCTCTAATATGCACGCAAAGCCTTTCAAAAGCATTACCCCACCGATGGGACACACGTTTATTGTGGCAGACGTTTCAGTGAAAAGGAGGTTCGATTCACTACTGCAAGGGTGTAGAGGAGGGAAAACAAACGGTACTTGCAGAGTGGGGGGTTCACGTTGCTGCAGAGACATTTCAAGATGTGGGGCAGAGGAAAGAGTGAATGCGGAAGCGAACAAGGTTTGAAAATAGCCTGGGATAAAACAGGGACAGCACGGCTGCTAATGTGTGCAAACACACAATGCTGCAAAAAAGCTCACAATGGGAAAAAAGCAGATGCACATAAACAAAAACGCATGCTTGCCCAAACAGAATGCAATCTAGAGTCTTAATCGGTGTCATGCTAGACAGTTCCAGCCAAGGAAGATTGATTATAATCAATTATGTCACCATAGGAAGTACTAGGTCTTTATCTGTCTCCCCTTTTAAAGCCTACAGATCAATCCACTACGTTTGATTTCTTTAAGATAGCTGTCAGGCCTAGGAAAGCCTTACAGCATGGAAAGTGTTTAATAAAATGATATATACAAAAGACCTCTGCTATGTATTGTTGTGTATGGTGTGATGCATTACTTGTTCACTACACTGCATCATTGTGACCTTTGGAAATCGTTCTCTATATTGAGGCTGAGTGCACATCTTTAGTTTATGAAGTTGAGCTGTTTTAAATGCTCCCACTAAGACACACCAATGGTCTTTACAGTAGTATTTTCCTTCTTTGTTGATGTAGAGGTAGAGATAAACTGTGCTAAAGACAAAGATAAAAAGGAAACAGGACAAGGTTTTGAACCCTTGTAATTGTTTTTATTTTTAAAAAATGTTGCCAAGATTCTAACGAAGGCTGAGGGGGCAATTTGGCACCACAATACCACCTCAAGTCTGTGTATTAGTGTGTGCATGTAAGTGTGTGCGTGTGTCAGCTTGTAACTTGAATCTGGCATCTTAAGATTGACACCAGTCAGTTTGCATTACTTTTACAGTTACAGTGATGTATTTGACCCCAGTGTTTATCTTAGCCTCTCCCTCGCAGACGTGAACAGACACAGTTACAGCCCCCTATGCAGACTCACAGTCACCCACATAAAGTACACACACACTCAATAGTGCACATTTTCCTGTTCCCTGCTTGACACTTGGGAGACAATTTGAAACGGTGGGTCCGTGGACGGTCAGCCTGCTGCTGTAATTGGGTCCCTTGTCACCTAGCAAATTCATGTCAGCATTGGTCACATGGGATACTAATCTAAATGGTATCAGTGTCCTATTTAGTGTGTGTGTGTGTGTGTGTGTGTGTGTGTGCGTGTGTGTGTGTGTGTGTGTGTGTGTGAGAGAGAGAGGTATGGAAAGCAAAATAGGTGTGGTAACTTTGAGAAGCAAAGTGAAGGGCTTTTGTAAAATATGTGCAGGGCTGTCAGTGGGCTACATTGCAACAGAGCTGTAGCAGTTTCTAAGAAGTAAATATAGAGGAGTATCAATGGCCTAGACTAACACGAACAATTTTCTGGTATTGATTGTTTATTGTCCTCACAGTTTAAAGGTGCTATATGTAACTTTTTGCTATTGCTACAGAGCCAACATTAGCATTAACAGCTGTTTACTTACTTACTTAAGTTCAGCATCAAACTTCATCACTTACTTGCCAAGAGCTGTCTCCAACGATGGAAAGCAAAGGCAATTTAAACTCTCGTTTTGCTTCTGTATCAATCACTTCTTTTCTTTTACTGAAGTGAGCATGCTAACCAGCTGGCCCCGTCCCATCTTGTAATACCATTTTGCACTACAGAGTCACTGTAGCGTCCAGTCTGCCCTTGGTCTGACATGAGAGAATAAAGAAGTAGCGCTGCCCCAAAGGGCGTATTCTAACCTCTTCTTTTGTAAACGCAATGATGGGTGAAGCTCTTGATCAGTAAACAACTGTTATTGCTAACGTTGGCTATGTAGCGATAGCAAAAACTTACATAAACAGAAACTCACACAAAACATACCTTTAATAACTGGGCAACATTTGAAACCTCAAATCAATCAGAGTTTATAAAAATGGGAACTCTACACAGCGAAGAGGGCAATGTTAAAATTTCCAGATCAATGTGCATGCAAAGACAGTTTTATTAAGTCTTATTCCAAACTCAGTGTGGATAATAAAATGTGTTTTTGTGACCTTTACTCACTTATCACTGTCATTTTTTGAAACAAGCTAATTGTTAGCCAAACCTTCTGCAGTGGTGTATTACATGTTGTGCGTATTCCTGTTTTTCAGTGCAACTTATCAGCTCAGTACATGCTCAGGTGCAATAGGTGTCAGGTTAAAAGACCCAGACAGTTTTTGACATCCAAATCTCTCTATGGTCAGGTTTGCATGTTTGGATGGTGGGGAAGAGTAGAAGGCAAAATGTGTACAAGTCAGTGGTTTACTTTAACAAAATGGCAACCCTAACTCAATCCAAACCTCGCTGCTACAACATTGCAGAGTCCAACCAGTGTGAGCTTTACAGTTGGACCCACATTCCTCTTTCTATGTGCCAATGGCCATTCCAAACTGGAGTGTATGAATACGGTTCATAAATTTTGAGAAAAGAGTAAGAGGGATAAAGATTTACTATGTCAGGCTGCTGTAAAGTGAAATTAAACAACAGCCCTTTAGCAAATCAGAATTACATATTCATCCAGGCCATTATATAATAAATATAGATGACCTTTTAAGAGCTGGCTTTTTTATGTCAAGTTTCCTCAAGTATTCTGAGGATGAGCCTTTTTGGCGGGAATACTACTAAAATATGAAACTAGTGAATTGTATTTTTAAAAGGTAATTTGAATTTACATCATAAGAAAGATAGCAAAAGCTATACAGAGAAAGCAAAGAGTAGTAAAGAGGGTAGAAGCCATACTAACAAAACCTTAAATCCATAGAGAAGCTCCACACAGGACACTGAAATAGTTATGATTTCATTAATAAGGTGAATATGGTGATATATATATATAAAAACACTTCTGACTTTGGCGCAGGAGGTCGGGGGTTCAAATCCGGCCCAGGGCGGGGTAACACATATCCAGTGTGGACCCTTAGGCAAGGTCCTTGATACTGCTGGCCTACCTCAGTATGAGTGAAACCGCAAATTCAAGAGTCACACCGGCTCGGACGTCGCCCGGGTCAACAAGGTCCAAATCAGGTGGTGGAACCAGGACATGATGAGAAATGGGCTACTGTAACAAGACATAGATGGAGCAGGGCAGAGAATAGGGATCTGTTGGAATGCTACTATACAAGTAACCCCGATGAGAGGGGCTACATGCAGAGATTGTGGGATATATGGATACTTCGAAACCCAACATCTAAGCTGACAAAGAAACAACTACTAGCTCAGTGTTGCAACATCCGCAATCGGCAACTGGTATCACAACTAGAGATTGATGAGGTACAACAAACATGACAAACGTGACAAAGTACCCTCTGAAAGTCTGCTAGAGGATTTGAATGCAGCGCTATGTACTATCTCTACTTGGACCGTAACTGAGACCATCAGCTGATATACACAAAAGCAACGGTGATCCTAGAGATGCTTGGCTACAAGATGAACGTCATAAGCCACAAAGAGCATTACCCCCCATGGAGAAGGAGGGTGGAGGCCAAGATCAAGGCAACATGGAGAGAAGTTAGTCAACTCTCAGAGCTACAGAAAGGTGTGGGGATGAAAGGGATACCCAGGAAGTACAACAAGCTGCCTATACCTGAGGCACTGGAGACTGCCAAGCAAAGGCTCACAGCTCTGGCTACCCGCCTGAAGAGATACACAGGAGAAGCAGAAGCCAGGAGAATAAATAAGATATTCTCCCACGAATCATCCAAAGTGTACTCTCAGTGGCAAGGTAATATCACAAGAACTGATCCTCCCAGGGCTGAGACTGAACAATACTGGAAGAGCATATGGGAGAAGGAGGCATCACATAACACCAATGCTCAGTGGGTAGTGGATCTATGAGCGGACCACAGCAATCTCCCGGAACAAGATCCAGCGAACCATTACAACGGCAGACATCCAAGAACGAGTGTCAGGTATCAAGAGCCGGACAGCACCGGGCACAGACATGGTCCACACCTACTGGCTAAAGAAACTGACTGCACTCCATCAACGCCTGGCAGCACAAATGAACCAGCTGCTTATGGATAGGACGCACCCAGAGTGGTTAACCCAAGGGCGGACAGTCCTGATCATGAAGGACGCCCAGAAGGGCACAATTCCATCCAACTACTGGCCAATAACCTGCCTCTAAACAACATGGAAGCTCCTGTCAGGCATCATAGCGGCTAAGATGAATAGGGACATGGCCTAATACATGAGCAGGGCCCAGAAAGGATTTGGTAGTAATACCAGGGGTGCTAAGCACCAACTACTGGTTGATAGAGCAGTCACCCAAGACTGCAAGACCAGGCAGACCAACCTGTGCACAGCCTGGATTGACTACAAGAAGGCCTATGACTCACACATGGAAACTGGAATGCTTGGACATGTACAACATCAACAGGACACTAAGAGCCTTCATGCTGTGGAAAACAACTCTGGAGGCCAACTCAAAGCCAATTGCACAAGATACCATCAAGTGCGGCATATACCAAGGTGATGCACTATCCCCGCTGCTGTTCTGCATAGGCCTGAATCCCCTCAGCCAGATCATCTCAAAGAGTGGCTACGGGTACCAGTTCCAAAACGGAACAACCATCAGTCACCTCCTCTATATGGATGACATCAAGCTGTATGCTAGGAATGAGCAATCATCGACTCACTGATGCACCTCACCGGGATCTACAGCAACGACATCGGAATATCATTCGGACTAGATAAGTGTGGTCGAATGGTATCAAAGAGAGGGAAGATGATCAGAACGCAGGGGGTTGAACTACCAGAAGGCAGCATTGCAGATGTTCAGGACAGCTACAAATACCTTGGGATCCCTCAGGCAAATGGGAACCTTGAGTAGGCCGCAAGGAAGTCAGCCACAGCCAAATACCTACACAGAGTAAGGCAGGTCCTGAAAAGTCGGCTGAATGGGAAGAACAAGATACTGGCCATCAACACATACGCCCTGCCAGTCATCAGATACCCCGCTGGTATAATAAGCTGGCCAAAGAAGGAGATAAAGGCCACTGGTATCAAGACAAGTAAGCTCCTCACAATGCATGGAGGGTTTCACCCCAAGTCCAGCACCCTGAGACTTTACACTAAGCGGAACGAGGAAGGCCGAGGACTGGTTATCATCAGAGCCACTGTCCAGGACGAAACAACCAACATCCAGGAATACATCAGGAATATGGCCCCCAAAGATGAACTGCTAAGTGAATACCTCAGGCAGTTAAAACCCGATGATGCAGAGGAGGAGGAAGAATCATCATGGAGGGACAAGTACCTACACGGCATGTACCACCGACAGATAGAAGAAGTGGCTGATATCAAGAAATCCTACCAGTGGCTGGAAAAGGCTGGACTGAAGGTCAGCACAGAAGCACTAAACATGGCAGCACAAGAACAGGCACTCAGTACAAGATCATAGAGGCGGGGATCTACCACACCAGACAGGACCCCAGGGGCAAAGATGCAAAGATGCTCCTGAGACAGTTCAGTACATAGTAGCAGGGTGTAAGATGCAGGCAGGAACAGCGTACATGGAACGCCATAACCAAGTGGCTGGCATAGTGTGCAGGAACATCTGCACTGAGTATGGGTTGGAGGTTCCAAAGTCACAATGGAAGACACCTCCTAAGGTGGTTGAGAATGACCAAGCCAAGATCCTGTGGGACTTCCAGATCCAGACTGACAAACTGGTGATGGCTAACCAACTGGACATCGTGTTGATCGACAAACAACAGAAGAAGGCAGCAGTGATAGACGTAGTGATCCCAAGCGAAAGCAACATCAAGAAGCAGGAACACGAGAAGATCGAAAAATACCAAGGGCTGAAAGAGGAGCTAGAAAAGATGTGGGGAGTAAAGGAAACAGTGGTTCCAGTGGTAATTGGAGCACTGGGGGCAGTGGCCCACAAACTGGGAGAATGGCTCCAGCAGATTCCGGGTACAACATCTGAGGTCTCTGTCCAGAAGAGCGCAGTCCTAGAAATAGCTAAGATACTGCGCAGAACCCTCCATCTCCATCTGTGATCCATAATCAATACAGATCAAGCAATCTAGATCATTTATGTTGCCTTGATGGCTCCTATAGAGGCAGGTGGGAAGTCTGTAGGCTATGGCTGTGGCTGTAAACTCTGAGACAAAGTAAGTACAATCTACCGTGAAAGTCTGTGAGTACCATCTGTGGAGTTTAAGTGATGAATTAGGAAGCTGCTGACACAATAATTGTAGGCATCTAGCAATAAGGCTAAGAAAAGGGAATAAAAAAGGAGTGTGAAGCAAAGTGCTTGAAAGACAGGACAGACAGAGAGAAAGAAACTTTGAGTAAGAGGTTGATGGATCGCTTTGTGTTTTCCTCATAGCTTAGCAACTGCCAACAACACAGGACAAGAAATGATCAACACAACTTTGGAAATAAGAGAGAAGAAAGAGGCATGTTCGTAGTTTGAATATTGCTTCGCACAAACAAGTAACTACAGTACTACTATGATAAAGGTGGATTAAAACACATTGTTGAATCAATAAGTAGGCAGGTTTTGTTACTGACTTATCTAGTAGAAATAATGCCAACCGAATGTCGGTTTTGAATCTTCTTAACTCCCGGAGCTTTCTCCATTGAGTGAATGCCTATCCAAGGTTCACTCTTGTTTTACCTCGTTTTCTATCAATCTCCCTCTGCGCCTTCTTTTCCTCCTCCAACGACAGGACTCTTTTTCTTTAGTAGGTAGAGTCTCCGCAGTTACTCCGGTTGTTCCACCATCTGCCATTTCCACTATCTGGGGAAAGCTACTGAAAGCTACTGGGGAAAACAACAGGGATATCCTCTCCTGTTCTGGTTGAGCAATGGCAGATGCACTTTTATTTGTGCCCTAAATTGAGCCTTAATTTTCCCTGGAGATTTCGTACCTGACAGAATTGCATAATGAAAGCAAGGCTAATAGGGAACCACTCTAAATTGCCGATGGTGTCATTATTCTATAGCCATTACATTGTGCAAACGAAATTTACTTCATAATGATAAGTTGAAGTAAAAAAAATGTTTTTTTGCCACTTTCAAATGTTAGAGAACAACCGGACATTTAACTCTTCCCACTGGTTTAACTCAGGTGCTTCTCAGTATAATGAGTGAGGGTTGGCTGCCTGTTCTTTTTGGTAATAATAATGTCAGAGGTGATGGCCTTTAAACTGCCTTTACCTGATGAAAACCATCATTTTCATCTGATGGACACTGAACGTCTTGTCCTGCTTCTCATAGGAGCATATTCCCCATGAGTGCCATTCAAAAACACCTAAGGGTTCCTCTGCTGAGAGCCATTTAATGGTTAAATAGCTTTAAGCTATAAAACAGCTCAATGTTCCCTTTTATTCCTCGAAGAGCTGAAAAACTTCATCCCATAACCTTCCAATGACTGAACTCACTACAGCCAAAGAACTTAATGAAAGTCATGAATCCCATGTGGGATTATAGTAAACCTTCTAATTGTGAGACCAAATGATGGCAATTACCTGAAAAGGGACGATGTTACCCATGTAAAAGCCTGTGTGAAAGGTAGGCAGGTAGGTAAGGAGTGTTAAAAGGTGTTGGTCAGTAGTCCTCAGACATACATTATGGCCTTTTATCAGGCCTATCCAAGGCTGTCACTTGTCGAAATGCAGTCGGAGATGCAGTTAGATTGACTTCTGATATGAGATGAACACAAACAGGGGCTGGTAGAACCAGTGTTTCTTGTACCCAATGAAGTACTGTCCTGTAAGCACTTAGCAGAGGAGAGCTTTATTCTTTGTTGTCTGCTTTGATTGGTTTAGCTCTCTACCAGTGATGACTACCTATCAATCTCACTGTTGAGAGACAAAAGAGAAAATAGAGGGAGAGGAGTGCAACAGGAACAATAGACTGATAGATTGAGACCAACTCACCTTCCCTTTTTTTTCCTTTTTCCATGCACGTCTAAATTGGTGTTGTGAAGCTGTGTGCATGTGTGTGTGTTTTATGTGTTTGTGTGTGTGTGTGTGTGTGTGTGTGTGTGTGTCTGTATGGGCGTGTGGGGGGGGTGTTATTGTATGTACTCGCTGTTGCAATTGAGAGCAGAGTGGGAATGCTGTCTACCAATGACAAATTACTTGTATTTGTGGCCTTTCAAAACCATCCACCTCACTACTCCAGTAGAGCAATTGAGAATTGCCATGAGAGAAGCTGATGAGAAGCTGCCTATTGATTCTGCCCATTGTTCTGACCAGGTAAGTAAATGCGAAATGAAATGCGACTGTGTGGTCACATACACAAACTAAAATTCACTAGCAATTTTAATTTGTACATAAGCACACATAAGAGAAAATACTTGACAGCACAAGCCAGCCTGCCCATCTTGCCATGCACAAATGCAAAAGAGAAAAAAAAAGCATAACAAGGTTAAACACACACACACACACACACACACACACACACACACACACACACACACACACACAAGCCTGGATAGTGAAGACAATTAAGTGAATGTCGTAATAGCCATTGCTGCAAAAACATTGCCTACAGGCTACATACACACCCACATATATATATATATGTACGGAATAAAAACAACAATAAGTAGTTGTTTGTACAAACAGTGTTTCATGATGCTGGAGGAGGAAGGTTTAAAAAAAGATTACTTGATCTTTACTAAAAGACATGAGGAAAAAACAGTTAGAGGGAAGAAAAACGATTAAAGAGAGATTTACGAAAGATAGACTAGAGCTGCAAAAGAAAACGTAGCGTGAGCTGCACTTATTCAAGACATGTTCCTGCCCAAACCCTGAAGTTCAGGCGAGGTGTTCGAGCTATTGATTGGGTGATTTTTATGTGTTTCCGGCGCTCCTGAAATGTGTCTAGGAACATGTGTTGATGGATGTGTCTGTGGCTGGGCTCGCAGCCTGTGAGGGCCAGGGTGGGTGCTGGGAACGCTCTGACAGCCTCAAGGTTACCCGCCTGGTACCACAACAGATGGATGCTCCTCATCGTAACTGTCTGTAATGTGTTCAACTCAATCATTCCTTCCCCCTCGCTCTCTCTTCCCATACAACTCTCTTCAAGGAGGCAGTTTGTTGAAAGTCTGAGATGAGTTGTACTACATGTATCCAGAGACGGCAGTCAAAGGTGAAGTGAAGTTATTTATCGCACTTCCACATTTTCTCAGCACCTACGATATAAAGTAGTTAACGATTATGTGCTCTGTCTTTTTCTGTGACTTAAAAGAATAGCTCAACATTTTGAAAAAAAGGTTTATTTGCTTTTCTTCTGAGAATGAGATGAGAAGATCAATATCAATGGGATGTCTGTGGGCCAAGTATGGAGTCGGGACGTGTCTAGCCGAGCATTAAGACTGGGGGAAAAAACCAGCCTCGCTCTTTCCAAAGTGAATAAATGAGCCTACCAACACCTCAAAAGCTCCCTAATTAACAAACTGCATCTTGTTGAATTATTTTAAAAAAATGAAATATAAAGTCATGATTTGTGGTTTAATGAGGAGTTGTTGGCTGGAGATGTTTCAACCTGCTAACAGTGTTTAAGACAAGCTAGGCTAAACTGATCCAGACTCGAATTTGTACTAAACATACATACTGAACGTGAGATTGATACTCATCTTCTTATCTCATTCTCAGAAAGAAACGTAACATAGTTAAATAATACTTTTAAGTTGCATTAAATGATTTTTGCCTACTTGGGAGCATCAAAACAAGTTGAAAACAGAACACTGATTTATCATCACCTTATGAAGTTGTTATGGCTTTTGTGTTTGCAAACAATTGCCTATTTCTGACGAAGACCAATATTCACTGTCTTTTAGTTTTTGTTTGTTTGGTTTTTTTTTTTATCTCAACCAACTACTAAGGGAAATACCTTTCTCTTTAGCTGCTACATGTTCCACTATGTTCACTAGCTAGTTGCTAATTTTATCTGTGTACCATTTGGTGCTGGGCTTGTAGCGTACAATGGGGTTATTAGACCTTTTTTTTTATTTAAAATCACTACCTGCTGCAGCTGGAAAGACAGTTAAACATAACCTATGAGGTTTTTGACCACTATTAGTGCCACGGAGCAACATCTTTAAGACTGGGTCCCTGTTTTGTTGCTTTTGTGCACAAGGACCCATGCTTGCAGCGCAATTCACAATTCTGCCTTTGGTTTAAGCTATTTTACATTGACAAATGTAAAATTAGCACCAAGAAATGGATCAACAAAGGCAGTGAAGAAGAAGACAGGTTAAAAAATGGCTTTGTAAACAGTTTTTATGAAGGAAATGCACTCAGTATGTTTGTTAGATCTCAGCGATACACACAGTGAGTGTTGGTGAATATCACTAACCTAAATTTGTCTAAAAGTAAACTCAACAGGGCATCATTAATGAGAACAGAGTCACAGGCCAGAAAACTAAAACAATGTGCTGAAACAACTAAAAGGCCCAGTAGAACTGAGTCAAACTGCAGCGGCAGGAAATAATACTCAAGGGGTACCTTTCACATTTAGTCATTTGATCCATTGTTCATATAAAAATATTTAATAGTGCAGTTTTAAGTCAACTACCAATAATCATCCTGCAACAAGATTAACGGCTCGGAAATTAAGCAATATATTCGCATGTGAAAATAAAAATAAATGATCCAAAAATATGAAAAACTGCTAATTTCTTCAATACATCGATGTATTGACACTCATGAGAAGTAACATCTCCCAATCTTCTCCTCCATCTTTTTATCCATTTTACATTATCTTTCTTCTGGCCCTGGGGCATTTAGGCTCCACAGCACTGCATATATCCAATTATACCACGGCTCTGAGCATGGCAGTGACACATCGATTGACACGAGCGACATCCAGTCTTATCACAGTGACATGATGCAGTGCTGGGCCAGCATCATCAGCCCGATCAGCCAATAGCAGGGAAGCTCATTAGACCCCCAAGGGCTGGACATGCAGTTCTGACTCTAATACAGATATCATAAGACAAGGAGGCTGAGTGATAAAGTGATGGAGATTGGAAGAGAGATTATAAATCTTGGAGGGACGACTTTATGTTTGTGTGTTCTTGTGTATGTATATGTGTTTCGGGCAATTCCACTGGGTTGATGTTGGGCAATTACATATTTCCCCAAGTCACAGTTACACAACAACAGGAGCAGTTTCCTCAAAGCAGCAAACCTCCGTCATCCAAAACATGTTCCCATGTGATGATACTGCAGGCAGCTGTCAAGTCTTTAATCGGCTGTTGAAGTGTTAAAGCCACCTGATCATGTGATCCCTCAGTTAAATGGCCATCTCTGACTAACATGATCGCCTCAGCATCTACAACAAAGAGAGTGAGAACATTTCAAAGTGTGCTTTTGGGATAGGTTGGGCCTTGAGGACAAATCATTCTCTGTGGTACTCCTTTGGCCCATTTCTAATCTACCTGTGGTATTTATAGGCAAATGTTCTCATATTTCTATGCCCCACTTATAAGCCCTCTTTAGCCAAGAGATACTTTCGCATACTGTCTGAAAAATTTCTAAAAGCGTATGCAAGAAGAAAATCAAGATCTTTGCTCTATTTACTGCTTTCCTCTCCAGGTTGATCTTAATATTGATTGCATTCACTGGCTGAAAAAGTTCTTCATGTATTATGATCTAAAGTTGCCATACCTGTGCCCCGATGAAACTGTGCCAAGCTCGACGGTTCTTGGAGTAGGCTTTATAGCCAAATAAATCCTGCTCTGCACCTGTTTGCCCATCCCAGCCAGCTCGAGCTACTTAATCCCATTTACAGAGACAGTAGTTAAACTATTCAATGGAAACTTCTCCAGTATGCATGAGGAGGTCTATAGATACCTTCTCAGATCTACCAGCAGTGTGTGCATGTGTTTGTGTGTGTGAAAACCTCATTCATTATTAACGTCATGTTAAAATAAATAGCGCCATTGGGTTGCTGACTTTTTTTTCCCTCCAGGTTTAATACTGTGGAGCAGATGCATCAGTCAATAGAGGGAAAATGCTGTTATTACTGTTGATTTTCTACTCAGTAGAACATTGTGGACCAGGGGAAACACAGCTTATTCCTCAACTCCCACTTCTTTTGTCCTTTTTCTTTTGTTCTCCTCGCTCCTCTCTCCAAGGGACAGAGGAGAAATGACTACGAAGCCAATGCCATGATTATTTTCTTTTAAATAGTGAAAGAAGCAATGCCGCTGCTGTGTTGTCATTTATGTAAGCAGTTAGCCAGATAAAGTTACAGCCTTGTGAACATGCCTTGAGAAGTAAATTAGGGACATTGGGTTAAGCAGAAGCAGAGGGTTTGCTGGGGATCAACGCACTGACAGAGAAATTCATCACTAAATCTATCTAAGCAATTACTGATGTCAGCATCAAACTGACAAACAGTTTTCTGCTGCCTGTCTTCAGCCTCCCTCTCCCTTCGCCACTCTCTCTGTTTGTTTACCATGTTCCTGACTGTGGAACAATGCAGCGACCTTTGCAGAAATAATTCTATTATGTAAGTTGAGTAATTGCTCTGGATGTGGAAGAGGAGTGTCCGCTGCTCTTCTTGCTTGGCCCACAGCCTCTATGTCCTTGGATTTAAATGAAACTCTGCAGTGCTCATAGAACCTGAAAGGGAGAGGTCCGCTCAGAAAACAGAGAAGCGAGGAGAGAAGAGAGGAACAGAGGAGAGGGGAGGAATAAAAAAAACTGAAGAGAAAATGACAGATAAATATAAGATGACAGGGAGATTGAGATGAGCATGACAAAAGCAGTGAGCCAGAACCAAGTAGGATGAAAATGCTATAAAAAGATTCCACCCCCTACCCCCCTTTTTTAAACAGTGCTGAGCATGACATGTACCTCCAGATTGTCCAAGTGGCTCTTAGAACGGCCTGTATGGTGCAAAGAGCCCTGCAAATTCTTTCTTTATGTCTTGTTCCAATAAGTAAAGGTGTGCAGTCACAAAGTGCAGGCTGCAGGGTTATACAAGAATAAATGGAAGGAGTGTAGATAGTTCTTTCCTGCTGAGGCTCTTTTTTCTTCTTCTCTGCAACATAGAGTCCTGATGGCTACAATGGAGACGTAAAGAGAGGGCACGGAGGCTCGACACTAACAACTGGCACAGATGAAACTGAGAGAGGCTTTACCGACAGAAATGTTCACTGTACTTTGTGCAAATTTTTTCATTTGGACAATGGGTAGAGACGGAGTCAGAGAGGAAGACAATTACTGATATTTGCTGCCAGCTATCAGAGAAGGAAAGACCGAGAGAAACAGAGGGAGAAGCTCGACTCCCACACTGTTAATTAGAATCCCTCTCTCAGCACCGTGCCCGCTGAATGAAAGGTGGTCACAGAACACACATACAAGCACAAGGCAAAGACTGTGTTCACCGATTTCATTTTTATCTAGCTACCTCAATCAAACAATAAAATTAGCGGTAAAATGATTGTATTGCACTACACTGGATTTTGCATTTTTTAGGGGATTGCACAATATTCTCTCTATGATCCATAACTATAGAAATTGGATGAGCCGTATGTTCCTAGTGGGGGCAGATAAGGAGAGAGAGAAGTACAGGAGGCAAAGCAGTGTAGGAAAATAACAGGAAAGCTGATTTCATGCTCGGGGGATTGCTTCTCATTTTCTCCCAGCACGGAGGAACGGTGTACAGTCCTGCTTATGGATTTACCGCCACCTAGTGGTGCGAGACTCAATGCTGAGCTCATGAAACCTCACATGGGCACAGGCTGTCATCAGAGGCAACATCAGAAGATTGGGTCAATCCAAGAGAAGCAAACTAGACCCCCTTCGGCAAACAGTGTCATTTAGACTTGTGTGTGCACTTTCTGAAATGTAAACTCCAGCGAAGTTTCCAAACCAAACTGGCTGTTTGCCTGACTTTGCCTCTTTATACCTTTCCATTTCTCTGTATTATTTATTTTCCGGCTTCTAGCAAAGGAAATGAAAAGAAATTGCTTGAAAGAGTACCAAAACAAAAACAAAAATCAAATACAAAACCCCCATTAAGGTCAGTACTGCTCAGTTAAGAATGCTATTATACGCTTGGTCAATCCAGTCAATATTAGTGAACATCTATCTCCAAAACAGGTAACAGGAGAACTAAGACTTATCCCTGCTATTTCATTAAGATGTGAAATAAGTTACTATCTAAGCTCTTGTGTTTCAAGAAAAAATATGTCTGTCTCAATATGAAATCAATGAAACCTCACTTTAAGTCATCCCAGCTAGCACCAGGAGTTGAATTAATGAGTGCTTCTCATCATAATTAACACAAAACACAGCTCCCAGCTCCCAACTGGAGTCGATTACTTACCCTGCATGGAATAGATTGCATTAGATGATTTTTTTTCCAGAGGAAGAAAAAGAGGAGTGTGAGCAGGAAAAGCAAAAAAGAAAGAGAGAAAGAAAGAAAAAGAGAAAACTGGGATTTGAGATATGAAGTCATACACAGTGGCCGCGTCTAACATCAGAAAGTTCTGGATGATTAGGGGATACCAGCGCTCACAGAGAGCAGCTCTCCTAACAGCCTCCACTGCCTCATTAGTCTGGCTCAGCAGCAGTATGCCCCCACTATTAAGTGCTAAATGAAAGACCGCCAACCATAATTACTGAGGGGAAGTCCCCTGTTGTCATGGGGATAAAGAATCCCTACACACATAAACATAAACTCACATTTCAACTTCTACGATAGCTATTTGTAGAGCATTAGACGATTGAAGCAGAAGTGGATATTTTACACAATATCAGTCACAGCCATTCACTTGTCTGCAATGCATTGTCTGCATTGCAGCAAAAAACACCCTCAACAATTGCCAGGACCTCTTAGTTGCTTAATTTAAAGATCACATGAAGCTTTCAGCACCACTTTCATGCAGCAAATCTGACAAAGTCTTAATAGACACAAGAGTGAAACAGCATTGGAATCCTTGAGTCAAGGATTTGGGGCTCACTGTTGATGGGTGCATCCAATTAAGGTGGAATTGAATTTGTATGTGTGTGAGTGTTTGTAATTTTCGTGAGTATGAATTTACTGCACAATATCCAAATGGTGTGTGTTTGTATGCACTTCTGTACACAGGATATGGTTATGTAATGTAAGCATAATATTGCAATTGTGTGTACCTGGTGTTTACTGAATGCACATTTGTTAAAGGAGCCCTTCAACAATTTAGTATTGCACTTCCCTAAAGCTGGGATTTGCACCAGAGGCCAAGATATCCTGACTTTTTCTCCCTAGTATGGGCCAAGCTACAGAAACACAGGATCCTAAATTTCCCATAATGCAACTTGACTTTTGTTAGATCTTCCCTGAGTGGTAAATGCCTATGTCTTTCAAACAATGCCCACTGTTTGTAACACTGGCTGTAAGTTAAAAATTCCTAGTCTCTAAATTGAGGTCAAAATGACTTAAGACATGTCTCTTAAGAGATCTCCCTTTTCTCAGGCACTCACAAAGCTCCATCCAGAGCCCCAGTAGACATTATACAGTTTTCAAATGCCTTTTGGTACTCCTTCTGACTATTAAATTGACTGTGACATGTAAAAATCAGTGGAGTGCTCCTTTAATGCAAATGCAATCAAATAAAAGTAAATTTTAAGTCTGGCAGTACTCACGGTCGTTGCAGTGAGTCCCCGTGTAAGATGTCATAGAGCAGTCACAAGTGAAGTTCTCCCACTGCTGGATACACACACCCATGTTGGCGCACGAATCCTCCTGGCAGGTTGTACTTGGGCCTGCAAGATCACAGAAGGAGAGATGGAAAGAAAGAGATACCACAGGTGCAGAAGAAATGCACTCTAGAGAAACAGATATACAGCATGTGGGCCAGAAAGAACCAGGAGCAAACAGTGCCACCACAGGAAGCCTGACCTGGAGTACAACACACTTAAAAACAGTCTGGGGAGTCCTGTGTCATGCTGAGTAAAGCATGGCACAAGTAAGCCGAAGAGGAGGTGCCAGGTTTTCACAGTATCAACAGCACGCTTCTCAAGCAGTGGGAGCATCAGCATATACTCTGAATAAATGAATTACTGAATTACTACAAAACTGCTGTACAGGATGCTAGTTTACTGCTAATCTACATTTAAGACATGCTACTGAAGATGAATTGGATCCCAGCTTGGCTCTTGTGATGACACTGTCAACGTCCCTTTTTGAGAGTGTGTGCAGGTGGAGTGGCATGCATTTTTTTATCATTCCAACATGTTTCAAAAAAGTTTTAGCAGAGTAAAACTTAGAACGCTGCATTCCCTCTATGAACAAGCAAGACATGACATAGAAAACAACCTTTTAACAAATGAGTCATGAATAAAAACTCCAATAAACAATACCTATTTTAAAAAATGGCATAAAAGGGGCCCTGGCAGTAACTTTCTTTCCTGACATCTCTTTCACTGTGAAGACGGTGAACAGTAGACAAACTAGACAGACAGAATTCATGAAGAGCGGAGGAGAAAAGAAACGCAAAGAGCTCTTGAGAACATGTAGTGCATATCCACGTGTATGCACGTCAGTCAGGCAGGAGTTGAGGAGGGTATTCAAAGTCAAACTGGATGTGTGTTTGCTATTCCCCTACACCACACATAGCTCTTAGTTTTGAATACTTTTACTGAGAGGAAATGCAGATAAGGACAAGCGCACAGCATAGATAACAAGATAAACAATCCCCCACCAGAGTCTAGATAGACACGGGGGGAAAACCTTGACAGAAACCCTTCTGATAACCACATAGGAAACAAACAAAAGTAAATAAAGTAAAATTAAATAAACAGTTAAAATAAACATCAGACAAATGCAAGTGAAAAGTGTTTAAGAGCAACTGTCTTGTGCAAGACAATGTGAAGAGAAGAAGACAAATTTGCCAGCTGAAAGTGCATTTACTGTGTAATGTACAGTAATGGTAGCCAACCAGGCATCCCCATTATGTGAGCATACATGTTTTTCTATATCGTATCAGTGTGAATCTCATGTCTGTATGCAAACATCGTTTGTTAGTGTGAGCAGTGGAGGATTGTTCTGTGTTTGAGTGTTACAGCAAGAGGCCGCTCGCTCTCTGAAAAACCCTCATCTGGGAAAGTAGCAAACATGATGGGTATTTGAAAAAAAATGAGAGACAGAGGCCTGATACAACAGCAGCACACCTAGAGTGTTTGGATGTGCAGTGACAGCGTCACCTGGCATTTTCATACAAGAACACAGTACTCTAATTGTCTGCCTATATACATGACTGCCACATATTTATGTGAACATCACTTATCTGACCTGATCTGTTTATTCTCTTTAATTATACCTCATACTCAAATTCTTTGCAAATTTATCAAGTATGTTTCTCCCCCTATCCTGGTAGTTAGCAGGGAAGGAAACATGCTATAACTGTCTAACAAACAGTCACAAGTCAGTCATGTCTTCACACTGTAGCAATGCTAGTATGAAAATGCACTAACCATGCACTAATCATACATTTTCATTTTCCTCTGGCTGCTTAATTACTTGTTTTGCCTGCCAGTAGTCTCTCTCTCTTTTTCTCCTTTTAGTGCTTTTTCATTTCAGAGAGTAAGTCACCTCTGCGGCACCAGGGGGACATTATTGCCATGGTGACACCCACGATGCATTGCACACAGCAGACTTTCAGGCAAGCAGGCCTCCAAGAGGCGGAGCATAACCCTCTACCTTGCAGGTCGGCTTTGGTGAAACCAACTTTGTTAGCGCAGAAAGAAAATAACAAACAGAACAGAGCACAGCGGACACAAGAGTAAAGATTAGTCAGGGACAAGCATTGTTAGAGTTCTTATAACTTGTACAGGTTTGTCACTTTGGCAGAGTGCAACATGGGCTGTTGATTTGTTAGAGGGGGTTCAGCAATTTTGAAAGCTCCTACATAGTGGTATCTTTTCATTATACAGTTGGTTTAACTGTGTTTGGTTTTAAATATAATGAGCAAGTGTTCTCCTCATAAAAGCTGCTGTGTTTATTTGAACTTATCTTAATCTTCTGCTGCCCTCTAAAGGAAATATGTTGTAGCCTGTACCATACACAAGGAATATAATTTTTTCCTTGACACAATTAAGTTTTAAATTGGAAAAAGTAATAATCTATTAATCACTAAAGTGGTCCAAATAGTTTTGGCATGACAGTACAGCAGAATAGCTAATATGGATGCAAACAACCTCAAGTCAAATCTGACTATAACAACAATAAAGAGACAAAGATTTAACATTGTATCGCTTTACAAATGCCACATGAGCAGATATTACTTGTATTTTGCTTATCTACGAGCTAGTTTCCCTTAACATGGTAATTTCAGGGGCTGGTGAGGGGAAAAAGTCATGATGGTGAGTAGCAACTGTGGTTAAACACAATGGTCGTTAAGGGGGTCAATTAAAAATATCTTACCTTGTAAAATGATCTACAATTTAAAATAATTTAATCAGACCTGAACATATTTTTAAGTTTTTTTCGCTTGCATTGCTTTTGTTATTTAGGTTTTAATACATCCAGTTTTAATACTTACAGTTATCTTAAAATATACTGATGCAACATAAAAAGTTAATAAGCCATTATTAGAGAGACGGAATGACAAATTTTATCCTATAAAGTGACAAATGCCTCGTGAAGAAAAAGAAAGTAAGTAGGATTAACAATGCCAGTAAATGGCTTAAAGGGTTACTGAAGAGCCGTCTAATTATACTAATAAATCTCACACGGCAAGTCATGATTCTTATACGCTATAGGCAATCTGTACCTTCACAGCCACGCTCAACCTGCCCGCTGCGGAAAACGGCGTCATTGATGAGGTCTGGTAGGCGGCCGTTAAGGTCAACTGAGGCCAAGCAGCCCTGGAAGCCCTCCCGAGAAACCACCAGTTTAGGGAGGTTCTGGTACATGTTAGGTCCCAGACCTCCAATGAACAGGTCACCTGAATGGAGACAGGGAGGGAGGGAGAGACAAATGAATGTGTAAATTAATTGTAGGATTAAGAAGTCAGCAGATATTAGGCTTATTTGATGACTATTCCATTAAAGTCACCAGATAACATAGAACTATGAAATCTAATGAACAATTTCTAACAAACAATTTCTTTCAAACTGTTTGCAGTTCAAAATCAGTACTACTCAGTTCCAAAACACTTTTTAATCATAACCTCTTTTCCTCATGATGCAATAACAAAATATTTCATTGGGACAGAATGGAATCTTTAATGTTACAGATACATTTACTAACTGAGATTAATTTTTCTCAGACTTGATACATATACTGTGATTGGAGAATTAATTTTGTATGCCATAACATGCTGCTGAATTGACCAATCCTTTAGCACCATAGCAGTGAGTTCAAGACAACAAGCCACTGATGGTGGAGAAAGTCAATTTCATTTTCTTATCCTAATCTTCTCTTATTTTTTTTCATGTGAGGTTTACTTGTCTGAGTATTCCAATTTAGATTCAGCAACCTCTCTCTAAAGTCGCTTAACTGCACAAACTTGTTGCAAATCACTTATTTCAGTCTAAAGAATATGTCCTGTTCATGAGAAGACAAATGTGAGATTTGATCATTAGCACAATCTATGCCCCTAAATCTCCATATAAGGCTACCTATTCTACTCCATTTTTAGGCAAGTTTCATTTCCCAAAAATGTTACTAACGACTAAAAAAAAGAAATTCACACTGCAGACCTTTTTGAGTTTTCATGTGGAAAACTCAAATGTAGACGTTTAATTAAGCTCTTTAAGTACCTCTGACTTAGAGTATATCTGTTGTGAGGGAAAATAAGAGTTGATTCAATGTAACAATTTTTTATAGAGTAATTTCTCATCTTTGGGGAGGATATGAAGTCATTTCAAGTCAAAATGTTAAAAATCCAATAATTACAACTGGACTTTGACACTAAAGGCTCTTTAGTGTTAAAATCCAGTTGTAAGTCTTTTTGAATTTGTCAAGTCAAGTCTGAAGATACTGCCGGGGATGAGGAGATGCTGTTGGGATTGTAAGATATTCTCTTGCCTTTATCATCAAGATGATCATCTGAATTTTTCCGAAAGTAAGGATGTGGTACCTTTAAGGTCAAGGTTCTTGGCTCCGTTGACATTCTGGGTAACTGACTTTGAGTCCACCTTAAGCGTGTGTGTGTTGGAAACATCCCGTGTGATGACCACATTATGCCATTGGTTATCATTCAGTGGGTTGTCACTGTTCCCCTTCAACAGACTTGGCCCATTCCCCAGGTCAAACACATAGTGGATAAACCTGGCAGCGAAGAGGCAGGAGATCAACAGGTCAAAGTTTGTTAGTGTATGTTTTTGTGAGTGTGTATGTGCTGTATGCCTCTTTTTATCTTCCAAGACTGATAGATTTTAGTAGAAAAACTCTCACAATCACTTCACGTTGCTTTGACAATAATGGGAGTTAAACTGATGAAAATAATCGTCACTGCATCATAATGGTGTTTATGCTTTTACAAGCTTTGGGAGATTTGGGATCAATAGTTGGTCAGGAATTGATAAATTAATCATGCCTTAAGAAACCAACCATCAGTGCTGCTATTTTAAATGTAATAATAATCTCTGGATTACAGCCCTAGAATAAAACATCAACATGTCATCATCTCCACTGTCCCACTCACCCTTTCACCAATTCCACAGCAATAAAGTCATTCCCGTCTCCGCTGTTGAAGATGATGAAACCATCAGGCGAGGTGGTTTTGAACTGAAAGAAGAGGTACATTGTGGTATAGGCCTGCAGAGTGGCCAAGCCCAAGTAACTGCCCTTGGTCTTGAAGGTCACAGGGTCAGCGATGATAAAGCGTATGCCAAAACGGGCGTTGAGCTCGCAAAAGTCGATGTCCCCATTCTTGCACATGTCAATGTACTGCATGCCATTGAACTTCAGGCTCTGTGGGGAGAGTTATTGAGAGATGATGTTATAATTAAATTGTGAAGTATACTTTAACTTAATTGGACCCAGATTTCCATGGTAACACAGTATGCAAAGTTGCCACGTGACAAACTTACAATTTTGTGTTTTGAGCACTCATATCCAATCAAAGGAAACAATCATTATGAACATATTTTAAGGCACATAGAATTAAATAAAAACCTGATCATGTACTGTACCATTCATTTAAAAAATAAGATGCATTCTCACAAACACTTTTTGCCGAATATGATAGCATGGTCTTTGGCTTAGTTGATGACTGACAATGACAAAGAAACCCTCCTTTTCAGGACATGAGTTTATCAGTGATAGACAATTGGTAATATTATGCATCTGTTGAATTATGAATGCATTGCCCTTCATACCTGAAGATGCCCTATGAAGGAAGACGGAGCAGAAGAGACAAAGCGTCTCTCAGTCAAGATGCCCGTCTCCACATTGTTAAACTCCAGGCGGGTGTGGTCACCCGCCATCTGACCTAAGATGGAAGAGGTAAAAGAAAGGACAAGAAGCAAAGGAATGAAGGGGTTGAAGAGGAGGAAAGAGAATGCATCCTATCCTTAAACAACACTAGCACAGTTTTACTTTCCTTTCACTTTCAGTTTTCACTTTTCTGATACAATAACCCTACTAAGTTTACAGCAAAGTAAAAGTCAAAACTGACATATAAAGAAATGTTAACTAGTTACAGTATCAAATGGTGAAATCACAGATCAGTAAATTGTTACATCAGGCCATTATTTCTATTCTATTAATTATAAGACACAAGGCATTCAGTGTTGTCAGTTTCCAATATTGTAGATAATGTATGTTAGAAATAATCAATGTTACACACTTGTTTCAAATATGTTTATGTGAAGGTTTTACAATCTCATGGTCAAAATGCTGTTTTACATCTTTTTCCTCAGAAAACTTTATCAGTATTATTATCTCGCTTATGAAATCTAATTTGGCTGAGTCCTAATATAGCATGATTAAGACAGAATATGACATTAGATAAATATATCAGGACCATCTTCATTGCCAGTAAAATAGAGACAAAGAATTAAACATGCATATCATGGATATTGTAAAACAGCAGGTAAACGGTTAACAGGAGAAATACCTTCAGCCATGTCGTCATCCACAGTGAGTTTGAAGTTTTTACCGCGGCGGACCACTCGTACTGAGTGCCACTCATTGTCGTTGAGCTTTTGTCCAGCATAAAGAACCTCAGGTCCCTTGCCTGAAGAGGAGGGTTAGTTAGTCAAGGGATGGGGAAGCACAAGCACAAACCAAATCTTTGTTTTCACAGCAAAATGCAATAGACTGGTAAAATTAACCCAGATTAAAATAAGATCTTTCTCATTTAGAGATAGTAGGATTACTTGCCAAACAAAACTTCGGTTTGGATCAGACAACAGAAGAAAACAATACAAATCACAACTGACAGCAAAACAAAGGAAAACATTTGCTGTTACTCATACAAGGACTCCAAATCTGAGACTCAAACTAAAGATTCCAGGTAGTATTTAATATAAATGTCTCTCCCTCCCTCATATCCCATTGGCTGATAATTTTGAACCCTATAATTTTGGTCCCTCCAAATTATACCTTGACTTAATTTAGATTTAATTAATTTCAGTTTAATTGCAGGAGACAGATCGCCACAAAATGTAGTTTTATTTCAGCTTTTAATACAGTAGGTAGAGCCTGTAAAGATTTTGTAAAGTTGAGTAATTCATGCAACCAACCACTAGAGGGCAATCCGGTCCCACTATTTTTACCAAAAGACTGGAGCTGCTATTTCAGGGTCCTGAATCAGCTGAATAATATTGAACACAGGTCTTAAATTCAAAGAATCAGTATTATTTGGTCTTCACCAGAATTAGGATTTCAATTTGGGGACTAAACTTATGTTGTCCATTGCTGACCTAGTCCTGTAGACAAATGCTAGTGTAAAGTATGTATATGAGGAAGGCAATATGAATTCTCAATGTATGATTTCACCTGTGCTAGAAGACAACACTTCGAATATTTTTGATGTTTTGGATGTAACTAGTACATCTTATCAGGACACAATGGTTACAAGTTGATGAAAACTTGTGAATTTTGAAAATTCAAAATGCACCTAAAACTCTTTTATCATGTTGTTGCCACATTTAACATAATACTGGTGCTGGCATCAGTAGAATGTTGAATATGTCTAAATTATTAATAAGTGCAAACTAGACTTAACTTGGTTGAATAAAATTTACTGAAGAATGACATTTAAATGAGTGATTTAAAAAATATGAATTTACAGTGATGCTATGCAAACCTAAATCAATCTTAAATTAATAATAATTATCTCCTTTAGAATTTTAACTTTGCAGCATGTCTATGTGTGTATGCACGTGCACTGGATCATTACTTAATGACAATGATCCACATAATCAATATGAACAGGCATCTACAATTTACCACTTCAGTAAAGAAATTCAGATAGTATGATCTGAAACCTCTTAACTTCTCTCTCACTTTCTTCATTTTTCACTCTCTACAAGACTGTGAAAAATAAGAGTCCTTTCCATGAGTAAGAGCATGTCTGCTAACAACTTCTGTTTTTCACATTATGGGGCTATATACTGCAGTATGTTTTAAAACAAGGAAGGCAAGAAAACAAAGCAAGTGAGACACACAGCAATATATTACAGTATAACAATATAGCCCATAGAGTCTGAAAGTGAAAATGTTCAGTGAGTGACTATAGGCACACAGGGAAAGATTAAGAACTAGTTGCCTGAATTAATTTGAAAAATGGGCCATTTAAAATATATAGAGTACATTAAGTCAGAATTACATAACTTTGACCTCTGGCTATGACTTTTCCCCCTCTTATCTGAGAAATCCTCTTATCAGTCCTCTGCATTCACACATTCTGCCCTTACATCTAGCACACAGGCTATAATCAAACATTAATTGAAGGAAGAAGGCTGCAGAAGAAGAATGTTGACTTACTGGTGTTACAGTTTATCCTGACACAGTCTAGATGGGGAGGGGAGAATAAGTGACAGATGAAATCGCATCCTTCAAGGTTATGGCTGCAGACATCCAAGAGCAAGAAAAGCCACCTTCCGGGGACGGTCACATGATGCCGGCGGCCATTTTGGCCTGGTTGAGTACTGATGGTCATATGAATATACTGATACAAGAAATTCATTTTAATACCAATCCAATTCTTTCTAAATAATATTGTACCAATACTGTTCAGTATTACTGTACTGATTAAACTAACCCGTTTTATTTGGTTTAATTTGATCAAACTTGCATGTCATTAGAGGTCTGAGTATTATTTTCCAAGAAGTTATAATGGAGTTTTGCTACAATTTTGCTGAATTGTTCAATCTCAAAATAGTCGCTTGCAATTCAATGGCCACATTGATTTTGCAACCCAGCAACTGGAGCCCAAATAATGTAGCCCACTCTGTGAAATTAAGCAGTTTATAACATCTGAGATTACAACTGAGTCTCATATTAAAAATCTCCACCCAAGTAAGAGCACTGAAATTGTGTTTGGCAGGTGCAGGTTGAAATCCATGTGAGCAGGCTAGTCATGTGCCGTCAACCGCAACAGAAAAGTGGGAGCAAACAGCCTCGAGCCGTGCAGCACCAACGCCGTACAGAGGCCTAAAGACCCTCTCTCAAAGGATCCTATGGAAATTATGGAAAATAAGGCTCTATGAATTACATGCATTAGCTTAGAATTTGGAATTTATTTCAATTTTAAAGGTAACCTGGAAAAAGACCACATTGCACATTAAAAACAAGAAATATGGACTGCACATGGTCAATGTTTTTAGTAGCTGTGTTAACCGGGTATATTGCATTCTGTAAGAAATTAATTACTAGCACTTAGTTCAGATATTTTGTATGTATCCATAGGCTTTATATCGAGAGTATCTATTCTAGGCTCACTGGTATAAAGGCCTGCACCCTACTTAAATATACGCTCATACCACCATCTGCAGGCGCGCTGGGTGCTGTGGCATCGGGCTGTTTGCCAGATGGGCTGCAGGCTCGGGGCCTTTGAAGGGGTGAGTGCCATCTTTGAACAAGGCATGGGAGGCATCAGCTAGATCGAGGGTTACTAATGGAGAGTGAGAAACATGAACCTCCTATCATGAGGAAAACAATTTTAAAAAAAATACCACGGGAACAGACCCACATGATAAAAATGCATACAATCAGTGCAACAAAAAAATGTACAAATGCTTACCTGCAGTTCTGAATAGATGGCACAATATAATCTGAAATGTTGCTACGCGAATTAATATATGTCTAAAGAAAGTGCCATCTATTAAACTAATTTAAAAAGCAAAATGCTGTGTCTTTCTCTATTTGTACACAATAGTGAGCATGACTAAAATGATCGATGATCTGTTCAAAAGATGTGCTGCAGAGCATGGATAACTTTGTTAAGTGTTAGAATGATGGAAATAAAAATCTAAAAGACAACTAAGCATCAAAGCAGAAAAACTTACAATTCAGGCAAGCCAAAAACAGTACATGCATCTACAAAGACAAACTAGAGAAATCGGTTTTAGTATGTGTTATGTCTGATATCAAGTTTGGACCATAAAGAAAATGTACAAAAGAACAAGAGCACAAAAACAGTAAGGCCTCCTCTTGAACTCAAGGGTAGGTAAGCTAACACGAACGGTTTATACGATACCTAGGTTGACAGTCAGTTTGACCCTGCCGCTGTCCAACTCGAGCCTCAGCGTGTCTGCTGACTCACGCGACGTGGCAGCCATGAGCAGGCCGAATGCCCGCTGGGACATAAAGCGGAGGGAGACGTCCTCAGCCTCGGTGTGCATGACCTTTGGCATCACAATCTTCATGTACATGCTGCCATCGTAAGACAGGATTGAAGCCTCTGTAAAAGGAAGAGACAAAAGTGTTTGAATATTAATAGTGATTTAAGCACAAATATCTTTCATGTATGTGGTACCAGCAAATGTAACGTGGGGAAGGAGAGGCTGTTTCCATTTGTCTGTGTGTGTGTTTGTGTGTGTTTCTCTGAGTGTGTGTGCATAAAACAACAGATACCATCATAACAGCATAAAATAAAGCAATATATTGCATATGCTTCACCTCCGTCTGACAGCTTTGTTTATGCTACCAAAACTTCCGATAAGATAAAAGAGAATATTTGCTTTGAAAGCAAACACAAACACACACACACACACACAAACACACACACACACACACACACACACACACACACACACACACACGGTTGGTGAAGAAAAGTGGACCTAATTTCAAGAGGGAACCTTCATGCTTGCATGTCCCTTTATATTTTGCCAATGGGAAACACGTATACACATATGTCCCACATGCCTGGATGCTGCTGTATTCATCATCCATCGAGTGACAGGCAAGTGTCTGGGAGCTCAGGCTGCTGAAATGCACGCACACTGCTCAGTGTGCAGAAAATTAAATCATCATGCTACTTCCTCCTCTCCCTGGCAACTCCCCTCTATAGATGCTAGTTGGTGTCTTTACTCTAATTGTGAAATCTTGTTTTAGCAAGTACAATAGCAATAGCAAGTACAATTGTACTCTTAACACCATAAAAAAATTGCCTTTACACACTGAACACCACAAGCTGTCTTGTAGTTACATAGAAATAATAAGAATAGATAGATCATGTAGCTTTAAAAGCTGTTGGGCTAAACTGGATTGAGTTCCCTTTTTATATGTTGGAAAGGGTAGAGAGAGCCAGAGTGAGTGTGGCAAAGAAAGAGGAGGTCTCTCAGCAGACTGGAAGCCTGTTGGGGAGAGAGAGACAGATTAAAAAGGGTATCCAACCATGAAATACCTGTTTTGACACCTCAGCTTTTAAAAAAAAAAATCCTGGCAGCCTCTGAAATGCACCACCATTTGGCTGCATAGAGGAAAATGCTGAGGCTATAGGTGAGCATCACATGAGAGAGGGCTTCTCCCTGTAAACCATGCAACGTCACGTCAAATACTGTGTGATGCTGTTTTTTTCTTTTTTACATGGTTTCTAATGAATGAAGAGCCATTTTAAGGTCAATTTTTACATAAAAATGTTAACTCATGCAAAAAGTAATGCATCATAAGTACTGTTGGATTTTGCTTCACTTGAATGTCAAAATTCATGCAATATTTTGAAAAATTCATGTATGAGCAGTGTGAGTTCACTGAATCCTACATTTGTCTGTGTTGCTTTTAGGACTGTTGTAAAATCCATTCTATGAACAAGCTGTCAACTGTTTTGCATATATCTTTGTTTTACTATATTCATGAGGACCTGTCGTTGATATTATGCATTCCCTAGTCCCTTACCCAAACCTTAACCATTACTACTGAAGGCCTAACCTTAACCCTTACCCTAACCCTAACCTAAACCTAATTCTAACCTGAACCCTAAAACTAAGTCTTAACCCTCAAACAGCCATTTAAAACTGTGGGGTCCAGCACACAAAAAACATCCACACATGCATGCACTCCAGCCAGTTCACAGATGGATCCCCTAACTGACAGAGGCATGTATTGATTTGTGAGCCAGGTCAGATCCCAGGCTCACACTAGAAGAAAAAAAAAACAAGGTGAGAGTCAATCTGCAGGTTAGAAAACTCAAAAGGCCAAGGAAGGGCATGAAAAGCATTTTATAAAACAAACTGTGAAGTCGACTCTGGAGTTTAAGCAAACTTGGCACAGAGCCCTACGTATGCCATTTCTGACAATTGGTTCGGATGTTTGTAGCTCTGAGACTCTGACATTGTAACTCTATTGAAACATTCTTGAAAGTGAAGGTGTCACTTCTTAAAGAACAAAATTGCCTACTGGCTTTCAAATACATTACTGTATACCACCTTTTTAAATTGCATAATGGTAACTTGTAAATGGACTGCACTTATATAGCGCTTCTCTAGTCTTATCCACCACTCAAAGCACTTTACACTACTTGTCCCATTCACCCATTGACACACACAATCATACAGCACTTTCTATACATACACACATGTATGTATAGACACATTGGGGGCAATTTGGGGTTCAGTATCATTGCCAAGAAAACTTCGGCATGTGGACTGGAGGAGTCAGGGACTCAACCACCGACTTTCCAGTTAACGGACAACCCACTCTACCTCCTGAGCCGCAGCCACCCATAAATAAACCACTGGATCCCAACAGGTGGCAGAAATACACTACAGTGTGACAATACATAGAATTAAGATAAGAATGTACAGCCACACTAACAGGTAATAGCTCTACTTTGGCTTTGAGCTCAATGCTAACTTTAGGATTTTAACACACACAGTGACAATGCTATCATGCTGATGTTTACAAGGTATAATGCTTACCATGTTCACAATCCTAGTTTAGTGTGTTAGCATCCTAACATTTGCTAATTAGCACTAAAAACAACTATGTCTGAAGCTGATGGAATGTCACTAATATTTCAAGTATTTAGTAATGAACTATGGAATATTTAAAATGCATAATAAAAAAAAATCAAACAAAGTAGGAGTGAACTGCCCCTTTGAGTGGTTTTAGTTATTTATGGTTGCAAAATAACCTCAAGAATCAGCTTAAAAATCTTTATAACAGGTTTAACATTATGCTTTACTGCTCCACAGTCAGTACTTAGCTGTTGTTTCAGTAAGCCCTAACATAATAGGTCTGTTTTGGTGCACAGCATCCTTTTTGGGGCAAAGTAGTCCCCATCATGCCTGACTGTCTTCGATTAGTCTCAGCAGGGATAAGCTCTGTTGTAGTCAAATAGCTTTTTATTGTCTTAGATAGAAGAGGGCCATTTTTGGTTGACTGCAGTTCGATGTATTTTATTCCCACTGCATGACTCTCTCTGCTTTGAGTGGCAGAAAACCAAAACAGAGAGTAGGCTGAGTTTATTCTTAAGATTTCCACCCATTCATTTAGAACTACTGAAGGTACATTCAAGAGGAAAGTGAAAGAGAAATCTCTAAAAATTCAAACTCCTAACTGACAAGGAGTGACTGAGAGAACAGAATCACTTCTCTGCCTCATACAATACTTCATTTTTCAAATATGCAATATTTCAGTACAATTAACTTTGAAATGTGACTAGAAGTCCATAAACAATATTAAAATGCTAATTATCAACAATAAGACAAAAACAAGAATAGCAGACACAAGGTGTTGAGTAAAAGATGTTGACATGTTATCTTTTGGCCACCAAAAATGTTAATTTATTAGTATTGTTTGATAAATCAAAAATTAAAAAAAATCATTCAAAGATCAGAGTCAGTGTTAAGAGGACTGTGGAACACAAACACACCAGCTGTAGCTGTGGCTGTTTTGGTCATTGACTCTTAATTAGCCTCAGCAGTGTCCTGGGTATGCCTTCAGCCCTGCAGTGCTGAGCACACCGTCCTGTTATCACAAGAAAATTTCAAAGTAACACACTTCCATGGTTTGCAATAAACAACTTGCCTTGGCCATACTGAACTTACTCTACTAGATGTCGGTATTGTAAAAAGTGTGAGAAACTTTTAAGGACGGTTCAGTTCATTACAATTTGGATCTTTTCTGGCAGTTTTGGCCGCCATTTCTATTAGTTATTATAGTATTGTACTCACCAAAGTAATTGATTGAGGTATTTGGAGGTAAAACTGAAGGTGAGTGCACATAAAATGTCGATAATAATCGCTCATTGCACAGAAAAACTTTCAGCTATGGCAAATTTGGCACGTTTAACCAAAAAGTCGGTTTGTAAACCTTGTTTTCTCTTTAGATTAGCTTCGCTTAATCAAAAGGATATAAAACAGGGGTCACTAAAACCAGGGTGTAAAAAATGACCATTTCCGTTTTTAATGGGGTAATGTGCAAGACTATTTCTTGGCCAGAGACTCCACTTGTTCCCTGTCAACATAAAAGTAACAACAAGACCTCAGGAAGTCACTGTGCCTGGCCAAGAAATATACCCAGACTTAACCCTAATCAACATATTGTCATTTTTACACTTAGATTTTTGTGTCTTGATACCTTGGGACAGAAGCAAGCTAGCTATTTTGAGTCTTTATACTATACTAAGCTAACCAGCTACTTGCTGTAGCTGCTATATATTTAACAGACAGAGACTGCAGATGAACAGTCAAAAAAATTATGTTCTATGTCCTTTCCTAACCACTTTTCCTTGAACTCGATGGAAAATGTCATGAGGCCAGTGAACCCTATGCTAAAAGAGATAAGAAAGGAAGCACTGAAGCACCTTTCCCTAGCATTTAGAGAATCTGATCAGCTCATATCATGGCTGCCACTTATATACTTCCGGGTACACTTTTCATTCAGTTATGAACCTTCCCAAGCAGAAAAGACTGTTCGATCGGAGTCAGACATATTTTCTCATCAAACTCTCTGCCAGAAAGCCAAATATACTTATTTCCCAAAATGTCAAACTATTTTTTTTAAGCCATTTGATAGTCTGACCGCTCATATCTTTTACCCCAGTAGACTCTTTTTTTGCATTGTTGCTATATTCCCGAATCTTGGTAATTAACTTGGTAAGAACATTGTTATTATAACCAATAGGACTGATGGCCCAAAACTTCAAAAATATTCCCATGTTTTATGAAATCTAAATTTCCCTTTAGGCTAGTTTTAAGTCAGGTATCACATTTTTTAAGACCTAGTTATAGTATCAGGCAAAGCTTCCCATAGCAATTACAGAGCTATAAATAAGTGGAATCAGCTGAACTGCTAAACCAAAAATCACTTTACATTTGTAGAAAATTAAACATCAGTCTCTGCAAAAAGTGAAGATGCTGCTGTTATTATAGTAATTCATACCTGATGTTAAGCTAATAACTGGCCTCAGCAAGATACTGCAGGTGACTGCAATCCATGTACCCACAGTGTGTGTGTATTTAGAGATGTATGGATGCACGACATGACATCTATGAAACCTTACACACACACACACAACACAGTGGCACAGTTTCCGCTACAGAATGTGCTGCTCTGTAACTTGGTATTTCTTAAGAGAGATATCAGCAGTAATGTGGATGTCATTTCAGATGGTAATTAAGCTGCTACTTGTCAGTCCATGCATGTGAGTGCATGTGTGTATGCCTGTGTTTTCAAGCAAGCCCCACACTTCACATAATTAGCAGTCCAATTGAAGGAGAAGATGGAGGAGGAGGAAAGCTATTAAGTGAGAAGCTTCAGAGATATTCAGGGTACAGAGGGGGGAGTACACTAGTCAAATCTTTTCAGCATACAGACACGCACACAAACACACAGAGACACACACACACACACACACACACACACACACACACTAACTTGGCCTGTTCAAACTCTGAAATCGTTTTTCTTTCTCTCCATTTTTCCTCCCTCAGTGTTCCCATTATTTACTTGCCATTGCTGTAACTGTGTAGGATTATTTAATCTTTTTTTATCCTTACAAAGTGACAAGTCTTTGTTTTTAAATAAACTAACCAACGAGGGCCTTGACTGTCATTGTGGTGTTTCATGTGAATGCTTGTTCTCCCACACACACACACACACAAACACACACACTTTTGAAACTGCTGTCAACAACGTTTAAAGCTCAAAAATCATATCCTCATCCTGAAATCAATGATAAGGACCTCGATAAAGAATCTTACAGGCACGAAGTGTGTCTTTGTCCCTTTTTCATGTGTATATATACAGTGTGTACGTGTGTTTGTACAGTGTTTGTGTACAATGTGTAGACACACTAAGGCAGAAATGCATGCACTCAACAGACGAGGCTGTTGGCTGTGGACGTTATTCACAATAATCCTCACCACATGATTCACTCTGAGGGCGCACACACATGCGCTCACATACATACACATACACGTACAGACACACAGGACACACAAAAACAAATCGTTGCTGCAACACAGGAACATCAGAACAACCGAAAATATCCCAACAGACTACACTGTACTTTTAAAGGCACACTCCAGTTGAACAATACAAACCCCTTGTGACAGAAAAGCACTTTAATAAGATACAGGGCAGTGTATTTTAAATGCAGGAACAAAAAAATCGAATTTATCAGCTCTAAACATTAGAGAGGAAATACTAGTGGTCACACCTCCACACAGCTTCATTCATTCTTTACCATGGTTAAGTTTGATGAAATTGTGATTGTGGAGCTCTTAGTCTGTTGTTACAGTAAGTGGTATAATGTATGTGTAGCAGAGAGACTTCAATTCCCCTCATTCATGTTTAACTTTACTCTTTAAGCATGCCTGAAATTTTGGTTGCTAATATTTGGTTGCCCTAAGCGCACAAAATGACCTTAAAAAATATTTAAGGGTTTTAACAGGATCTGCTGAGTAAGTGATTACTTAACCTAGTGCTGATATTAATGAATTTTACAGGTCGTTTTCAATGTCAAAATGTACGTTTCCCATGACATTCTGTTTTCATTTAATTAGCTAGTATGATAAGTTACATTTAATAATGTTTTTTGTCATTTGGGGGCAGAAGAACTAACCTAGCTGAAAGCTAAAAATACAGTCCTTCTTACTTGTTAAGATGCTAGCAAACTGCGTGTTACACATCCAACAGACACGCAAACATTTGCATTAATTTGGAGTCATGTTTCTGGCCACCTGATGAAAGTAAATCTAAACTAATTTTCTTCTTGCTTCTATTTCGGTAACCACCAACTCCTGATGGAAAATATCTGGCTCATTAGCTTGCTATTTACATCTTTGTCTTTCTTCACAAGCTAGCTGCTAACTTTGCCTGCTGTTTGGTGCTGGGTACAAGCAGAGCTAGCTAGCACACAAACAATTTATCTTGCTAAAAAAATGGCTGCCTGCTGCTAGAAACAGGGTTGATTATATGGAATATGCAGGCAATAAAGCCAAACCAGAAAACTAAATGACTATTAAGCTTATTCAAAAATTTGGCAAATGTAAATTGGTGACAATGGCAGGAGTTATGAGCTATGGCTTCAGCCTACACCTTTCAGTCACCTTTAACATTTACTCATTATTTTGTGGCTGTTAAAGCTGTTTTCAGTGTCCAGTTTTAAATGACCATATATTCTTTAAAATAAAGACCTGAATAAGATCAGTCCATTTCAAAGGTATCTAAAAATCTCTGTAGGGCTGGAGAACTACAGAGCTGGGAGATTCTCTTTGTTCATTTCTTGTAGTGACCTCCTTTAAAATATACAAAGTCACTTGATCCATGGTTAAAATACTGACAGGTTGAACTAACACAACTAAAATATTGTATAGCCTTACCAAGTCATTGTAGCATCAATTGAAATGTACTTTTCTATGAAGGTCAAAAAACAAATTTGTTTTTGATCTCCTTTTCTTGCTATATTTTCTCTATTCTAACTCAACCCAAATTTAGGAAACAGTCAATACTAAGCACTTTGAAGAATGACACCCCCTTCAGACAGTAAAACAGGAAGAGGTCTTTACACTCACTGGGATAACCAAATATTCTGCTGTGCTCAACCTAAGCAGGTTGAGATGAATTTATCAGGATATCAAAAATCATAAGGGATGGTGTAGCATTAATATGAAACAGTAAGCGGTTTTGTTCATCAGACATATTGAACAGGCTTTACACAGGGATAAGGTAAATCTGTAGAGCTTTACCAACGTGACAGATAAATCGCTTTCTGAAACAAGCCTCTGCAAATTAAATTTCAAGTATGATTTTGTAATGGACATCATACTGTACTATTTATTCTTATTGTATTCTAGGCCAGGAACATCACAGTGACTGAATCATTTCAACAGTGTTTTTGGCTTAACCCTACTGCTGCTAAAAGTAGCTCTGGTAGCTTAGGCTACAGTAAGATGAATTATTCAAAGCCAAGTGGTTGTATTTGACCTGAAGGATTTTGAAGTTATGATTAATGACAGTTTGTGATGATTTATTGGTATATAACTCCTGCTTAGTGGGTAGTTACACACATGGGCACTGTGTGCAAAAACACACATATACAGATATACAACAATTTGCAAACCTGAAATACATGCACATTAACCTTAACCAGTGGTGTGAACAGACTTTCTAAAAGGCAGATGTGAAAACATAAAGGGGTGTCACACAGGGTTAGCTTTAGCATTGGAGTTACTTCTAGGTTTAGAGTACCCAGAGTAGCACTTGAGCCCACTAGAGGGTCACTTGGGCCAATCAAACGGGCCCTTTGGGGGCACATGGACTGACCAAAGGCTCACTTGGGACAAAAAACGTCTATTTGGGGGACAGCCAGGTTTAGAAAATTAGGAAATTGTCGAAGGAAATAGAAGAATACTTCAGTTACAGAGCAAAAAGGGCAGGATGCCCACTCCTCTAAAGTTTTATGATTAGAGCTGGTGACTATAAACGTTGTGACAATAAGACAATGTTTTCTGCAAGTTCTATAGGCCGCAGGGATTCTCTGCTGGGAGAATTTGTTGATAAAGTGAGTTTGATTTATGATTTTGCCCTTGATGAGTTTTCCCAACTTGACTGTGCATTTTGTTTTTGTATCTGCCAAGGGTTGATAAATATACATCAATAGATGTATTTAATGTTAGTGTTTTGTCATGTGTTTTGCAAAGGGCAATTTTACAAGTATTTAAGAGTAATGAGATCATCTGACAAGTTGATTGTGGGCGGAGTGAGTGAGTATGTGTATTAGGTCAATACATTCACTACTGGCTGTAACTGTAAAACTAACAGCATCATTGTAAACTGTAAGGGTTTAAAATATATGTAGAAGGGGAAACATTGTGAGGGAAGAGCAGACAGTTTTCATTTGGGTTTTCTTTATTTCCAGCTTTTGTAAATTTCAGGAAACCTGATCTGCCTCATTTACAGCAACATGTTCAACAAATAGAACAGTCTTGTATTGCTGTAAAACTCAGCACAAATATGGGCACACAACCATTGAACCACAAGTCCATCAGAGGGCAGCAAAGTCAAAGACAGCCAGCTGCTGTTGACACCAGCTTCTCATTTCAGGAGATGCACAGGGTGGAGATGAGAGGGGTGGAGACATTAGCAAAGGGTAGAAAAAGAGGGAGGAAGGTGACAAAATGAAACAACAATATGGGATAAAACAACAATGAGGAAAGAGCAATACAACAGACAGAATATGAAGAAATAAAAGGAGAGGATTTGAATAAGCTGTAGCTAAGGGTGGACCTATGGGAAAGGCAAATAAATTCAATGTGACAATCAAGCCAAGAGACATTATATTAATCATGGTAGACTTAGTCCTTGATTATCATGTTGTAAAATCGAAATCATCATCATCATCATCATCATGTTACCAGTGTCTCTTGAAGCATAAAAATAATATAAGAAAATTTAAATTAATGCAATCACAAATACTAGTGTAAGCCCCAGAGTGCGTAAGATACTATAACCAGCAAAGTAGTATTATGTATGTCTTTCCCTCTTTTTATCGTAAAAATCAGATACTCTCTCTGGGAACCCCCCTCCCTGCTGCGGTGAGAGGTTTGGCGACTTGTCAATTTCTCAGATGGCCGAACACTGAAGGCTTGATTTCCTCTGTGTGTTCTCTCTCTATGTCTCTCTCTTGCTCCATGAGTGTGTGTCTGTGTGAGAGAGAGTGAGTGGGAAAACCACAAAGAGGGAAGAGGGTGAGTTTTCTGTGTGAGTGTGTGTTTGAAAGAAAGGAAAAAAAGGAATGAAATGAGAGACAAGGCATAGTCAGCAGGGGAAGATGGATGCAGCACATTCCCATCCTCCCTATTCAGCATAGTGTGTCACACTGAGAGTCAGGGTTTACATAACCCAGCACAGCTCCTAAGCACACATTTAATTACAAATGGGGATTAGGGAGCAACAGCATAATGTTCCAAGCAGCGAAAAAACGGAAATGAACAGATCGTTTTTAAAGTGCAGTAGGAGCTGTTCTTCTCCCGGGTAAACATTGTCAAACAAATCTCTGTCCCTCTACTGCTGTCTCTCTGGCATTTTCAACAATCCAGTCAACAGTTTCTACTTCTATTTCCCCTCTCCATTTCCATCTATCCACTACTACCTCAGCCTTTTCTTGTTCCATTTGTTTTCATGCACTATATGATTCAGTGGAGCTGAGTTGCGTCAGGCACTACTGGCATACTGTTCCAGCACTAGAGGACGACTGTCACATTGCCAAGAGTCTGTCTTCTGGCGCCAGAGGCAGGAAACACCATCTTTAATAGCAGGCAACTCAAATCTCCTCGGTAGGAGAGGAGAAGAGAAGAGAGGACATTTCACTCTGTATTTCATTCTGCATGTGTTCAGGGACATTATCACAGCTGGCATCCAAGAGTACTAGAATTCAATTGACATGACCTCCAATCTCTTAGGACCTTCTCTCTACAAAACCATCATCTTAGCAAATGGAGAGGGAAAGAATAGCAGGATAGTGCAATTATGATGAATCCATTTCAGGGAGGAAAAAAAAACTTCCAAGTCACAGTGCAGTATTGTGCACATAGCCGAACCACAGAACTTGTCTCGAAAAAACGTGACACGCTTGGTAATGTGGAAGATACCAAACTCATTATTCTGCTCTATTGAATGACTTTTCAACAGTGGGAAGCAGATAAGTTTTAAAAGACAAGTGAAACATTTTCATTGTTGGGACTGGGAAATTTTTTTTTTTAAATGCAGGCCCGGGCGTTTCTACACCCAGCACAATACAAACATGTTTCAGCTTCAAATAAAATAGGATTAATTCAGCATGCTTCCTTAGGCTGCAAAACTGAAAAATAGCTCGAACATACAAACTCACAAACATATTCGAGCACACAAAATCTCAACAGTTAGGCTTAGATAACTATATGTGCTGCTGCATATTGTAAACTGGAGAAAAAAAAAACAAAAAAAAAAACAAATTGCAGTCATGTAAGAGCAAAAAGCCTTAACAGGATGTTTTTAGAGGCATCAACTTGCCATATTTATTCTAAATTTAGTCAAACAATTCCTGGAGTCACTGTGACTGCTGACACCTTTCAAGACATAAGGACCTAAAAATATATAATTTTTTTCCTATAAGAAAATATACTATATTCATCACTCAGCTTGTTATATGGTGAAATATTCTTGTGTATTTTTTTTTTGTGGAGGTATATACCAGTCTATCATATTGCATGCTTGTTAGTTGTACCTCAGAAGAGAAACAAATATTTCCAGTGTTGAGAAAATAAGACAGGCGATATATCTTGTGGCATACAGATAGGTTGAAAACATAAAATATGAAGTACTGGTCACTAACACAACTACACATATTATTATAACTCTAAAGTGAGCTTGATATAGTCACATTAGTTGTAATGTGGAACTGCAGGTGAAACTGCTGCTGATGCTTCAAATCTACCATCTGCAGTGCAACACAGAGGCATCATGTGCTAACTAATTTAAATAAGAATCAAAATTGCAGACTATAAATTTTAAAGCACAAAAATCAAAGAAATAAAGTCTAATATAATTAATTAAATCTATTCTATTGAATATATTTAAAAATGGATAAAACAATATTCGAAAAATACTGCTGTCAAATCCTAAAATGAAAATCTCTATATGACATGCTTTGAAGTCCGATGTCCTGCTTTACAAGACCTAGTCTGTCTCCATTCTTAATTTGCTGTCCCTCTCTATAACCCTCCTTCCTCCTGGATTTTTTACTTCTCCCTTACTTGCCCATTTTCCTTGTCTTTGCCATCCTCTAATTATACCCTTCCCCCCTTTGTCCTGTGTATGGCCTGTATGTGAGGTCTGGCCTGTTAGTAAGGGCAGACCTTGAAGTGTCTTTCTCTCTGTCTGCTCAGATAAACGGGTGCTTATCACCTGTTTATGCTGAGGAGTGGGGCTGGGAAAAGATGAGGGCAAGAGAAAGAGGAGGGTGAAAAGGGAGTTACAGTAAAGTGGGCAGAGAGGGAAGGGTCATAGATGTGTAGTGGATTTCTTTTAGATATGATCCTTTTATTAAAAAGAAAGACAATCCAATGGATAAACACAAACAGAACTCAGTTGTTTTCTACAAATTCAGCTGTCTGGTAGTGAGAGAAGAGGAAGATGAATCTATTTCCTTTCAAGTGACAAAGCTATGAGCAGCGCCACATGATTCCTCGGCTTCCAAAGCCTTCCTTACCCCTCCCTCTCTGGGTGAATATCTACTTTATGATAACAGTGGAAAAGTATCTGGAAGGCTCCAGTTGTACATCTTGGTCTGTCACACTCAACGATAATGGCTTTCTCCAAATGCCAACAGCTAAGCTGAAAATAAAAAAGAAAAACTGCTGAAAGGTGAGTGGCTGTGCAGCGCATACTCAGACAGCTGAATGGTTATCAACCTCAAAGTGATGTTCTTCTATTCAAACCAAATTTCAGCCGTTAGATGAAAGCTTTATACTGCACAAACCAACTAATCCTGCCAAACAGAAATATGACCTTGGAGACGGAGCGAAAACACTCTAATTCTTCCTATCTTAAAACCATAAAAGCACTATTGGCTCTCAAGTTCGGTCTTACTATGTTTTATACACTTTGTCAGGTCAAAACCAAATTGATATTATCTGTTTAATCTCAAGCATTTCACTTCAGATCAATTAAATCAGATTCAAAAACAAACAAACAAAGGATGTTTTCAAGGATAAACTATAGAGAGCCCCATTTTCTTGACCATCAAAGGTAAATGCCGAAACATCAAAAATGATCAACTACCTTTAATTAAGAAAATAACAGAACATGTACAGAACACGGTTTTATGAAATGTTGAGGGGCCATTTCACTGATTTTACACATAATTAATTCTGCGCACTGGACGAGCTTTCTGAAATCTGATAAAATAAACTCTAATCACGCTGATCTCAGCTTGGGTTTAGAGACTATAGATTCATAATAGAAAGCCCACGTTACAGACTAGGGGTGTCGAATTTTAAAGACGTGCATTTACCAGACAGTTGCCTTATGGATAATGTAGGATCGAGTGTTTTTGCAGCTTGACCCATAGTAGGAACTAAAAGCCAGCATACCTCGGCCAATGCAACTAGATTTTGACCATTTCTTTTTAATCTGTATCTCACAAGCCCCAAACATGATTGAAGTTCAATAGTAAATCCTACTATCATCTATTAATCTATTAAACCTTGAGTGCAGCAGATGAGTTCTGGAAACGATACTGTATTACACTATATTACATAATTTAATCAAATGAAAATATGTAATGACCGTATGAAATTTTACATGAAATGCCATTTTCTGCTGATTATCACATGGCAAAGCTAACTACTTCTTAGAATTATGCAACTAAACCAAACATGGTTGTAGTCAGGTTTAGCTTTTGGCAACTCAGTTAATTTATTTGGTGTGGATTTTCATTTTTGACCTTGGGGACACATACACTGTGATAAAAATTCTAAACTCAAGTTTCACTTACTTATCAATGGTTTTCAATAATATCCTATGGCCTTTGTCAGCAGGTGGAACTTGATCTAGTGTTATCCCTTGACCCATGGCCTGAAGAAGGCCATTGGATATGGCCAGAAAATTCAGGAATAACTAAGTGAGTGAACCTTGAGTTTAGAATTTCTATTACAATTTAGCTAAAGGCACAAAAGCTTTATTTACTCAAAAATAAGAAAAAGAAAACAACCTTCTTTCTGTACCTCATCCTTTATGTTTCATTTTTTTGTGGCTTGAACATACCTTCATGGCAAATTTGTATATAGTATTTAAATTTGTGACATCATACAAATTGCTCAAAATTTTAAGAAAACTAGAATTAGAGATAACAACTACACACAGCAAAGCTAAAATATGACGATAAAATTCTAAATCACTCAACATAGAGGTGAGATTACAGAGTAAGATCAGGATACTTTAGATTCATATTTTGTTTGGATGTTTTCATGTGAACACAAAATTTATATACAAAGTATATACAATATATACAATTATGCATGTGTTTGGATGTATGTGTAAACAAAATCATCAGTGGAATTAGTTTTTTGTATTTGTTGATGGTGTTGATGGCTGTTCTAAATAAATTATGGAGAAAATATAATATGAATAAGAAGAAGAATAAGATCCGTGATCCTTTTTCCCCCTCCCGCTGTGGGTGGAAAAGGCATTTAGACAAGAATTTAAATAAGGCAACTCAAACACTGTTGGAACTGGTTTTTAGCATTTCTGAAGAACTGACCTCTGAACACAAATGGGTTCGGAAAGCATTTTAAAAAATGATTAATAGGTTATCAAATTGAGTGCAAAGAGGGAGCAGTGGGAGAACCGAGAGATTTGGAACAATATTTCTGCCCTTATTTCCATAATGCCCCCATACTTTCTGATTATGTTAAGAATAGACTAATCATTGTAAATACACACTGCACAATAATTATGGCAGCCAAATTAAGAGTTAACCGTAAACTTTTCATGTGAACGACAGATTGTTGCATATGAAGGACTATTGGTCACATCTTGTTGAAATGTATCATCACTATGTGGTGAACTTTAGATGTCAGCACCACGAAAGAATATACTTCTATGTTATGATGTTTCCCCTCTTGAATTTATGATTTTATTTCTCTTGTCATTTGCAGTAGGAAAATTCTATCTGCCACGAAAGATAACAAGCAAATCATCTGCAAAATAAACCATTTTATTGAGAAAGTAAACCTTTTCTCACTCATCAATCATAACCTAAAGGTAAAGCAGTATAATTTTATACCCAGGTTACAACATTCAATGTCAGAAAGTTACAAACATCAATGTCTTTCAGTCTCTGTTCTACAATTACTACCTATGATTAAACTGTAAAAGCCATGTGGCAACCTAACCTTATTTCACTGCCACTATGAATAGGCATGAACAAAATGAGCGTGTAATGGTATGGTGTGTGTGTTCTGGTGTTTCTATCTTTATGAGAACCAGTGTGATTGATGCGATTACGATATGTGTGACTTTCGGAAGAAATGTAACAATACGCAAAAAAACTTAATTTACTAAACTTACTAAACTTACCCAATGGTAACAAGAGGAGCTTGACCAATTTCATCCATAAGTCTTATAATTAATCAATCATATAAATAAATGTGACTTAAAATTAAATTGGATAAAATTAAATGAATAAAACAATGTGTCAGTGAATGGTAATTTAAGCAGTGTATCGCAAACATTAAGAAAGACGAAGCCAGTCCTATAATGAGAGATGTCACAAATGATCTGCAGTGGATACACTTCCAGCCATCAGCTCAGGCCCGGAGCAATCACTACTCCTCTCTATTGACAGAAGGGAAAACACAGGCACTTACAGTATGTGGGCGGTAGCATCTTGTCAGGGAAAATGCAATATGCATTAGATACAATCCAATCTGTATTCAGTGGAGTGTTGTGTGTGTGTGTGTGTGTGTGTGTGTGTGTGTGGGTGTGTGTGTGTGTGTGTGTGTGTGTGTGTGAGTGTGTGCGCGCGTGCGCGCACGTGTGTGTATGTTGCTGACTGTGTATCTGAATCTGATGGTGTCCGTGTGTGTGCGTGTGTGTAGATGCAGCAGAAAGACAGAAAGAGGAGAATCTCAGTGGGATTGCTTGGCGCTGGGCTGGCACACCGTCAGGCAAACACACTTCATTACAGGCCTATTTACTTGATTAACTGGGCTACTCTATCAGCTGCACAGCACTCTGCAACCAACGACTGTCAGCAGCACCCCGGCTTCCTAAAAGCTCCCCTCCCACACCCACACAAATAGACCCACACATACTTTACAAACACAAAGCTTTTACTTACTTACTGTTTGAATGACTGTATAGCTTGCTGAATCAAGGCAGTGCGCTTGATTCCCCATCTCCTGGCAAAGTCGGTGGATGACATCAAATATACTTCCCTGTAGTCTTGAATTAATGTCACCTCTTACAAGTTAGACTCAAATACAACCTGAATAATCTGTTGTACTTAAGTTTTCCTTATGGGGAATAACATTTCGGTAACCTTTTCATGTAATGGAATGTAACAATCAAAAAGGAACAGAGCCTCGAGCTGCCTCCCAAAGACGAGAAAGAGGACAAAGCCTACCTTGAAACATTATCATTACAGAAGCGTGATGATTTCCTTTCTCTTTACCCTCTGTGGCTCTGACTGCAGGCTATTCGAGAAGAAAATCATTTTTCAGCATCAATTCTTAAAGTACTACACCGAACTACACCTGTACGGCTGAAACTACCCAATTAGACATATTCCATGCAGATGGAGTGCTAAGCTACAAAAACAACCTCTTCACACTTCAGCGAATGATTAAAGCTGGCACATAAGTAAACAATAAAAACAGGGTACAAAAATAAATAAATAACACATCATTTCCACAAGCCCCATCATTCAAATGGCAACAGTGTGCACAGTGTTGTATTTTAATCAAGCAGCTTCTCTTTTCTCTTTGCCTGCTGGGGCTGCACCGGGCCAAGCTGGCGTATTTGAATTCAGATCATAGACAAATGGGTTTTTGGCAGGGCTACACTTCCAGTCACAACCCAGACAAGAGGGGTCTATCAGGGCCAGAGCCCAGGTATCACACTCCTGCATGGGGCATTTACACTGCCTGGCTGGTAAACACACACACACACACACACACACACACACACACACACACACACACACACACACACACACACACACACAAACACACACAGACACACGCACACACAAGCACTCACTCATAAAAAAGTGATTCCTAATCATGTGAATGGATGCAAACATATACAGAGCACAGACCCGGAAACATATGGTCACACAGAAACGGCGAATGATGATGTTCATTGCTTTTCATACATCATATTCAGTATGTGCACATATTCATAACATACACACACAGTGGCTGGCTCCCATGCTGACACTACATCTGTTTCTGTGATACAACGGCAGATCTCTGATCACAGGTGCAGTCCTGTCTCTTGGGCTGGGTTAAAGAAGACATGAGGGAGAGGGAGTGTATGTTCGTTTGTGTTTGGGAAAGAGGAGGGGAGGGATAAACAGGAAGATACAGAAAGTAAAAGAGAAGGAGGGATTTGAAGACAGACAATAAAAAAGAGACACAGGGGCAAAAGAAAAACAAGAGGCACAAGAGATAAGAGATAGAAATCATCATGTATACTGAACATGGCAAAGCATACCAGGTAGAAAAAAGAGAGCAGACAGGAATGGTGTTGTCTCTTAGTTATTGCTTGGTACGATCTTTGATCTCCTCAAACAGGCTAAAATATCTGTCAGGTTGTATTTTTGTTCTGGTAAACAGAGTAAGAAAATTGCTAGCTTTTTAGCTCCCAGTGGGAGAGCCGAAATGACACAGAGCAATGTGCTCTGTTAGATGTAAATATGATTAAATTATCTTGAGACCTTCATTTCAGATGATTCCATTATTTAAGTTCCAAAAATATCATCAACACAAAATTACTACTTCCATTTTGTCTTGGTTTTCTACAGTCAGAAAACAATGGTAAATCAGGAGGAGTTTTTGCACTCCGATGTTATGTACTAGAAGTAAAATACCCAGTGGCACCAGGAACCAGATTTATAGGCTGTTAAATTTTAATTTATATACACCAAAATGAAGTAGGGGACATTGTGGGAATGGTTGTGTAGCTGACGATCGACATTTCTGAGCTCTGCACCGCAACATTGATAGTTTCAATTATTTTCGCACAATGAACTGTATTAATCTATTGTTAATACAGTTTATTGTATTAGTTGCATTGAATATAACAATATGAAGATCGATGAATATTTTTTGTGTCCCACTATCACCATGCTGTTGAGAAAGGTCAAGAAATCGAGCAGGAGTGAATGCACCATGAGTTCACCTAGCCTCCCACCAGGTGCAGAAGAGCAAGTGGTTGCCAGCAAGACCAGTGCACTTTATCCTGCCCTTCGTCAAGCTATTCAAGAAATGATGGATCATATCTAAAAAGTCATTGACGAAAAGTTTAGCCCCTTATCCAAGACACTCCAGGCTCAACCACTGGAGCTGTAAAACTTTGGAAAGAGAGTTAACGAAGCCGAGGAGAGAATTTCTGGGATGGAGGAGGCTTTTGACCAGCCCCACCAGCGCATTCAGGCACTTAAGAAGGTGATGCAAAGCAAGGCTGAACACATTGATGACCTCAAAAACAGAAGCAGTTGTTTTGTACAGTAGGAAGTATACCTCCAATGTGACAAATACTTCAAATGTCTGCCAAAGAAATACATTTGAATTAAATAATATCAGGGAGCCCTGGGGGCTGCTTAAAAGCATGAAGGAGAAGGAAAATAAACTATTCTACCAGCATGACTAATACAATTCCATTAGTTCCAAAGTGTTGCACATTTATTTTGAAACGAAGAAAATAGCACGTCATTTTAAACTCAACATTTCAAATCAAAGTGATTTAATCATCTCAAGGGCTGCTATGTTCTAAGCAGACAAGAATAAGCTTCAGAAATATTCTACTGTGAACTGTAAAATGAGTAATCATTAGAAATTATAGAAGCTAATGAGATCAGACTAATTTGTAAATTTAATTTGCCAACATCCAGACCTTGTGCTATTTGAACATGATGTTGTTTCCCCGGTTTCATCAGACTGTGACCTCCCATGTGTAGATTGCAGTTTAGGGTTAAACAGTCCGGATGATGTCCAACATCTGAGTCTGACAGCAGAAAAAATGTGGATTGCTCAGTATAAGTTCGCTTTTATTCACAAGAGATGGTGAAGACAGTGAAAGTGACTGCTGAAATAAGGCAGGCTTTTTATTGTACCAGATGGGGAATGGTATTGTGGAAAGTCTCCACTGTGGTGCTGGAGAAGGAGCTACAAATCAAAGCTCTCAATTTACTGCTCAGTCTTCTTTCCAACCCTTTACCCGTGGTCACACACTTTGGGTAGTGACCGAAAAAATAAGCTTGCAAGCAGACTGAGATGAGATTCCTCCACAGGGTGGCTGGCCTCACTGTGCTTGAGAAAGTGAGCAGTTCAGCAAAATGAGAGGGCTTTGGTATTGAGATGCTGTGCCTTTGCACTGACAGGAGCTCTAGCTGAGGTAGTTAAGGCTGTTCAGGCCTGACCACAGAACAGACCCAGAACACACCAGAGGGATTAGTCATCCCCAAGGAAGAGCTAGAGAGAGATGGAGAGGGCAAGAAAATCCTAGCTGCTTAGTTTCTAGAAAGGCAAGAGAAAAGTTGATGGATGGATGGACGGATGGAATATAAGGCCCAAAGATGCTCTAAAAAAAGTCTGATGGTAGGAAAAGTTTTAATGCCACAAATGCAACAAATTTCCAATCAAAGCCCCGAAAAGCCAAAGTGTCATTCCCCAAGTCCTTATTTTGCCTGCACAACTCTTAATATTTCTATTATTGGAGTATTTGAAATGTACAAATATTTAGTAGTAATTGTTGATTACACTTAAAGGTGTATTTCAATCATTTAGTGTTACACTTCCATAAGGTTCTGGGACTCACAATAGGTTATAAAAAGAATTACCAAAATTTAAGCATCAGTGGCAAACAATGTCCTAACTTTTAGTTCGTAGTATGGGTCAATACCCAAAAATGCAAAAAAATAGCATTATTTGTTGCATGAGGGGAAAATCATTTATATCTTTTCATTGAACTGTTCTTGCCTGGTTATACCCACATCTTTCACAGGTCTAGTGTGTAATGCAGGCTTTCTGTTAAAAATTTTTTAGTCCCCAAACCCTGGCCAACATAACCCCAATGACATCGTTGGGGTCATTATCAGGGTCATTTTCTCAGACTTTGTAAAGCTCGTCCAGGGCCATCAGATGTTATACACTTGGTTTCAAGGCCTGAGTACTCATGACTGTATGAACAGTAAATTCAGCTTATGTGTAAAATTGGTGGAGTGCCCCTTTACAATGATAAATTGACTATTAAAATTGTTGCAGGTTAATTTTCTGTTCATCAACTTAATGATTATCAACTTAGCTGTGTGTTGGAGTATTGGAAAATTTTCTAACACAACCTCAGTTTCAACTCCTATTTGAAGCAAGAAACTAAAATTCAGAGGCCTGCATTCAGTCATGACATGATTACCACCATCAGCACATTTCACCACATCTCAAGACTGATTGTGCAAAATAAATATAAACTGCTGAACAGACTGAAGCTTTGTTCTACAGTTCTAGAACTGGAAGCCTGACCCACAGTTGCGCGGGTTATCACCCACCAGCAACAGCACTCACTGAATGCAGAAATACGACCATTCAGAGGCCGATGTATGGGAGGGAACGGAACAGGACAAAAGAAAAAGTGAGGGGGGCCTGTATGGAGCATTAGGGGGACATGTGACTTAATGTTTTCTTCCTGTGGGTGGAAGGTCAGTGAGGCATATTGGCTCTGTTTTAATGTTTTTTTAGCCAGTACACTGCTTCCTTCACAGCTGCCTTCTTTTTTCCTTTTGTGCAGATACACCATCATGAGGTTGCTACTAAAACAGACACAACAGTCAGACTAAGACAAGGTTAACTCCGTCAGACAGCCCCAGCTCCCAAACTCAGCTCCCAGTGGAAGTTTAGCTCTTTACAAAAGGACAGGACATGTACTCTACATTATTTCAATATATAATTAACTTTTATTTTTATTATATATGTCTGTATATTTTGAGCATGTGTTTCTATGTTCTACTTCCATCTGAATTTCACCTGCTTCCATGGTGATCTACTTTATGATTCCTTCCTAAACTTTTACTGTAGGTTGCTCTGATTTTAATTCTTTAAGTTACAGTGTCAGCAACAAAGGAAGAATATGTTTCAGTCTCCACCTAAATCTAGTCTCCCTACAATAGTCTATAAAACATGCCTTGTTCATTGTAAGCTACATGTTGATCCTTATTCTCCTTTGGCTTTCTTTAATCATTAACAACGCATTATCATGTAGCCACCCCCCCTTATCACACTTACTGCTGGTTGTAGCAACCTTCTCTCCAGATACTCATAATTCCTCCAACAAAAATGTTTCTTTACACACCTCAAGTTCATAGGAAAGAACTTAAGGTCCTCTACTGAACCCTGAAATGCTCTGCAAAAATAGTGAAACAGTCAAGAACAATCTGAACAGTAGTCAGATAACATACTCTCCCACAGCTAGGAGTGTCCCTATCTCCGCCATCTCATAAAAACTTAATGCGTCCAAGCTCTTAAAACCCAGACAAGGAGAGGCCATTTCACCACACAGAGGAGTTCAGTTTCACTCCAGAACCTTCCCCAGCAAGAGAAAAAAAAAACTTTGCTTTTCCAAAGCCACTTGGCAGAAAAGTGAAATCCTATTAAATCTTTCAGTAAAGCTCCCATAAATATTGTGAGGGAAGTATCCCAAGTCACATTTCTGTCTGTCTGCTGAAACAGAGCACTGTCCACTTGATTATGAAAGCTGAGGTTGGCAAACAGTGGCTACATCACTGCCACTTTATAATCATACAAAAGATATTTCAGCCTTGTATGACTACTTTGTATCTGAGTCTTGTGATCTACACAAACATATAATTGAAAAGTCACACAGCACTATTCCATAAGCACAATGACAAACAGATTTCTTAGCACGTTAAAAGAGTATAGCTGCTGTAGCTTCTTCAAAAAGTCCCTCTGTAGTAAATCAGTAAGCCCAATAAGACTTAAACTTATCTCTATAAGAGAGAAAACATACTCAGCACATAGAGGAAACTGATTGTAAAGAAATCTCACCTCTCGCACAGGTACTATCCCAGAAGCCAGTCCCCGTACAGTCACAGATGAAGCGGTTCCATCCTTCCTTACATGCCCCGTTGTTCTTGCAGGGGTTGCTGTCGCACTGTTTCCCCAACAATTTATTACAGGAAGGCTTGATGCCAGTCACATTCTGGGACTGAGCTATCTGCCGGATGTCCTTGCTTCGTCCATCGATGAACAGATCCCGGACGCAGCCCACGTAGCCATAGTTAAGCATAGCAGTCCAGAGCTCAGTGGGAAGCACCAATCCCACCCGGTTGTCAGGCAGACCACCCAGATAAAGGTCCCCCTCTAGGTCCAAGATCTCATTTTCTCCACTGGCTGTGAAAGGGGTCCGGCGGCTGTTTACTGAGATGATACCTGGGGGAAGAAAAATCCATCACTAAATGCTAGTAAGATTCTACACTACAAGAATGCAGTATAGATGCAGAAGTCAACATGCTGTATAATCTACTCCTATAATATATTGTATGTTAATAAAAATAAAAAAATAACTTGAGTGAGATAATGTTAGTGGTTTCTTGTTGGATTTTTAGAAATTAATTGTTATGCTCTACGAGTTAAGTGATTTGCCATATTTTGCTCACTGCCTGAAAAACAGCACCTGCTTTTGCTAAATTCCTGAGATAATGAAAATTCCATGACAAAAAAGTGAAATTTACTGCCCCCAATTTGCAGTATTTGGCACTTTCATATAACTGATATTTTAAAACTGACTAAAATTATATTTTCAAACTCAATGTGAGACTTGTGGCCCCATTTTCATTCATTAATGTGAAGACGGGGTGAAAATGACAAGTAGACTTTTAGTAGTGCTGCAACCAAAAGCTCTAACAAAGTGGAGGTGCATGTGGAACTGAGGTGTACCAGCAGCAAAGTTGGGAAAGAGGCCAACAAAACTACTACCAGGCGCTGTGTCTATGCTAAGATGAAGCCTGAGTAGGTGGAGGTGCAAACATATATTTGGCAACCAAAATTGCACCAATCACTGACTTTGTTGCACTCTCTACAGGGCAACTGTATTTAAGTAACAAAATTACAGAAGGGGGGACAGAGGAAAAATAAGCTTGCATCCAACAAAATAACCATTCCATTGGCACTGTCACTGTGTATGCACTACACCAGCACGAAGAGTCCAATATTTCTACAGGCTATGTTCCCTGAGTCAAATCAAAACAGACATTATTTGTGATCTCAGCTAGAGTCTATCAACACTTTTGTACAGTACATTTTATTTTACATATTTACATTGTTTAATTCGTCACTTTTTTTCTCCACTGAGAGCCAGAATGAGCAAAAAAAAAAGAAAAAGATACAAATTATTTTTTTAAAAGATAAAACTTCAACTTTAAACAAAGGCGAGACCCAAACACCAAAATTAAAACTACAAGGTTGGAATCTGCTGTGAATCCCAAAAGGATTGAGAGGTCTGTTAGTAAACTAGTATTTTAAGTGTGCTGATGCTGTTAAAGATTTGGTTAACATCTGTGAAGACGCAATTCCTTTTCATTACATCACACTTTTAATTAAAAATGCATATACACCTCTAATGTGGTTTAATAATTACAGATTGGGCCTTTAAATGTAAATAGTTTATTGAAGAAAGAAAAAAAGGAGGGTTTAACTTCAGCTTATCTCTCCTTGTAATATATTACATCTATCAGCACCTCTTTATCAGCCCATACTGAGGTCTGGTACGAATATATCACTTTTTCGATAAAGCCCAAATTTAGCTTGTCTGAAAACAGGGTAATATGAGTTCTTACATTTTACTTGTGTTACATTCACCTTGCAGCCAGACAGAGAGATATTGGCTAGAGCTGTTTGTGGATAAGAAATTTAATTCGCTTGCAACTCCTATTAACATTTCACTCGAGCCAAAAGTGTGATTATGCCTGTTCTCAACCATCCCTCAGTCTGGTATCCATATATCTCTCTCATTCCTCTTTTTCCCTGTGAAAATCCTACTTTCTACTCCGCTATCGCACTGGGGGCTGTGCCGGTGATTAATCAAAGCAGTGAGCTCTGACACATGGCTAAATTGGCTGCTCTAACCTGATATATAACACAGGCTGTAGTGCCATGTAACACATCCGAGTCCTCTGGAGGATCCCACCAAATGCAGAGATTGTGTTGGGTTCGGAGCTCAAGGCAACATAAGTTTCTAACCCTTTTTTCTCTAATATAATCTTCTTCTAATACTTTCTGTGTATTTGCCATGTTTTGAGGTCAGGGGGCATAAGGATGGAAGGAAGTGAGGGGAAACAGACTCATTAGCTATCTAGAGAGAGGCATGACTTTATCCTAGAAATAAATAATTCCTAAAAATGAATATATTGAAGAGATTTACATTTTTCTGTGAAGCTGAAATAAGCAGTAACATTATTACAACATTGATTCTTTCTGCTGGTATTGTTTCATTGTGGCAGTTAGTGTGAGTCTACAGTATAGAAATTTTTGTAGTATAATTTACATAAACACAAACAATTTCAGTACATTTAAACCAGATTCACTATAATTATCAATATTGTAGAATGGCAACCTTTAGTTAATGCGAAGTGCAAGTGCATGCAAATAATAGGTAATGATCGGGAAAATCATTTTCATGTTTTCTATTTCTATTTCTTCTTACAGAAATTCTTTTAAAAACAATTGTCTTCAGTCAAGTTTTTGATAACAATTAGCTGATTAATTAGTCAGTTATTAGAAAATTAATAAATGATCATTTTAAATAAATATTTATCTTTCAAGCCAGTACGTAACTTTTAACTAACAAGACTGAGGCTGTCGTCAAATAGTCCTTTTTGCTTAGAAAGGTTCCTATCTGAGTGAAATGACCCGGAAGTATCTAAGTGGCAGCCATGATAAGAGCTGGTCAAATTCTCTAAATGCTAAGGAAAAGACACTCAATTTCCTATCTTATCTCCTTTAGCATAGGATACACTGGACTTTCCTTTATGAAAGGAAGGGTGATAATGCCGTCCCGTAATTCTAGGATATATTGTACAGTAGTGTACCTTTATTTCTCATGGCTTGATTACTCTGTTCTCTATCAGTTTTTTATTTGCCTTGTCAGCTCTCTGCCTATAAATTCATATACTGCATGGCCAAAGGCCAACATATTTTTAACTGAGCCAGGAGTTCAGTTTTCTGATTGAAGCCATTCCTGATTATGTGTTTGTGCTTGTGTGTGAAAGAGAGTGAGAAATGAAAAACAGTGACATAACAAGACTCTAGTGCCTTTTTCAACACACCGAGCTGATCATGGTACTTTAACTTTTAACAAACTGTGACAGTGATGTTAAATAGAAATCAAGTTTCTAATATTGGTAAACTGTGTAGCTACAACTGTGTAATTGCAAAACATCTGCGAAGTTTCAGTTACAAATACTTCAGAATAAGAAAACTGAAATCTGAAATGTCTTATTGGCTTTGAATCTGTTTTTCTCTTCCTTCCCTTTCTCCTCCATCCTTACCTGAGCGACCATCTCTCTGGATGTCCACATGGTGCCAGGCACCATCATTGACCTTGGCCTGCGTGGCCTTGACCTTGATAGTCCCGGAGCCCATATCCAGCAGCAGGTACAGCCCTCCATCTAGAAGCTCCACCGCAAAGAAGTCCACCTTGTTGTTCTTCTGGCCCTTAGCATCCCGTCGGTTCTGGGGCTTACCGTGGGTGAAGAGTATCAACCCATTGGGTTCAGAAGTGCGGAAGTCAAACGAAATGGAGCCCACACGTTTGGTGTTCCATTTCGGCAAGGCCAGGTAGGAGTCAGGAGTCTCGAAGTTGATAGGGTCGAGGGTGGGGACATTTTCGCACTTGAAGACAATGTCACCCTGGAGCTTCATCTTTGGGTCCACGATGCGAGCAAGGCGGGACAGCTCCAAGCGGATATCATTGTTCTTGTACACCACCTGGGGAAGAAATACAGGGATTGGAGGCTTCTTATACTGTATATGTAACAAATACATGACATGCATGCAAGTGTAAAGATGATCATTATACCTCAATATGAATTGTGTCTTAGAGAGCTGTCGTTTTTTAAGGTTGTTCACAATGTGCCACTGTAGGGGATAATTTGCCAGTCCAATAATGGTTGAAAAATATGTATTTCTTTTTGAATGAATTGTACTCCATTGCAAAACTGTAATATTATAGCATGGTACTCTGGTAATATTACAAATTGCCGGTTCCAGGACAGCAGGATCAATAAAACTAATATCTTAAGGTGCGTGTGGCCAAATTTGTTTTTCAGTCATTTTGTATTTCAGCTTCAATTTATCCACAATGAAAAGGAGATGTATACAAATCCATGACTATATTTTCATTTGACTGAACACCTACTGACTGGGTGGAATGTGAGAAGCAATGGCTAAATTATTAGCGATTCATCCCCTGTAATGTTCAAAAAAGCAGGCTTCATGAATTGAGGGTGAACCCCCCACAGGAGTATCTGTGACCCTGTAAGAATAAACCCAATATCATACCTATTTACCCACAATAAATTCAGCTCAACCCCCTAATCCATAAAAGTAGAAAGCAGTCCCACATTACAGTCAAATACAACAGAATATCACAGAAAAGGAGAGGAGAATATTGTCAATTGGAATCCAGTGAGGTGGAAAATTAATGTTTTTTCTTTGTTTTTTTCTTTCTGGAGAGGACGACAGGCCTTTTCTGGTATGTAGGGCAGTATGTGTGCAGGAAACAGCAACACTGTTAGAGGGAGCGCAGCTGTCAGCAAACAGATTTTACTGCTCAGGGATTACTGATAATCCTGGAAGATTTGACATTAAATCAACACAGGTGACCCAAGCGCCGAGGAGGACTGATGAGAGGGGAGGAAGAGAAAAAGAAACCAGGCAGAGAGACAGACAAGCTACTGGGAATAAGGGCAGCAGAGGGGAAGGAAACTGCAGGAGAAAAAAATATGTCAAGGGGAATATAGAGAAAAAAACTCAAAGAGATGTCGAAGATGAAATGTACCACTGGCTTTCAAAATAAACTTGTGTGTATGTTCGTGTGTATGTGTACATCTATGTACAGTTCAAACACAGCGATGTAACTGTCGATGCGGTTAACGACCACACTTAATCTCCTGAACATGATGCACAACAAAATACTTACCGCACACTTTGTCAAGTACTTAATCTCCTTGTAATGCACAGTACAATTATAAAGAAGTTCATTTCAATTTAAATATAATAAAACTAGGCTACCTGCAACACAGAAAAAGACTGCGTGAACAGAAAGCTACATTAGATTTGCATAGGACTAGAGTTATTTTGATCAGCGATAAATCTATCGATTATTTTCTCCATTAATCACCCCCTCTGACAGATGAAGATAGTCTGTGTGAATGTGAAAATTCTCAAAGTCTCAAAGCACTTGTTTATTTAATAATTACGACACAGCCTTTGGTTAAAAAAATAACATTCATGTACCACATTTGTCTGACCCAGTAATTAATTAGTAATTAAATCCTAGGGAATAAGTTTATGATTAAAATAATTAAACTCTATGATTTCTTGCATTCTAATTAGAAGAAAGATGTTCAGCCATCTGTTAAAACTGGACTAAATTTAAAGTTACAATGTCAGGGTTTATTAGATTATAACCTTTTTAAGTAGTAATTGATGACTGTAGTTTTGACATGTTTAGAGGGTCTACAGAATCATTTGGAAAAAAGGCTCAGGAAGTGAAATCTTTTACACACATAAGAACGTTATGCGCAGGTTTAGAAGTACATTGCCACCACAGTAATAGTGGCATGTTTACCTCGACCTACAACTCAGATTTTTCTATAGAAAACATCAGAAAACAGTGAAAAATGTCTATCATAATTTCCCCGAGCCTCTTCTAGCTTTAACCACCATTAATGATCTCTCTGAAACACTGACATTTTTTTGTTTTCTTCTGAAGCCAAATACCTTGCATTTCACTTTCAGCAAGCTTTTAGACTACTTTTGGGCAAGAGAGCAAACTGAATATTACATGAAAAGAGAAAAAGAGAAGAAAAAGATGCTTTAATGCTGCTCATTTGCAATGGAGAACTTTTTTGATAATAATATGATGGTCACTATGAAGTTCTTAGATGTAAATCACTCATACTCGCCAAAGTTCCAAGGCACTCAGTCTCAGTCTTTGAGACACATTAAATAGACTTTTCTAGACATGGACAGAATAATTAGGCTCTGTGACTCCATTACAACATGTCTCCATCAGCGCTACAACAGGCTTTTCTAATACCCTGAAAACTATCATTTATCTGCCTGACTCATGAAAACCTTGCTCTCTATCTTAGTTTTCTTTACGGCGGAAAGTCTTTACACACTCTCTGAGGCACTGTAATGTTATTCTGCGACATACTAATCTTAAAATCAACTATCCACGATCTGTTTTAGGATTATGATTTTGTCTCTTCTGCTTCAGGCTGATCAATAAGGTAATCAAAATGATGTTATAGAAGAGGAACTGACTACTGTGGCTATGTGTGCCTCATCTTGTCCTTTGTTATGACTTGCTTTGCTAGGCTATCCTTCGGTCTATCAACAGGCTTATGGGGCCCATTCATAATGTACGCACAAGGGACTGTAACAACTCCATATAGCCAAGATCCTCCCTCTCTGCTCCAGGATAGTGTATTGATTAGGTCTTGCTAAGGCTACATGGAACAGGGAAGGGCAGGTGGGTGGAAGCGTAGAGTGTGCCTGCACAGACAGACACAGCCACACACAATCTCCTCCCTAATCTACTTCAGATCAGTGCTCATGTCCTCTTGGCCCTGGCCACAAGTGCTGTCAGCTGCTGATTTAGCCCCAGAGTTAATGAAGAAGCATGGTAATTCCATTGAAGTAGAGTGAAGATACACACACCCACACAAACAAGGTGCTCATGAAGCTCTGCAGAGGAGATCTCTATTTGCTCAAACACACACATACACAGAAAAAAACAGCATGCAAATACATTCAATAGTATGTTCAAATACACAAATGCAACTGCACAAACAGAAACACATAAAATAACTAACAGCAAAACACTGTAAAGTAAATATTAACTTCATGACTGACAGAACTGACGAATCACTAGCTAGAATATGCAATAATCATTACTGGAGGCCAGTATGAACCTAATTACCATATTATAATAAGTGGGATATAACAGTGCACCAATATTAGAATTAATTCAACAATAACTATATGTTCTCCCACTTAGTTTAGTTTTAGTGCTTAGGTTTTAGGATATCCATTGCAGTCCACAGCGAGGTCTGTGATCATGGAGTTAACTTGATATTGTGCCTGGAAATATTAAGAAAATTTTAGTTTGTGCCACTGTAAATGTAATTTTACAGTACTGTAAGCACAATAAAGAGCAACACACAGAATACCCTCTTAAAAACACACAATGAGGGGGTCCATGCACTTGCTCTTACCCTCCCTGCCAACCTTTACCTCTACAGCTACACTCCCATCTTCATCTCCACCCCAACATACATGTAGCATCTAGTCTCTAGTTCTAAGTTTCCACCTCTGTCACTTCCTGGTCTCTGCTTTCATTTTTTCCCCAATAAATCTGTCTCATAATATGTCAGATTGAAAGAGAACAATCAACTGTGGCACCACATGCACTGCAGCTATAAGATTAATCGTTGCACTCTTAGATTCAGTAATCCTCAGCAGGTGCTTTAGTTCAGTCAGTACTAATCAAGACAAGAGATATGTTTATTCTGAAACCAATCAGTTAATTTCCCTCCTTTTCTGAGGTCCTAAACCACTCCACCGCCTCTCTTTCATGTCTTTCATCTTGGACCGTGACTGACTCAGCACTCGAGACCACATCCTATGTTTATAAATTCAGCCAAATTCAACTCTACTGAACCATTACTCAAATACGAAATCCAAAACATTAGAGCCAGTGCCAAGGTTTGCATCAAAACTTGGAATTAATTTTAATGTCATGTTGGTCCTAGCTGAAATACTGTGGGCCCTTAGCAAACCTCAGAATGCTTCTAAATTGACTGACAGAAATGATAGCAAGGTCTTCTGTTGCCGCAAGACATTCTATTGAATTTACTCTGAGTTACTTTTTACAAAAGAAATTAATAGACACTATACAGTAGAAAAGGTAATATCCTTGTACTTAGCATTTAATTTCAAAGAGATGACTGTAATATGTTGGATAGTGAAATGACTCCGATATAAATCAGCACAAAAAAAATATAAAAGATAATGCACATGTGATTACAATTAGTAATGCAATATTTTACGTAGATCCACTGCAGATGGTCATTGGCCCAATGGAAACTCAAAGACTTTTGAATACAAGTCTTGTATGAAAACAAAATGTTTTCTCAAAACTACAATTTGTCTATTTTACACTTTTTTTACAGATTAAAGCTACAATATGCAAGTTCTGGAAATCAAGCTAGCACTAACATGAGACTTGGAGGCAAACCACTCCGCTCCTCCCACCCGAACCTCTTCTTCTCCCTGCTACATTACGCTCTGCCTAGCCTTTCACCCACATCCTCGTTGTGTTCACTGTCTCAGCTAATGGAGGAATCTGGAGCTTGCCAGCCTGTGAGTCAGCCATAGTGATGTCTTCCAGCAGCTAATACTAGCTTGAAGCCCAGGTGCGAGTAGTAGTAGTAGCGTGTTCATGTATTGATTGACAGCCATGAGCTCCCACCCATGATTTTGGCGTTCTCTGATTGGTTAGAAGGGTGGGGCTTGCTCAAAAACTTTGAAAAGAAGGGAATATCTCTGCACTGCTGCCAGGCTGATCAATGAGACTGGGTCATAGAAGTATTTGACACCACCTATCCATATTATGACGTTTTTAGGAGCATATCTCAACTTAAAAAAATATTAGAAAAAAGTCACATACTGTAGCTGTACACAACCAAAATATCATAAGTGACCTTTAGAGGTACTTTAGAGGTGTTTACAAAAACGTCAAACTATTCCTTTAAAGTCAACAAACTTAAAATTCAAGCCAACATTGTTACAAGAATGTCCTGACATTCTAGCAAATACAGGAAATTGTATGATTAGGTTTTCAGTAATGGTTTCAAAAGAGGCCTCAAATAAGTGAAGATGAGTTATGGTCACTGTTTTTAACTGCGCTATTTCAAAAGACCATGACTTACAAAAGAGTTCTAATTTTGTCAACAATAAAAGCATCATTCCTGTCATATGCTATCAGTTATCATAGGTGTAATTGTGCTCCCTGGGACAGTGACTCTATAATTTAAAAATATCTTCCAGCAAATTTATTTTGTAATATTACATAATGCAAGGTTTCCACTTACCCAGAATTTGGGATACAAATTTGTGCATAAGTTGTCACCAAGAGCAAAATCCTGTAAACAAACCAGTGTCACAGCTTAGCCTATATGGGGGTGAGGGTGAGGGTGAAAGGTGAAGGCATTCCATAAAGGCTGAGGTTTAACATAATCCATCACTGTAAAGCCTTCTAAGGACACATTAAAAATGCAAAATAATTAAAAGGACAGGGTGACATTTGCATTTGTATTGGAGAGGAAAAGAAACACTGCTGAACATAAAACACAAAACTGATGACGACAATGTTCCTTTAAATGCCAAATACTGGTCTCTTGCCCTCTCTCCACTTCTTCTCATTTACTCATCATTCTCTTGATCTCCGTCCATATCAGTGTTTTTCTGTTTCTGTCCCTCACCCGCTGACATTCATCTTAGCTGCACCTGTCTTCTCCGTTCTGTCACCCCTCCCCCCTCCCCATTTTTTAAACATTCACATCATCTATCCTCCCACACTTGCTTCTCTTCTTGTTATTCATCATCATCTTCCCATTCGTCCACCTCCTGCATGCAGCTCCTCTTCTCTCAGAAAAGTTGACACCGCATGCCCCAGCCGCCCCCATAGTCTGGTACAACTAGCCACTACACAGCTCCTGTACCGTCACAGATGCCCTGTGATGCCAGAAGGAGGGGCTGCATGGCACGAGAGCTAATGGGGGGGTGCGACTGCATGGCCCTGCAAACATCAGGCTGACCGTTTTAGTGACACACTGCAGTCCACATGGCAAAACACGAGCATGGGCGGGATATGTGTGTGTGTTAGTTGTTTATGGATGACATCCCATGTAGCCTAAGGGGGGAGATGAGTGCAGTGAAGACTGAACAAGAGAGGGGTTGTGATGGCAGCATGCAGCATCTCTTTTGTTGTCAGACAGAAAGAAAAGGGAGGTATTTTCTCCCTGTAGCAACACATGCCTCCATCACCTTATTCATCAGCTCTAAGTGATGCACTTCTGCATTTTATCTTATAGTGAACAGAGACCAACATGCAACAACATTCATAGCATTTGAAGTGCTCTAGCCAGACATTACACACACATAATCAAACAGAAATACTGATGTACTCTGATCCAAGCAGTGGGCCAAACTCAACTAAATCAGTCGCTCATTACCTGGGGGTAATGAGCGACAGTCCAAAGAAATAAGTGGAAGGGGCAGGAAGAAATAAATTTAGTAGAGGAGAGCAGAAGAGAGACAGAGAGACAACGAGATGATGCATAGAGAGTAAATGTAGGTGAGGACGTGCATGCAAATACACACATACAATTGATGGACATACACAACTTGGGCTACATGGAATGATCAAAGAGATATTGTGAATGGCCAGTCAATTCCACGATCCTGGGCAGCAGATGGCATCATGCCTGACTCTGTCTTAAGGGCCAACTCATGCTGAGTCAAACTCGTTCGGATAATACTGGAAACACATGGAAGATACAACTGCCTCTGCATCATGGCCCATGATGAAATATGCAATCTTCATATTAATCCCGTTGCCTCTTTAAAGCTGCACTAATCAATATTTGAAGAATGAACTAAATTTTTGTGTGGTTCATTATCACGCCAGAAACCTGACTCCAAATGAATGCTAATGTTGTTCCATGTCTGCCGGGTGTGAAAAGGAAACTGTTTTCCAATATTTCAACTTTAAAATGCCATAATATGTTAAACGTGCAACTTTCAGCTTGCTATAGAGTTCTTCCCCCAACAACGGATTAATCCAGCTTTAAGCAGCTTTATTTTTTTTACAAGTATAAAATTTGTATTATTGTTATTATAAACTTGTTTGCTTACATATGTACTGATCAATTTAAGATGTGTGAAGAAATGTGTAGATACCATAGTAAAAAACAACTCAGTGACTTTTAGTGCTTTAGCTACAGTGTGATGCTTTAGAAACATTTCACAATGGTATAATATCTAAAATATGTAAATATGAACATGATGCTAATTGAAGTAAATCTTTATATGTTTTTAAGAAAAATATGAATAACTGGGTCTGGTCAAGTATTACATGCTTTCAGTAAGTACTGATGCATCTGTTGATGCATCTTGCCAGCACCAGCATTTTTACAGGTTAGATTGCATAACTAATTAAAGTGATTTGCTGATTACTTTAATATAAAAATATACTAATGGCTACCCTGGCTGAGAGGATAAAAGTTTAATATTAGACTTATTCTTCTTAAAACCACAAAGGGTGTGTCATATTTTCCTACACAGGGGGTTGAGTGTGGAGGCTCAGGCAAGGATTTGTTTAGCCATTGTGTGGGCATTTACTGCATCACCATGTGCATCAACTACAATACTTGTCCAAACAACACTTTCTTCACCCTACTACTTGGTATCAACTAAACCAGCTTTGGGAAAAAGCTTCAACAATAGAAATGTCTCCAGTGTAGAAATGTCTCTGTGTGTAAGAGAGAGAAAAAGACAAAGTATCATGGCAGTTTGAGGATGGATGAGGGGAGGCATTAGCCAATGTGGTAATGACTGGAGGAACAGGAGCCTGAGTCACTCAGTCGAAACATAAAACAATGTACACAAGGTGACTTTCTCTAAACCATCACCCAAATGTGCTTGTGTGTGTGTGTGTGTGTGTGTGTGTGTGTGTGTGTGTGTGTGTGTGTGTGTGTGTGTGTGTGTGTGTGTGTGTGTGTGTGTGTGTGTGCGCGTATGTGTATGTGTGCATGTGTGTGTGTATGCGCACGTCCTCAAAATAGGATGAAGTAAGAACATATTGTGGTTTGATGGAAGCTAACTTGGCTAAATGAAAGAAATGTTGGAAATTGCTAGACTGAGTTTGGCAGCATATCACTACGCTTTATTGGCTCTTGTAAAATTTGAGAGGGTGGCAATGGAAGTAAAACACAGTCAGGATGAGGGTGTATAGTATGGCAAGCCTCAGACGAAGGGGCATATTAATTTCCCTATAGTAAATTTAAAACTATTATGTAGGCTTTTGAAATGCCACAAAAATATGATATGATTTTTGGTTGTGGAATAAGGTAAAAAAATATTATTGCGGTACTAAAATATGCTTTAGACAAATCATTGGACAATAGTTTTGTGGTTGTTATATTTGCACAGATTAAGATGTGTCCTAAACCGTTCTATAAAAATTTCTACAGATTTTCCATTTGCTCCTTTTTTTAAACTAGACGATCAACACACCTTAGATTATAAATACTGTTTGAAGGAGTAAGAGGCTACAAATAACTTCGCTGATTGAATCGTTCAGTTTGTCCGTACAAATATCTGTAGTCACTGACTGTATAGTTTGTCCAATTTTTTTCTAAGCGAAGCCCTCGAATCCATATATGAATGCCCTTAGTCCACAAATCAGTAGGTGAGCAGATCTGACCTCAGTTAAGTAGTAAGATCAGTCAGTTGCTGGTTCAAACTGTTATGTTTAATTCAGTACAAAACTAGTCCTATACAAGCACCGTTTACAGTGTAAGTAGCTAAGCAGCCACTTTCACCTTTTCTTCTGTGGCTTTCACACCTTTAATAACATTTTAATGAAGAGGTAGCGTAATGTGTATCCCAAGGTCGTTTTGTCAACTGCTGTTTTGAAGGTCAAGAATTAAGTATAATGCTCAAATGTACTTCTTATGGTTAGAGATTCATCCCTGTGACTTTGTGTCACAGAGGTTACACCAATGTTTGATATGCCAAATTAAAATATGACCTAAGATGTTCTCTTTCAATGTTTGAAGAAAACAAAGACATATTTGCTTTTAGAGCTTGTGGAAGAGGTTACAGTATACTTGTCATTGATTTTAGTTGAAATGGCATCAAAATTTTGTGGCTTGTTGATGAGAGGGAGGTGGTGAAAACAGAGTTAAAGTAATGTCTTTGCTTAAGTGTCTGTACAAGCATTGACGAATGAAATATAAGGCGTCTCTTTGGTTGAGATCTGAACTTCCACCGGTTTCTTTACAGAATAAAAACATGAAGGATCAATTAATCGTCACAGTGTCAAATGCTCTCATATTATCTGTCTGTTCTTGAGTACTAAGAAAAGCTGGAACAAGGAGCTGCATGGACAGTAGTGGCAGGGTATACTTGTGTTTTGGCCTATGTTTTAGATGCAGGCCTAAATTACTGTAAATCCTTACATCTTCCAGCTATAACACTTGCAACTACATATCATTACGACTGTTAACTATAATTCATATTTTCAGCTTTCAAAGCTGCAGCAGCCACTGCCAGGGATGTTTGCCTGTGTCTGCTGGACAGGGTTGCCAGGGCTGTTTATCCTGGGCCAGTATGAGATAAATTTCTGTTAGAGCAGAGGAGCTGCTCTAACAAAGATAACTGTATCTGCCACAACAGCAAACTATGGCAGCAATTGTGTGGCAGCACTGAAATCATCTGAGGCACATTAGTCCTGTAATTTCACAATAACAGGCCTTCCCTTTAACACAGTCTAGGACCATGGCTTTTAATGTTACCAAAAAACACAATGTGAAAACTAACTTCTAAGTTCAGGTACAGTAGCCACAAGGTACAGAAGACCACAGGTACGATCAGATAAAATAATTGATAATGAAGTAGTATAGTTTCAAATTAAAGCTGTGTTCCATACTGTAGTCCCTGCACAACGACACAAACTTGTACCCAATGAAAGGAAAAACATAATGCTATTCCTGAGACTACAGCTAAACTGAAGAAATCGATGGAGACTTTTTTTTTTTTACAGTTCAGTAGAGTCACCGGTCCTCCCTTTTTTTATCATTACTTGCTGCAGAATAAGTAATGGTGAGCAACATGTAAATAAAAGAGCACTTTATATATTTTTTGGCTCTACTCACAAGCTCAAAGGCATTATAAATGCATTATAAATGTCCCGAAACAACACATTTTCATATTTCATCAAAGGCAAATATTTCTTTCAGATTGCTGCCCATTGGGAGGTAATTTTAGCGGCACTCTCAAGCTGATGCTTTCCAAATTACATGTGACAGAAGCAATTCTGGGATATTTTCTCAAACAGAAACTGTAGTAAGTGTTATGAATTAGATTAATCAAGGGAATAAAGTCTGATACTTCCTCTGCCAACTCAGCAGCTTTAATTGATAATGCAATTTTATTTTCTTCCCCTTTCCCTTCCTTCTTAGGAAAGTATGCCGATTATTATTTTTGTCCTTATCTAACAACAGCTGCTTTGGCTGAGTAAATACTAAGAAAGCATTTGCACGTATGACAACAACATTCCTACAACACTGAAATTCAATGCAAATACAGATAAATTATTGGAACGAACAACCCACACAGTCATGAGCCTGTTCTCTGTCTGTATTCATTTGAGTCCCTCCTACCTCTCTGAGGCAGCCCATGAAATTGTTGCTAACTGGAGATCCAGGCAGGTCTGCGGTGCTGGGGCTCCCACCCACGTAGAAGAAATCATCGGAGCCCAGCATGGTGTAGTCTTCCTGGGTGTAGCCAGTGGTGGTGAGGATCCCATCGACGGAGATAGTCACCTGTTGAAGGTTAACACATAGCCAAAGCCGAGCCATTACACTCTGGTATTTGATCCCATGCTGTGTAGAAAACACACCTCCTTCCTTGGTCTGCATTCAAAATGAGCTATTTGAACTTTTCTTTAGGTTCCACACTGTAGATTGGTTTCTCATTTAACCTTTTTTACAGAATCGTTTGGTACCTTGAAGCGACTGTTTTGGACCAGACAGCGTTTTGATTTTGTTAATGGAATTTTTGCCATAGGATTCACAGGACAGGTAAAGAAAATATGGCAGAGGCATATTTTCTTTATCTTTGATGGGGTAAGAGAATGGATCCTAGGTTTGGTTCTGAAACTTCAGGTTGGGGAAGGGTTAGTACAATGTTCAAACCAAGGACAAATTGATTGCACTTGTCTTAGGTTTCGGGATTTATCTGGTAACTGCAGACACACACATATACAGTACACACGTATGTGAACGCACACAAGCAAACAGACGCGCACACACACGCCTATATTCGTACACACATTCGTTCTCACATCATCTGTCTCACATTCTCCCCTCTCTTGCACACATCTACGTCTAAATATCCACACACATGCTAAACAAAGGGAGGCTTTTGACACCACATCAATGTGCAAACCAAGGTCATCACTGTTAGAAGGCAAATTAAACACACTTAACTGGACATGTAAGGGAGTAAGTGAATCAATGGTGCCATACAAAGCTGGAGCGGGACACACAGGGTGCAGAGGCTCATGCACAATTAAGACCAGAGCCCATATTCAAATACACTCTCAGAATAGCTGATGCTGATCAGGTTTAGTTCAGGTGTCATGGTTATATTTTCAATATCACTGGACCGATAATCCTAGATCAGTATGCTTATTCTTAGAAATGTTATGCATATGTGCCCAGGTGTAAGGGTGATCAAGGTTAGCCAAATAATACAAACACCACTTTCACCAGCATGCTACAAAAACACATACAGGGAGGGCAGCGTGAGTGATACAGTGACAGATGGAATCTGTGAGAGAGAGAGTGAATTAGAGTGTTAGTGGTTATTCTGGGTGACAGGGTTGAGGTTATATGAGTCTGGGAGGTGAAAGGTCAATGGGGTGTGGGCATGCCATGCGCCATAGTGAGTTGGAAACAACTGTCAGAGCTCCCGCAATGAAAGTTAAGGGTTGCCATTTTTGGTAGTTTCTTGTTTAGGGCTCGGTGTCGAGGTCACCATCTTTGGGATTGTGGTAAGCTTCTGTCAGTTCTGGACGACAGTCCTCACAAAAAATGGGGACTTTTTGTGTGAAAAAATAAAAAAAAAAGTAAGTTGCCCTGACAAAGGCAAAGAAGTCAATTTTTTTTAACTTGTTGGAAATCTGCAATAATGTGGAAGAAACAAAGAGAAAAAAGTAAAACCTAAAGTGAAAAAAACAGGATGGGGGATTGTGGGATAAAGAAGGAGGTTGTTGGCAGGTCAGGGAGGAAATTGAGAGGAAGCGAAGAAAGAATTGCCTGGTAATACAAACCCATCTCCTCATTTTTTGATAAGAGTGTCTAGGATGGAACTCAAAGAGAACGAATAAAAGAAGAGAGGGGGAGGGGACACACGGCAAACCCAAAAAAAAGACAATAAGAATGATATCTACCAGACAATGTAGTTTGTTTACCATAGCGTGTCCAATGCCTGATTGCTTTCCAGAAAAAGGGGAAGAAAGGAAATCAAAAGAATAGTGAACAAAAAAGGTTGTTAATAAGGATGGACAGAAAACAAAAACCAAAAGCAACGATGAAGAATTAGGATGTTAGTTAGTACATTAGTTGGTTAGATATTCGTTAGTAGTAAAAAATGACTTTCTATCATGGATGAGTTAGTGTTACGGTGAATAAACACTACATGATTTGTCAGAGATTCGCTGTTGTAAAAATGTGCCATTTTGCCATCCTAGCCAAATTTTCTACATCAGAGTCCTGCAAGAAAAAATTAAGAGCACTGTAAAATGTGGGATTTTCAGATAAAAATTTGTGTGGGATGGCTTAAATCCCAACAAAACTTGTAGTGTTTTTTTTTCACCCTCAGTCTAACAAAGTGTGCCTTTCAAAGAGGAAAGAAAATGACAGTGAAAGAAAGACAGATCTGTAGAAAGAAAGAAAGAAAGGAGAAAGCAGGCGAGCCCTTGGCTCTTAGCTTCTAACCCCTAAACTGTGTGTTATCCTGTTGGGATTTTCGGCTATAACTATTTACTAACCTGTCGGGCAAAAGCTTACTTTCAGGGAGGGTCAGGGAATCGGCACTTACTTGTTGTGCTGCTCAGAAAGCAACACTAAGTGCTGTCTCACCTTGCAGACAAACTAAAGGTCGACCAAGACAACGAACAACTCCACCTTTTGCAGCTAGTACTACCTCCATACAGCACTGTGTTCCTTTTTTTTTTTAGTCTCGTTCTACAGCCTCATTTAGACAACACTAATACATACTAGTTCCACCCAATAGCAATCAGTCTAATTTTAAAATACATTAAGAAAATGGTAAACAGTATCTCTCAAATGGCAAATTCTGCTTATGCAGAACAAATACAGATCTTTGATGGAAATGTATATCTGTCTTTAAAAAGCATCTTGATCATTTGAGCTATAAATACTGCATTAATGGACAGCTCAAAGGCAAATACTATCTGCCTGGCTTTAAAGTGAAATGTACACAAGCACAAAAACAGTTTATGAAAGCAAGTAGCTAGCGTCAACGCCTGATAGAAATGTCAACTTGGGCGAGTGTGAAGCAAAATAAAATTATCAGATAACTTTAACTTGAGGACACACGGAACTCAAGTTCAATATGCTGATAAACAGGAGAGAAGAAAATACCCAGCATAATGAGACCTGTACTAAGCTATCAATCACATACTGAAGAACTGCTTTTCTCAATTTTTTTACCTGGTTATTTAGTAAAACAAAAATTAAAAAATTAAATTAAATGAAAAATAATTACATGTAAGTATAAAGACAATTGGAAAAATTAGGACATCTATTTCATTAATGTTTTGAACTGTGGCAATGGAATGACAACCAATCAGAACAAGGTAACATTCTTAACGTCAGCTCTCTCTCAAAAGCTCTTGGAAGCAGCTAATCTAAAAAAAAATACACCTGTCTCCAAACACCGTCCATCACTGCTACACCCGATTACCTGTCTCAGATTGCGTGTCACTTTGATGTCGTGCCAGGTGTTGTCATTGAATTTTCCATTGACTGGCTCGACGATGGCCTCAAAGGCCCCGGAACCCAGATTGATGACGAGAGATACAGCCCCATCTTTTAGTGCCAGGTTGACATAGTCTGCAGATTTCCCCGTGTGGAGGAGGAGGCCATTGCGTTGCCAGGTTTTGAAGGACAGCGTGATCTCGTCACTACTGCTCTGGATGGGGTTCTGCGAAAGGTCATAGCAGAAGTACTCTGAACCGCGGAAGGTGGCCACATTCTCCTCCCTCGCTGAAATGACAAGAAAGAAGAACCCAAATTGTTACAATAAAGTGTGATAAAGCTACTGCAAGTTATGAGGAGATACATTTTTAACATTTACATCCAGCATATTTAGCAAGCAAGCTTGATGTTGCAGTGCTGTACTAATGAGTAACATTGTGTCAAAATGTCTAATTAATCATGATGACATTAGTTAAATTTTCATTGTAGAGTCTTTTACATATAAAATAAGATAAGCATCTATGTTGGTGCTTGCATCAATCATGCAGCAGCTTCAGTAAATACGTGAACTGCTGTGTGCTGCAGAGAAGGTTACATCAAGCAAGCACACTCACAGACACACAATGCACTGCTCACCATATTTACAGCCATGATAACCCCATCATTCAGTTCAGTTCATAAAATCCTATTTGTAAAACTGTGAGTTTAGGTTTCATATACAGCCTCTAGACAGAGTACTTATGATGGAACACTATTCCACACTAATGTTGCACATAAATCAAACTTAGCCTGATTTTACAGTTTTATATCACTCCGCTGTTGCAAAGTGTGTGTGTGTGTGTGTGTGTGTGTGTGTGTGTGTGTGTGTGTGTGTGTGTGTGTGTGTTTTTGTGTGTGTGTATGTGTGCGTGTGTGTGTGTGTGTGTGTGTGTGTGTGTGTGTGTGTGTGTGTGTGTGTGTGTGTGTGTGTCTACAAGAAAAGGAGTGGATCAGAGGAGTTGTGCTTCCTTATGATCTGTGATCAAATAATTGACACTTCCCCTGCTACCTCTTGGTGGTTTGACACACTCTTTTCAGCTTGGGTCTGGGGGAATCTATTACACAAAAGGTCAGACTCACTGTCAATTATGTGTCAAGTTGGACATGGCCTAACTGACTTAAAGCTACGACTCGAAAATTCATCCTCCAAGAATGCAGTGTTCAAAGCAGCATCATTCAGAAAATTGCAACGTTCAGAAAAAGCCCTGCCAACGAACCAAACCAACAAATCACTCTGGCACTTGGTAACAGTAACAGTGTCATTACCTGCCAACAATAGCATTTTCAGTGTGTCATTTAATTTCCTTCTGCGTCCTGCATTTTCTTCTGTGTACTCACAGAGAAATCATGACAGTCACAAGTGAAAGGAGAAAAAGCACAAGCGGAAAGACAGAAGAGAGAGATGAGAAAGAGAAAAAGAAAGAGAAAGAAAGAGAAAGAAAGCACAAGCGCTGCAGGCTGTAAAGCTTCAGATTGTTGTATTGGATCAGGCTATACTGTATGTAAACATGAGGGAGCACTGTTGTGGAGCTGGCAGAAAGCTGCAGGAGGAGGAAAAAATGAGAATACTGAGAGAGAAACAAATGGAAAGTGGAGTGGGGCTACATTATGATGGGGTGCTGATTCCGCTCATGGAGAAATTCTCCCCTCGGCATCAAACTCATGTCTTTGCGAAACACAGAGACCAGAGGAAATAGCATGGGAGGCAACAAAGGCCCCATGAAAGCCCTAATCCATGTGCCAGGGGAATAAACAGAAATCCATTATTACCACTGAGACAGTGCAACACAGAAAGGCAGCGGAATATACTTTGGAGAATCAAAAAACCCTCTCCATCTCTACTGATTTCATGCATCTAATATCAGAAATTACCCAGGCATTCCCTGCATACAGAAGCCTGTAGATTGTATATCCATATAATATTGTTCTTGAACAATTGTCTCAGACATTAACCGCAAAATGATAGTTATGTAAGTACTAAAGAAAAACAGTAAGTGGTATGGTAATTCCATCAGTTCTGCCAGGATCATTTTTCCAAAGCAATACTCTTTCAGGTGATTAATAAAGTATTGATTTATATATCCACAGTGTGGTTACACTGTCATCAGTGTCTATAATGAAATGGGTTGATTCTAGCTCCCTGCTCCAGTTGGCTTTGTTGTACATCTGGACTACTATGGGCCGAAACCCTCTGGGGTTGTCAAGACAGAGACATTGCTTGAAACAACTGGAACTCAACCATGTTCTATAGAAATTGTAGGTGCAATTCAGACACTACATGAAAGGTTGTTGTCATGTCATGTCAACTCTCCTCACCTAACCAGCCTACTCTAATTAGGTTTTCTAAGAGATTCCTGTTCACATTATTATTAAAGGTGCAAAGAATAAGCATAAGCATTAGTGGCTTTTTACTAGTGCTGAATGATGTGTGAAATAATGTTTGTCAGTGTTAAAGAGCAGAGACCTGCTGCCCAGTGTAATAGAGGTTTTGTCAGTGGAATAGTTTAGAGTTTCTTTTTTAGCCATAGCACCGTAGCTCGAGGGATGGCAATGTCAGTCAGTCCACCACTTTGGTCCAGACTCTAATATCTCAACAACAACTGAATGACTGATATTAAAATTTTGTACAGACATTCGTGGTTCCCAGAGGATGGACCATACTGATTTTTGTCATCTTTTACTAACAGGCATTGGCCTTTTAGAGCTAAAAACCATTTGGTCTCATTAATACTGTTAGTTGATTGGAGAATAAATAGCAACCAGTTTCCCTATTTTCTCCATCACTTGTAATGTCCAATATTATATCTAATAATTTATCATAGATTATATTTTACCCATAAAAGGTTACCAGTCGAAGGCATATTTGACTCGCCATATGTGTATTAATCATAATGATGTAATTACAAAGTTGCTATGGAGCTGTAAAGACTATCAATATAAAACTGTTCCTATGAATAATAGAGAGCAAATTGATATCATGTAATATTTGTGCATCTCAGCAATATTAAACCCATGGTAAGTGTATAAGGATCCATAAAAACCAAGGGAAATGTATTGGATGTTGAGACATGTTCTGCACAGATCTGTGGCTTTCATATCGATCATATAGCAGGGTCATTTTCTTTTATTTTCGCATTAGTCATCAATATTCCATTTGCGTGCTGCTTGGCCGATGCACCAGGGGCTAGGGCTCGATTTTAAAATCCACTGGAAGCAATTAGCTTCTTCATTACCATCTCCTATTCTCTTCCACTCCGCCCTCGCCACACACCCATGCTGCCTGAGCTCACACTCTAGTCTGACCCCATGGGACTTCAGGCAGGGAGCGCTGTCACCTTACAGAGCTCTGGTCCACAACCTTCAACCTCCTTAAGATCACGGCAGGATATCAAACTGTCCCTAATCACTGTGGGAGGAAAAAGACTTAAAACACCAAAAGGGAAATCAAATGAGTTTATTGATAGGATTAGAGACAGGAGGCATTGTGATTATCGCTGCAAAAAAAGGACTTTAGGTGGAGATGCAACAGCTGTAAGGCTGCCAAGCCCATAAATCTCACAACACACCAAGGCTAGCTGGGCAACAAGCACTAGTATGAGTCCCAGGGAGATTTTTTTCTGGTGAAATGAACTCAATCTGTGCTTACATGCAATGCATCAAATGCATGTTTGCTCTACATTTGCAGATGAAGAAGCCTGAAGTTCCAGACCTAAACATAGAAAGCTATGTTGTGCTTCTAGCTATTGTTGTTTGTGTGACACCCTCAGGAACCAAAATCATTCAAGGTTGTGGTGTCATCCCATACAATGCATTTAACAAAATCCATGTTTCATCACACCCTCCCTCTCTCACTCTTGTGTTTTCCAGTCTCTCTTCTCCTCTTTCCCCAAAGTGAAAAACCAGCATCATTTTCTAATAACAGTGATATAATAACATGAACAATGTGCTCCACAGCTTCCCGACATGAGGCTAATGCTAACCACGCTGCTGTGCTGCTTAAAGCTCAATGGTAAGCCATCATGTGTGAAATGAATTTGGAGCATCATGGGTGAGATCTCTCTTCAAAAACAGGCCACACTGTCAGACAGGCTTATGTTGGAGGAAGATTTGGTAGAATGTGTTGCATGAGTACATTAAACTGGCCAATTACTTCCAATGTACTGTAGCAACAATTAAATTCAACCCAGGATACAACAGTACTAACGTTAGCAGTGATAAAGTTGAGTACATAGGGTTTCTCAGGGATTTATTTTCCTGTCAAAAAATATATAAAAACCACGCTGAATTTGTCCTCTTCTTGACAAATTTCAAGATGTCGTAGAACATCTTAGAGGTTGAAGCGAATTGTCACCTGTGACATGCCTTTTCACATCTTTTATTTCACATAACCTTGGGAAGAAGCAGTGGACGACCTGTCTGAGACTGCCTTAGATCTGCCCACACAAACTGAGAAGGGAAGAGTGACAAAGACCCAGAAAAAGAGAGAGACTAACATAAACAGAAGTGACACGGTGGAAGCAAAATAGTCTAGAACAAAGGGAAGAGAGAGGTAGAAGCAAATAAGCAGAGTGTTTCGGAGACAGAGACGCGGTGAGAGCCAAAGCAGGCGAGTGAGAGTGGCATTAATGAACCTTATTACGGCACCTGATAACATAGTACAACAACCAAATTCTACTCTTGGTTTCTCCCCCTTCACCTCCCTTAAAGCACACACATACCATCCAGCACTTTCTCATACTATTTTTGCACTCGGATGATAGTAAAATTCCCAGTGAAAGACTTTAACTTGGTATCTAAGAGTTGTGATTTCAAAGATTCTTGAAAGACCCCCTTCTGAAAAACATATTGCATTGAGATGTTCATATTCCATCATTACTTAAAGTACTGGTTCATTTTATTGCAATAATTACAAATTACATGAATAAAGTAAACCCTTGTCAACATCAAAATGTTCAAGCAGTAGAAACTGCTGCAGTGAGAAATGAGGCAGTCTTAGAAGGATGCAGCACCTTGACTGCAACAGAGCATGACTCATTATAGCCGATGGGCTTCTACTGTACATGGACAGGAAGCAGGGTGGTCAGCTTCTACAATATATGAGACAATTAGTCTACACCTCGATTATCTTCAATTGACCAGTAATTTATTAATAGACCTGCACCAAGAGCAGGCCAATGGGCTGACGAGTCCTCTCATTGGCTGGCAATGTGCATAGGCTAAACCCTGTGACCTTGTTGGAGTGACTGTCTGTAAGTCCAATACTTTGGTCCTTAGTGAAATATTCAAAAATTTTCACTATCTTCAGAGGATGAGTTATAATCATGTTGAGGAGTTTTTCTTGGTGCGACCTACAGTATGCTGTCAATATGTCACAATTTCTATTTGTCAGACACTTTGGGTCTTGATTTGACAGTTTGAAAATAATCACTCTTATTTGCAAAAAAAATTGCTTTGGTTATTTGCAGTCCTCAGAAGATGAATTTATTGATTTTAAAGATCACATGATCCTTTGATTTACCACTACCTTCTGATCAGAATGTAAACATTTTACACAAGATATCTAAATTATACAGCGTGGACTTGCAATGCTTTTAGAGATAATGTGGTCTTTTGGTCATATTTCTTTTAGCAGCACTTCCAGGCCAAAAAACGTTAGACTTTTATGCCATTTTCATGCTCATGAGTGGATCAGCCATTAATAAGTGGGTATTTTAGCTGATGCTTTTAATCACCAAAAACAGACCTTTACAAAAACACAGTAGTTAATTAGGTAGTAACTATGTTTAAGGTGAGTATGTAAAAATGATTGCTCTGCAGTTTCCTTAAACTCCATGGAGCATTTTAGCATTTTAGTTTTTTTGGTTCTAATAAAATGCCTGCCCACCGCCAAAGTTAGTGACTAACTGATTAACATAGTGAAGCATGTAGCAGCTAAAGAGGTACATATTTGCCTTGATAGGTTGATGGAAATTAAACCAGAGCTATAAAAAAGTAAACATTGGACTTAGATTCATGGCAGAAACACAGCTCTAAATGAATTCTAATGTTGTTTTGTGTCTGCTGGACAGTTGCTTAGGCAACTGTTTGCTAACTTGTTTGCCATAACTTCATACGTTAATAATATGTCAATGTTGTGTTTATAGGTTGTCCCAATGCTAGCATACAGTCAAATCAACAATTAATACTGCTTTAAAGTTGAAAATGCAAGTATTGAAATATAGTTTTAATTGGACATTGAACTCTTAAAAAAAAGAAGAAGAAAAAAAAAAAGAAAACACTAATGATGATGTATGTGATGTCAGGTGTCTGAGAGCCTGGCAAAAATAGTGTATGGCTGCTGCTGCTTCAAGTGGTATGTGCATGTCCAATTAGAGAATCTGAAGCATTTTTTCTCTATTTTGACATTTCACTGTCAACAGCATAGCTTGAGAAAATGATCCGAAAATGATTAAAAAACTTTGGAGAGGTAAGTGTAATTTTCTAATTTATCTGCATTCATTTGGACATTGCCCAAGGCTCCCTTCTGGCTACTGGCTGTGACAAGCCAGTCACTGTCACCTTCAGTGCGTTTTTAGCATGTTTGTATGTGTGTCATTGTCCCTTTTTGGCTGCTGATGGTGGAGTCTCCATGGAGTAAATGATGAAGTTTGGAGTGACAGCAGGGGGGATGGTGTGGATGGTGGGAGTATACGATGGAGGGATAGAGGGTATCTGAAGAATGGGGGCAGGCGCCTGAGGTTCAATCCCATCAACTGAGGCAATTGTGCGGAGCGAATACTGGAGTGAGGAGGTGGGGGTTGAGATGAGTTTGCAAAGGAGAGAGACGGAGTAAGACAGAGATTTGGTGACTGCATTCCTACAACCAATACTGGACAATTAAGTAGAAGTACAATTGATGTTTAAAAACACAGAGGACAGAGAGGGACTGAAGCAGGACGTCTCAGACTAGTCTTTTACTTATTCTCTCAATTCTCTAGGTGCAAGGGAAAGTTAGGAGACCATAATAAATATGATCTTCAAAGACCTGAAACCTGCTTGAAATACAGTATGTAATCCATCACTGTGTGCATTTAAGGCCAGATTTGTTAATGAAAACCTTTCTATTTGCTCCAATCTGCATGTAATTAGCATGTGATTTACGAAAAGCAGTAGCGAATTATGCAATCAGTGATTGTTTACATGTATTCTGTGAGTGAAGGAGAGCTCAAAAGGTTTAGTAAGGGGAACTTTCAAAGATCACTAGGCCCAGAGAAGAACTGAAAATGTAGTGATGCTGACAAAGAAATGGTTAAGACAATTCAAAACCTGCAGTAAGGCTGCAGTTAAAAGATTCATAAGATTTCAAAGATTCACTGGTTTACTTGTCACACGCTGATTCAGTGTGTGCAGTCAAATGCAGGATGGCATACTCTTGAGGTTGTGCTAAAAGACTAGAGTGCAATAAAGAATACTAAACAAAAATACTGTAAAATTAGGGTTAGAAAAGGAAATACAGAGGGTACAAATAAATATGTAATATCAAAATAAAGTGTATACATTTTCAGTATATTAAAAATGTAGTTGTAAAGAAAATATTAGAAAAAAGGGATTTTAAAACTATGCAGTGGGAGTAAAGTAACTTCTATGGAAATGAAAAACAGATTAAATTAAATACCATAAACTCAAATAGTGGCTGGAGCCTTTATTTACCTCAGTGGCAGAGATGCCTTTATTTGGGATATGCCTGTACTAGAGAAAGGCTTTTACACTCCCCAGTTAATGCAAACTGGAAAGTTGGTGTATCGATCAAAGCCAACTGTGATTTACTGCAATGGAGACAGACTTAAAGAATAAATCCTGACGTACAAGAAGCATGTGACTTAAACATCCACTGAAGCTTCCACTCCATGAAAGGCAAAAAATAGCAGCAGATAAAAACATCAGATCTGTGTGCAGCGATAAGGAATCTGTTACATTCCTCAAATAAATGCATGAAACAAATATGTCACATACCGATAAGCAACAACATTAAAACCGGTAACTGGTTTTGATGTTTCGGATGGATGGTGTATTTCCTACATGATTTCTACATTGTTTTTCACCATTATGGGTTAGACTTGCACTTTTTCAGATACGTTTTCTAGTTACTGGAGAATGAGTGCTAACAGCTGTTTATCTCTACAAACCAACTCCTAATATTCATATAACTGTAGGGGATGGAAAACATGCATTAATTCACATTTTCTTTTTGGAAATTCAAATTTGCGCTACATTTAAATGGAAACTCCGATGAATGAAACTCAACATTTATTCCAGAATTTTATCAACAAAAGTCTTGCAGCCTTCCCTGTATAGGTAGGCTATTTTAATATTATTTTTAATGACATATTTTTGATAACGACATATAGACCATAAAAAAACAATGCCCAAAACCCAACTTAAACCATAAAAATTATAATACCATACTGAAACAATACCACAAGCCTGTTCTTGTTAATTGTCATTTTTAAATCTAATTAGACTAAATAGAAAACTAGAAAATGTTCTCATTAGAGCGCAGACCCCCACCAAGGAGGTGTATTGATTCATTTGTGTTCAGTCTACTTTGCTGTACTACTTAATTGTGTAGACTAATAATCCTGGGTCTGACCTTCATCACCATGAAGTACCAGACATACACCTCTTCCTAAAATACAGTGAGTGAGCAAACTCTAGTGGATGGAGCTCAAAAAACTGTCCAGATATAATATGAGCGATGTAGCGCAATGAGGGGATGCCAGAGGAGGGGGTGCGATGTTTTTTTGCACCGCTTGTGATTTCTTCCTCTGAAGATGAGAACGTTTTAATCATTTCCTCAGAGTGATATTGATTAACTGTCAGTTAGGCTACTCTAAGAATAACAGAGTCATCTTACAATCTAGCAGCACCTAGCTACTAGTCTCGTTAAAATTCATAGATATAAATCTAAAACATGATATGAGTTAATGTCATTTTTGTTTATATTATTGAGTATTTTCATGCTCAATGAAATTGTTTATGTGCTGCTAAGTGTTTTCTTGTTTGTTTTTTCATACATGTAGGTATGTTTTTGACGATAAATTAGCATATTTATAATATTAATAACTGGATTATGGTAAATATTTAGATCAAGGTCATAGTGCTATTAAAGCATTTACACGGCATGCAGTAATCTGAAGCCCCCGATACCTGAGTTTGTGATTTCTATGATAGTTAACTTTATATTTGCAACCAGATATAACTTATTAAACAGCATTTAATAAGACTCGATACACCTCCCTGGCGGAGGTCTGCGTTCTACTGAGCACATTTTCTAGTAGTAGAAATAATTATTTACAAAAATGGACATGCCATAATTACTATTAACAGTACTGACTGAGTATTAATTGATAATTTATAACCGGTGTTGTTGATCTGCATACTTGTGAACGCCTGATTTTTAGCAGCTTGCAAGTTATGTTAAAGTTAACGTTTAATTTTTGCCACATTGATAAGATAGCTACAAAGATAAAGCCAAATTAAAAAGTTATCATTGCCCTTAATTGCCTTGTCAAACTACAACGTTGGAAAAAGTTTGTTTGTCACAAAAGAAATCATTTGTATTTGCAGCCATGCCTTTAGTTTCTTTGCTTGGTGAGCAGAAGCAGAGAGCAAGAAGTGAAGAGAGTAGAAGCAGAAAGTAGAGCACTGCACACACAAACTTTATATTGACATTTAAAATGATTAGACTGCAGTTTCTCCATGTGGATACCCAAAATAAGCTCATGCAACCAGTTTCGGAAGCATGGTGGAGTTGGTGTCTTCCAGTCCTTGAAAATCTTTTTTTTTTTTTTGCTAGAACCATGCCCATCAATAGAGCTGTTGTGTGATGGGAGAATTAAAGAGTCCTCTGACCATCCAAAGAGTCCTTGTAATGAGAGAGAGTCCTACGGTTAACCCCAGAAAAAAAAAAATCTTGACCAAAATGGATTTAAGTTTATCAAAGATTATGAAACACAGAAGGGTAAATTTTTGTAAAATAACCTTAGAATAATGAAAACGGCAAATCACTTTGAACTGATTTAACCCGTGTCTGCTATTTATTTAAAAACAGGAAAGTTCAATCTGCCATTTTGTATGAGGCAACACAGCACTGATTTCCCTTTCCCAAGCTCTCTTAATAGGGTTGAAAGATACAGGATCTTTAGAGAAGAAATTCACAAATTTGGCGATAAGCTTCTTACTCTCTGACAAAGACAGAGCAATTTCAAAGAGTGTGTCTCTCACAAGTGGACTCACAGTGGGGGATATATTCCCTCACAAAATGACTAAGTTGCATATAAAGAAAAAAGTTAGAGTGAGGTAGATTGTACTTTAAGCTTAATTGGCCAAAAGACACAAACTTGTTGACTAAGTAAAAGTCCTTTATACACTTAAGCCCTTTTACACACTATGCAGTAAATGTGTTTTCCAGCAATGCTGGGGTAAAGGCATGATTGTGGCAATACAATGTGGTTATATATTGAAATATTAGGGACTTTGTACGCCTGTTTAATTTGAATTAGAATCTTCAGTGAATTTCTGACAACAAAACTATAATCTGCTGATTATGTAGCAGATGCAAAATTTGTAAAAAGTAAGGGGGAAAAGTAAGGCACATGGTTTTCTTAATGACATGATCTCTAATTTTAGCCAAAAGGGGGCAGAATTGAGTGATTCATGGTCTACATGAATCACTGCCAATACCCTAGTATTAGCTGCCCAATAGAAATCTTTAAATACTGGAAGACCCAGACCACCATCCAGAATGGGCTTAAAAAGATGTTTTCTTCTTAGATAATCTGTGTTTTTATAACACACATATAAATACTAAAATCAATTTATATGGGGGTTATGGTCCATATGTCTACCCCATTTCTAGATTTGATCAGATTATTTACTGTATTAATAGAGTTAAGTGTCGGAGAGGATTTAGAGGTTGTTCTGTCTAAAGATGAATCCAAATAGCAATTAAAATGACCTTGAACAAAGATATTAGAGTATTCATCCTCTGGGAGTATAGGTAGGCTTTTAAGGTGAAAAAACATCTGGAGTTTTGTTGACAGTAGTTTAACAATGATCAGGAGTACGGCAAAGAAGAAATGACTCGAATTAGTGTGCAAACATTATTTCTGTTAAAAAAGAGAAACTGAGAAAAACAGCACAATGAGTATAACTTGAATCTGTTGTTATTAGTGGCTGGCCTCTATTTGTTTGTGCCTGGTCTTTATTTGAAAACCAGCTTTTATATGAGAATCTACAGAATAAAGAAAATATGGTTTTACTGTAGGTACTGCATGTGAAAACACTAACAATAATGCAATGACTACAGTCAATGATTTATTATCTCTGCCAAGGAGGTTATGTAATCACTCGTGTGTTTGTTTGTTGATTTGTTTGTTTGTTAGCAGGATTATATAAAAAGTACTTAACCAACTTTAGCAAACTTGGTGCAGGGATGTGGCATGGGCCAGGGAAGAACTCTGGGGCAAATCTGGCGCAGATCCAAAACATTTACTACGAAACTGAATTTTTTTCCTCTGAAGTTGGGTGTAAGTTCTTTGACACTGGCCTTGGCAGAGGGCTGCACTCTTCTGAGCAAATTTTCTAGTTATGAGTGCAATATGCACTCAGTGAACCTTTGCTGTTTGTTTAATATCAAACATTTATTGTTTGTAGGTTTTTATCTTCTCTTTAAGTAGAGAACTTTCCACACAAAACTGACCTTTGCAAACTGGAAACCTGCGTAAAACCAGCAAAACATGCAGTCATATCTGCTCTCATTATTTGGCATGCAGATGTGAGACTAGACAGGAAATGACCAAGTTAATATTTTTCATTCAGATCATTTACTTTGGTTAGCAACCGAGGGTAGGTGGTCAAGAATAATGATTAAAATGTAAAACACTGAAAAACTTGTTTCATAGCTGCTCATTCTGCCAAAAGGCAGAATCCATTAGCAGTGCAGGAAAAAGAAAGATCTTAGAAATGTCCATGGGCAAATATGCAATATACAATTAACAAAAGTTTGCTGCTCAACTTCAGAAAACATCTTGATGCAGCTTCAGTTTTTAAGTTTTGATGACATCATTGTTTCTTTAGTTGTCTGGTTTTTAGCTTTCAGTGTACGTTTATACTGTAACATACTGACTGCTTTACTGTACGCTGCAGGCATCGCATTCATGAACCTTTGAGTGATTTCCTTTTTTAAATGGCTGTAACTATGTATTACAGTATTATGGAGTCATCCACGGTCTATATTACTTCAGTCAACAATCAAACGATCTTTGACAGTATGTCTCCTGAACACTGGCTATTGCATCAGCCTGACAGCTGCCATCCTGAGCCAAATGGAAAGTGACTGCAGTGAGCACTGTATCAGTTTCAGATTCTCCACCTTTCTGCAGAACAGTTTTGATAGGCTTGCATCACTCAGCATCTGTGTCGGTTTGTGTGTTATTTGTTTTCACCTGTTTTTCTGACACATTATATATTTTATCATAAAATTTGATTTTCTGTTTGTGATCCAAATCACTTAATTACTTCAGCCACAGAGAATGGATGTGTTTGTATATTGTATTGGACAACCTACATAATTTGCTGTGAGCGTTCACTGACTAGTAGTAACCCATCAATAATGTGAATGGTTTGTATGTACATGTTGCACACACGTATGCATGTATAAACAAGCACCTTTCTGCATTTGTGTATACACATGATTGTTTACTATAGCGTTTGTATTTTGAGTGGAGGCTTGCTTCATGGAACAGGGTTGAGGGCAGGCAAAGCCTCCCCTGGAGCCTGTCAGTCATCCAGAGTGGCGTTGCCTTATTGGCTATTATCTCTCCTGTCAGAAGCCCGGCCGTGCCTCCACCCCACCACTTCAGGCTCTGTCAGTTCACACACTTCCTGTGGACAGAGACATGGAGCATTAAGCTGCATGCTACAGATATCATTACTTCAAGTGACATGCTGTTTCGACCAAATACTCCATCAATAATAATGGCTAATAAAAAAATATTTTAAATTGTTTAATGAGAGGACCATTTACACTGAAGGATATTTCAAGTTATTTTCAAGTTTTGCCTTTTTATTTTTTCACAATTGATGTGTCTAATATTTTATCACCTACTTAACTGATGAGCTTGATGTAGCTTCAGCATGCTATATTGCTGCTCCCCTACCACACATGCAGGAGGAGCAACTGCAAAAAACCAATTGTCACATCCTTTTCAGTAAAATCACACTGCAGTAACACATATACTTTCATAGAATAATTGACACCTTTTCATTAGACACTGTAAGCATACATTTTTATAATTTGCACATGGCATATTCATATTCACGTTTGCTCAGTGAGTCTTTTCAACATTTAAATTTGACGAAAAGACACGTTTCATTAAATTCAATAGAATGACAACTCCCAAAATCCTATGCATTTTGGAAATTAAAATCACATCAAGCATGGTTTTTCTTTTCTTATGTATAATTGACTGTATAAGAGATTAATTGTGCATTTAAAATCATGGATTACATGGGTTTCCTGGTTTGTTTACTGCTTATGGTGACAGAGTTTCTAAATTTGTAATGCCACATGGGAAATATGAGAGCTAATATAAAATTCACATTTGTAATTCCCACTGTGAGGTCTATGAGAAGGTTTTTCATTTCCTACTTACAGAACATCCGATATGCATTGAAGTTTATATGTGCAGTTAAGATAAAATGACATTAAATTCTTATTAAATCAACAAATTTGATAGCACAGTACACACAAGATTTAAGAACAGGATTTTAGGTAAATTTTATTACTATTGTGTAGATGTTATAAATTAAGTGCTAATTTAATACTCAGACCTTTGGCAAGCTAAAGCTATATTGAGCTCCACAGTGAGGTGGGACTATTTTAAACAAAATCAATTGTAAGATGGTAAAAACTAGTAAAAATTCTTTTTCATTCAGTAATACTAATGATAATGATAATAACAATAATAATAATAATAATAGTCATTTATGTGGATGCTAAGTTCTAAGGCATAGAAGCAATAAAAGTTACACAATGCGTCAATATATGATGGGAAAGGCAATCATTTCAACAAGGTTTTTTTATGCAGTTTTTTTTATTTTTTGTTTTCAATTATTTTGAAAAGGACACGCTGCAGAGATCTCAGGCTGTGCATGCATTTGTAACAAAAATGCAGGAGTTGCATGTTGTGGGCTTCAGCAAACTGAGGTACAAGATGAAATGTTTTTCTCTTTTTTTTTGACTTTGTTTAAAATAATGCAAATAACACAATTCCAAGCAGAAATCATAATTTACGACAGCCGGTGAGAGGCAAACGCCCTCTCCTACACTTGAAATAGATTAGCACACATTCCTCGTTGAAGCTGAGGCCATTTAATATTTATTACTCTCCTGTGTACTGGCAGAGCATTTAGCTGCCTGCAGGGAGGCAAGGGGTTAAAAGGGGAACAGCAGTGCCATAAAAGGGACAATGAAATAAACATGACTCACCGGGAGTGAGCCCTTAAAGCCAAAATAATCTAGATGGCGGGCGGAAGAGCCAGGTGCCAAAGGCTGTTGACTACAAGCACCCCCTTCAGGCTTGAACTATGACATCGTCTCAGCTAATCACATCGAGTGCTGTTTTAAGATGGAGGTGAACAGCAGTTTGGTTACATTATCATCTACTTCTGTGTAAAATCAGTTTTCTGGTGCAGCGAGAGACAAGGGCGGAAAAGATGACTAAGAAGAAAGAGTATCCCTTTTCTTATTCAAATTTATGTAGGAACTGAGTACAATAATTATTTCTTGGATAGCAAGAGAGAGTGAGGGATAAAGCTGCAGACAACTCAGGGAAACATCTTAAGCACTGAGCTGAGCAAATTAAGAAAAAAAAAACACTGCTGTAGCTTTAAATCCAGCTGTAGCCTGTAGCCAAAACAATATGTGACTCTCACTCTGTGCTAATAAGAGTGTGTGCGTGTGTTAAAGTATGTGCAGGCATTTGCAATGATGTGCTCCTTGAAAAGATAAGAGTAAAGATGGATTACTCTCACCTTTCTCTCGCTTTCTCCTTTTAAGCTTTAACTGCAGGGCTGATTGCAAACTTTACACATGCAAATAAACAGGGTATGATACTGTGATCATACTGGGGTATCTGCACAGTATACAAAGACATAAATAAGAGGATACAGGCATATGCAAACATCAGTGGGTTAACGGTAATCTTAGCATATGCTGGCGACAAACAGTCACACTAATCACACAGCTAAAACAAGCACACACTCACATGTACATCCTCCATCACGTGGGAGAAATACAGATTCCGGAGGCCAGGTGCCTCGATGTATCTTTTTCTGCTTTTTCACTCTGGACTCTGCTCTCTTCACCTCTCTCCTTCATTTTGTCCATTTCCTTCCATTCCTACACCACATACGTTTTCTTGAAAAGTGTGCACAGAGCTTTTGGCAGTGGGGGAGGGTTTAAGCTTCCTCGCTTCCCAAGCTTGGTTTGGTTAAACCATCCTCAGCAGCTCTAGCATTCCCCCGCCTCCTCACATTTTTCTAAAATAAGAAGAGAGGATCCACTGCCTCTCCAGGGAAGAGCAGGGATTGACTGACACGTCTGCAGTCTCATGGTATCAACTGAGCCATCATGCTCCCCTCGCGTGAAGTTAGATGTGTGGTGCATATGTTATCTTTCCCTGTACATACCCAGCCACTATGTGCATGCTGGGATCATGCATGTGCACATTCAGAGTAAGTGAATATGTGTCGGTGTGTTTTATGAAAAACAAATGCCAGCTGTTTTCCAAATCCTGTTTTCTGCAATCAAATCCACTGATCCTGACATGCTGAGGTAAATTCAGAAATACCGTCATTGAGGAAAGTTGTATTTACTATTTCTGGAGCAAGGTCTGCCCACAGCTTCTATAACTATGCTAATCCAAGCTTGTTGGAGCAGCACCACTGACTGTTTGGTGGTCTGGTGAATGGGAATGCAAGGGGTTTTCCCTAAGAAAGTTATATAGGTATATGCAACCAAGGATGACTGTAAATTCATGTGAAATACAAACACAAAGACACACAAACACACACACACACACACACACACTGGCAGGCTGCTGTCTAGTTTGGAAGTCAATAACATTATCCGTTCTCCATCTCTGCGACAGTTATTAGTCTGGAGAGCCAAATGGCTCTCCTCAATGACACTCTGGAGATGAAGGGATAAATCATCACTCTGAAAAGATGAGTATGTGCAGAGAAGTGAGAAAAAAGTATGAGTATAAGAATAACATAGATTGAGAAAGAAAGAAAGAAAAATACTCTCCAGCACAGAGACAATTCAGTCTGGGTGGTATAACATTTTCATTTTTGTTAAGTACAGATGATGTGAGAACAGGTCTTTCTGAATGCAAGGACTGATGCTCAGCTTCACAAATCTGCTTTCTGAGTGCCGTACTCCTGAATCTCTCTTTCTCTCCGTCCCTTCTCTTTCCCTCTGTCACACTCACTCTCTCTCTCCCTCCCTTTTTGACTTTATCAAGCAGACAAAGGGTGCTTTATTAGGTCTGGTACTCTAAAAGCATTTCCTTTGTCTCTTTCTCAGCCCTGCCACCAACTCCCCTCTCCATTTCACCCCGCTCTCTCTCCCTGAAGACCCTTCAAAGTACAAGCAGAGAGGAACAAATGCCATGAGGCTTACTGCTAGTTGGATAACACACAAGTGAACACCTTGTTGACTTGTGTGCCCTATTTTCACTGTGCAAAGGACATTGCATCAACAAATTTAGGCTGGTTCCAAAACTTTAAGCAAGAGATGAGTCATTTTATTGCTCTGTGTGTCAGAATGCAGCCAAAAAAAAAAAAAACCATTAGAGTTTATTTTTTTGTAATTGAATTTGTCTTAAAGTTTCTTGAATTACTGTATCAAAATTGTTTTAGGATAGTAACAGTAACTATGTGCTTTTGAGAAGTCTCTGATTGAAAACCGAAAAATATTCTAAAGTTGAACTTAAATTAAAACTAATTTCAAAGAAATCAGTATATACATATTTTGTGTTTGTTTTAACTTCTTTCATTATTGCCACGATTTGATTCAGAATCAATTCTCAATTAGAAACCATTTACTGATTTTACATAAAAAAAGGAGTCCTCAGACTGAATATCTTTTGTAAAACAGAAGTTGGTCTGTGCGTTCTAAAGTATTGGGGGAAAAAAGAGAAAAAGTTTGCTGTTGTGCTGTTACTAGCTTATGTCTCTAGCAGCGGAGAACTCCCATCTGCTGCCATACTATTACTAATGAAACCCATTGTTTTCTACAATGCTGTAGGGATGCAGGATTTTTGACATGAAACAGAATATGGACTGAATTATTTTCTTTACCTCACAAGAGTATCCTATTTCTGTAATGCAGGACAAATACGGCATTGGGTGTGAAGAACCTGCCAATGACTAAGCAGGTGTTGAAATAAAAACAAATGAAAAGTAAGCTTCCATGTTCCTAGTGGAAGCTAGTTAGCGTTGCTTGCTAGCTTCCACTTTCTGAGTGGAATACAAACGTAACAGCACAATGGGTCCTCCTAGATGCTGAATATTGGAAAGGGACAGACATCTTAAATTGTGAAAGGTTGATATCAAATGATATGAGGGTTGGCTGAAATAGGCTGTACAGGACCGGGTTTGACATTAACTTTTTGAGGCCTTTGTCCTTTGGATAAGTAAACTCACCTTTCACTCGTCTGGGTAAAAAATTACAATAATTTACTTTTTTCATTTTGTTTAAGAATGCAGAATGCAGATTTCAGAATTCAGATGAACAAACAGTTGAAAGCCTCCAAACAGCGTCAACATACATATGATTCAATTTATACATTTTACCAAGGTCGCTGTAATAAAAACAATGACTCTAGCTAGCTAATATCACTTACTTGTCAGCCAATTTGGTTTGCCACCAGCAGATGCTGCGGAACAGTAACCCTTCCCTTAGTATGCAACCAGTCAAATTCATCTCTCCAGCTGTTCACAAATTTTCATTCTCTCTTTGACTCAAATGATGGAATTGTAATGTTTTTTCTTGGTGCTTTCCCTGGCACTTGGTTAGGCTGCTGAGCCTGAAGGAACTTCACTGCCCCTGTTATTCCAAGGTAAAATGCATGAACTGCAAGCAGTTCCTACTATGTGGAATACCTGGATTGACTCCTGATTGGTTAATCAAGTCATTCTGAGTTTGACGTATTGTTGGGGAAAGGCTTGGCGCTAAGTAGCTGTTTCCACAAATATATCAAAAAAACTGTTTTATTCTCTTAAGGAAAATGGAAAAGTATGCATTATAGCTTATGTGTCATTATCGTTTATATTTCCTTTCACAAAATGTGAGGAGAACTCAACTTCCCGGATACATTCACTACAAGTGTTTTTGCTCATCTCATTCTTCTCAAACAAAGGAGGAAGAAACACATCTGTGAGATGAAAAAGTAAAACTCGTAATAGTCGTGTGTGTGTGTGTGTGTGTGTGTGTGTGTGGACTAATCTATGTAAATGCCAATTCCTGTGGGACAGCTGGCTGTATGGTAGAGTGGTGAGCTCCACCCTGCAGGCTGGCACTCCAAATGTCTATTTCTGGAGCTTGTGTAAGTTGTGTGTGTGTCTGTGCGTATGTGTTTGACCAGTTAGAGCCGGTGCGGAGTGTGACTGTTGCGCCACACCAGAGGCTGCTCCAGATGGACGAGGGGTTGAAGCCCAGGTGGATTTATGTACAAGGGGGTGTGTGAGTGGTGGTTGGAAATGATGCAGAACAAGAAGTAAAGACTATATTAAATCCTAACTTTAAAAATGTTCCTTGTTTATTGTTGTTTATGAGCTACCGTTAATGTCATTTATACCTAAATGGTTTCTAGCAACACGTCAAGCTTTGCTGCATTATTCCTGCCCGCCTCCCTCACTTCAGTGATTTTTAATTTGCTATCGTGTTGCAAAGGCCATGTGGTGGTCGAAAGCTGACTAAATAACCACACTCACACACATCCATCATTTCATTATCTGGGTGAGAGGATAATGATGGAGATGATGATGATGGTGTTGGTGATGGTGAACATGATGGTTTATTTAAGTGTCCCCGTGGAATGGGGTGAAGGAGCCAGTGAAAAGGAGCTAATTTACACTTAGGATCCTGGCCAAGGAGGAGAACTAAAATAAAGTACAAAAAGGAGGAACAAAGACACAACAATAACAATAAAGTGTTGTTGCTGAACCTCGGAAAGACCCACTTAGAGTATTACACTGAGCTAATGAAGTTGCCATTAGAGGAACAGTGAGCTAAGTGATGCATGTTTGTTGCACATTTGTGTATCTGTGTGTTCCTTTGTATTTAGTCAAACACTTTGTCCACAGTGTGCTATATCTGAAACATTAATGAGCAGTGGTGAGATGAGAAAAGGAAAATTTGCTGAATTGCCATGATGAACACGCTTGATTTGTAATTATTCATGGTGACACATCTAATCTGATGTGGTTGAGGAATCAGGAGGCTGTGGCTACACAATGGATGGTACTGTTACCCAAGTTGGGGTGGCTATCTCTCCTTCAGCTTTAATTTGCTCCTGAAATGCACTGAGATAAATAATCTACAGATTCACAGGGCCGAAATATTGTAAATCATATCTTAAGCTTGTTCAATGCTGAAATAATCAGATCCACAAGATAGCAAAAAAAAAAAAAAAAAAAAAAGGAAAAGAAAAAAACTGACAGTGTCAAGCAGTGTGTGTTCAGACTCCATGTATTCAACTATCTCTGGAGGTTTGGATACAAAAAGACCAAATATGTAATTCATACAAATGCAAAAACATGCTTAATTACTCTCACAAACCACAGGGTGGACAACCTCACCAGCAGAGAGTGTAACTGGTAGATAGCAGTAGTCCATTAAGTAAAAACTCTAGCGGTTGACTCCTATTTTTGTACTTCACAGTTGAGGACATGCGGTGCAGAACACCACATAAATGCTGAAAAACTTATTAGACCATAAATTTAGATCAGTAATTCATAAAAGATGACCTCAAACCAGGTGACGGCTAGGCATAATGAATGAGGAATACCGAGGTCATAGGCTTTGGAAAAAATCTCAGTGCGAGCGGTGTATATGTGTGTGTGTTTGCGAGTGCAAATGAATGGAGCTCTTTTATAAAACTTTCAGTTTCAATTTATGATCCATTAATTTGTAATAAGTGCCGTACGTTCCCTCCTGTCGTAAGAATCAACACCGGTGGGAGGAAGAAGGAGAAGGGAAAGGGCGTTTAGCCATATAGCTACACAATGCATCGATGAGCTCGGTTCCAGTTTATGATGTGACATTTTATGGACGCCCACATAAGTATAGAGCTAAGGCGGTTCATCCAGCAGTCACATCATGCAGGAGTCATGGTCAACCCTCCCCTCTGGATTTGGATGGCCTGATCTTCCTATATAATATACAAGAATTTTTTTCTACCTTTTGGTTGTTCACCCAAAGCCTCAGAATGGGGCTATTCAAACCTTATTAGTCACTCTAGGTCTAAGATCCCAAACATAGCTATTTCTGCAATGTCCTAGCCCCTCACCTCCTCCCTGCTCATCAATGAAGGCTAAGAGAGAAACTTTCCTCTAGGATGGGCCTGCATTCGACCCCCTTCCTCCAACCAGTGAGGCTGTTCAGCAGGTTTACTGCTCTCAACACCCTGTCTGTTGAGGCAAAATGCCTCAAGAAAACCACCTGATCTGCTCCTGTAAAGTCTCTTTCACATGGGGCACAGGCAGAGAGCAGGTAGCTGTTTGACATTTCTTTTGTCATATTTATTTTTTATTTTTTCTCTGCCAGTATGAAGATTCTGATGCAAAGACAGAAGCCTGGTCAACCACAGTGATGCAATGCAAAAATGTTTTGCACCCTGTAAAAATTGCAGTACTCTGTTGACTATGAATGTATCAGTGGTATCAAACCCTGTGAACTCTAGGGGTCACTACATGTAACAGCCAGGCATGCCATATATTGTTATATTCAGGATCAGCTGGACTACTAAGAAATGCCATCAAATTGCATTTGATTTGCAATCTACTTGGCTAAGGACAGTTTTTATGAAAAAAAGGTTTTATACAATTTAAAATTTGTGCGTGCGTGTGTGTGTGTGTGTGCATCAGTGTCTGCCTTTCTTGTCATCATGCATTGCAAGGTATGTCACAGAAAAGACAGTCACAACATGACTGCCCTTTCTCTCAAAAAACTGCTATTGCCAAATACTTAGTATCTGTTCTTAGCATCTGTTCTTAACAATTACCTAGCAGCAGCACGGTTCAGAAGTAAAATGGCTACTGCTGGAAATGTCAAAAACTCTGCATTGTAAATTGCAAAAACTCTTGCACAGCACGGAAATGAAGATAAGGGTCATATTTGGGGTTAAAGAGGTAATCACTGCATTCTCTTCAGCAAACACAAGCAGTGTAAAAACACTGCCAAGAAAAGAAATGCAAAGATGAAAAATCCAATATTGGGTAAATCAACAAACTTGAAACAAGTGGTGCCATGAATATTCCCAAATGTCCTTAGGGCAATACTACATTCTGCACATAGTAGTCTTTTGTTCTTGCTCCTCTCTTTTCTTTTCTACAGCTTGACTTCAAAGACTAACTCTCTTGCAGAATCCAAGTCAGGTGGTGGTGGGGGCAATAAAGCACACAATATATTGAGTGCATGCTGTATGACAAATCTCTCACTCTTTTATGTTCTAATCACCATCAGTGCAACAGTCGATTGAAGAGGAATGAGAATGTAATGAAGATTTAGGTCGTGGGAATTGATTGGCACAGCACCTCACCCCCTCCACCCCACCCCAAAGCCTGCCAAGACTCCTTGACATCTGCTTGCTCCATAATTTGTATTTGACTGTGTTACTGTTGCTGAGTGTTGTGGGCATATGCCACATGAAAGGAAAACATTCTGACCTTTCAAGCTCGGTAAAATGTGACGACAGCGGTGAGTGAACTGGGCACCTCCTCGAAAACTCAACTGGTGATTCTTTTAAAAATGTGAAAGGAATAGCAAAGTGGGCTGAGTAAGTTCGTTAGCCCTCATGGACGTGGCCCCATCTAAATAATAAAGAAAAGCAGATACTATAGCCTGTGATGCCTATAAAGTGTCACCTGGGAGAGATGAGGAAGATGGGAAAAGAGACGGCGGCAGGTTCTCTCAGAAAGAGCCCAGGCTTTGATGTACAGTAAAAGGAAAGACCTCGCTCTTTTTTTTTTTAAATAAATAAAAAAGCCAGACTTGAGTCTGGCAGGCAGAGAGCTCTATCAGGGCCAAGCCACACATCTATCAGGAAATGGCACTAAGGCTACCGAGGATAAGGCATGAAGGCATGAAGAGAGGCTATTTCAATGGGGAAGGACAGGTCCAACCTGCCAGTGAAGCCCAGCAATGAGAGGTCTCTCTGGGGAACTGCAGAGGATAAGAGGCCCCGCGGAAGAACTATCATGTCAGCACTTCAATCACGACTAATCCCTGCTTAGTACACCCACTGCTATGGCAAGGAGAGAGAGGGAGGGAGAGGGAGAGAAGAAGAAAGGGAGTGCGGAGTGAAAATGCTGAGACAGGAGTATAAGAGAAAGAAAAACAAAGAGAAACAGAGGAGAGATAAAAGCTAGGAGAAAGGCAAAAAGATTAAGAGAAAGGAACCAACAAAGGTGCCAAAGGAACCATCAAAAGTGAGCAAGTGGAGGAGGTGTGTGAGAGAGAGGCAATGCAAACTCCTGCATGTAAAAAACAAAAACAAAACAAAAAAAACCCTCTTCCAACACATACATATTTTTGTCATTTCAAATCCTGTCCAGGTCAGAAGAAATTAGAGCAAACAGAGGTGATGCATGAAATATGAATTCTCATGAATTCAAATATGTTTGTATAAGGCAAAAATGAAACTCCTGAGTGACTGCAAAATTATAATTTCAAAGAAAATAGCACACATAAAAAGAGCTGAAAATCCTTATCATGGCATTCAGGGAAACATTTACCTCAGTTTATATTCATTATCACATAACATGTCAAATTACAAGGCACTCTGGGTCCAATTTAAGCAGGGTGAAAGAGGATATACTCGCCTGTCTTTTTAAAAGAAAAGAGCCACGCCACCAGAAATATAACAAGAAAACCAAGTGTTCCACTTGTCAAACAAATTACATGTTCTCGCTGTACTGGTCTTCTTCTGAGACTGCTTGTGTTGTTCAGCAGTGGATAGGATTATCCCAGAAAAGGCAAAGTGATACAATCTCAGTGAACATGTTTGTGGCACACAATTGTAAAGACATATCAAATCAATTTTCGAACAGCTCCTTGTGTTATTTAGTAAATTTTACTCTATTTGAAGAGACGGAGGAAAGACATCAGGAGATACAGGGGCACTGATCGAGGAAGGGAGGGATGGAAATCTGGACTGTTGACTGCAATTACTTTGCAAAGACACCACAGGACAGAGGAGAACATCTAAACTTAATCTGATGAATTCTGCGCATATGTAAAGTATGTGTGTATCTTTTTACTTATACTTTTGTGTATGTGTATTTGTAAGTGTGCATACATGTGTGTGTGTGTGTGTGTGTGTGTGTGTGTGTGTGTGTGTGTGTGTGTGTGTGAATGGAGAGATGGAGGGGTGAGAGAAGAGAGGAAAGAGGGATGGAAATAGAGCAGATGGACGAGGAGAGATCAGTGAAAGAGGATTATGCCACGTCAAACCATCATCACACTCATAAAATCAGTCCACCCACACTGCTTCAGAGGCTTCAGAGCCAATGTAGAAAGGGGATAATTTAAGGCCCACAATCTATCTCTCTCTGTTACTCTCTCTTACTCCAGATAGTAAACTACTGCTGAGAGGGAATAGAAAGAAGAGACAGTTTAAATTAAGCGCAGGGGATTCTACATGAAAGGGCGATTGAGAGTACGTCAAGATAAATCGTAAAGGGTGATGCAGGAAAGCTGTCAGGGGATTTCTAGGTCAAAGGCTGTGTATGTATTACTAAGTCGCAGATATGAGGCGAAGACATACTGTAAATGTACTATCTGTTCATGCTTTTGTGTGGAGGAGGGAAGGGCTGCATGTTGTGGAAATGTAGTATAAAATCTAGATTTTATACTCTGTAGTAATAAATCTAGAACAGAGACCTAGAGAGTGCTTTCAGCCCTTACCTGACATTGGATTTGCACTGTAACTATAGCATAGCATGATTAGTAGCCTGTAGTAAAATGACGACTAGTGTGCATGATTTTGCATTAAAATCAACAGATTCAAACATTAATTAAAAATTCAATAAACATACACTTTTGAAGAATATTGATACGAGCCTCCTGTTCTGCATCTTTTTGTCTGTCTACTTTGTTGATGAAAACAATGTCTTATATTTTATTTTGCAGGAATTTACAAACTTCGCCCTCACAGAAATTATGGAACTTGACGACTAGCGTCAGCAGCCTTCCAGCACTCGTTTTATTCATCTACAAACCTACTTCTAGAAATTACATGTATACACTACTAATTTGTTTTGCCAGTTATTTTTGCTGCCTGGATTATGTTCACCTGCAACGTTTTTCCAGTGACGGAAGTGCTTAGTTTTCGTACTACGTGGTTTTAATAGAGAGGGTGTCAGTGTGGAATGTGTTTGTAAAAAGTACAGTATACTGACAAATGGGTTTTCATCCTGAGTGCCGTGTGTGATTATGTTTAGGCTACTAAAGCACTTGGTAATGGTTAGAGAAAGGTTGTGGTTTAGGTTAAATGTTAATAAGACTACGAGTCTACAGCCATCACAGTTCTGTGATGGCTTACGCACAGTCTCTCTATGAGCTAAATACTAATGCCGTCATGCTCATAATGTCAGTGCTAAATAACTTGCTGATATTTAGCAGGCATTATGTGTTAAATGTTCACTATCTTGGTTGATCATGTTAGCATGCTAATTAGCACTAAACACAAAGTTAGCCTTAGGCAGATGGGAATGTCATTAGTTTTGAAAAAAATAAAGTTTTTATCTGATGATGTTTATATAATAGAATGGGTATAATGGTGCCACATGGAAAGTCAAGAGATCACCAAAGTTATTACAACTTATCCTGAGGACAACGTGAATGTCTGTACCAACTTTTAGGACAGTCCATCCAATATTTGTCAAGACATTTCACTAAAAAACACAAATGTCAACTTCATTGTGGTGCTAGACGAAAAGTCAAGGGAAAAGTCAGTAGGCTTCATCCTCTGAGGATCATGAATGTCCAAATTTTATGGCAATCCAACATGTATTGTTGAGATATTTAAGTGTTGGACCCACAGCAACCCAAATCACCATCCCTAAAGCCAGACTGCTAGCGTGGCTTAGAAAGTAAACTTGTCCTATGTCATGCTTCAAGTCACCACCAACTTTCCTAAGACCAAGACCACAAGCATTCCCTAAATTTAACCAAGAGATGTGAGTGCCTAAACATAACCATAAAAAAATTAATTACACTTTAATTTTTATGTGGGTATATTTTCTTAATAACCACTGTCCTAGATGTGTATAGTAAAACTCAAATGCAAATAATGTAGCCCCACTTACTCTGAAAAAAATATGGCATGCCTTGCTAAGACATGTAGTGACTCTGCAAAAACTTGTAAATAAAGAGTGTGAAAGCCAAGCATAAAAGCCTGGAAACACAACCACATGTTCTGTATCTGTGCACATATACTTATGTCATATGCATGTTATACAGTATAGACTAAGGCTTCTCCTGGAAGCCAGTGTGGCCTTAAGAGGTGAAGGCTGGCGGACTGGGTTCCCTTTGAGATAAGGTCTCATCTTCTCTTTGAAGGCCTGCCAACAAGGAAGGTTCACTGGTTAGTTATGTAAGTGCTCTCATCCCATCCCAGAAACCCAACTTACAAGCTGCCCTTGAAAGAAAATTACATCTCCAACAGGAGGGCTGAGGAAGCATTAACTGGTTTTCTTATGATCTCCTTAAGTTGTGTCATGTGCATCTATGCATTTCCAATCATTAGTGCTGTCCCATATGTCTGCCCTCCGCTCGCTCACTGATTTCCCACATTCCTACCCTCTCAGTGCTACGTCATGCTCAAAATGGCAGATGATTAATGCCATCTGCGTTGGGTGGGTGCCATCTCACACCCTGGAATGGAATGGATGGTGCATTCCAGGTCGATCTGTGCCTAGACTTACAGATATATAGTATGTGCACAGGGGAGGAGTATGGACATCTCTGTGAACTCGCATTTACTTTATGCATGTACACAAACAAACTCACGAATACACTGTGACACACACACAAACCAGAACACAAAAAGAACACCAGACAGAGAGAGAGAGAGAAGAGGGGAGACAAGAGGAGGAACACACACTTCTCCAACCCCTATTGATAGCAAAGAGACTTGGACTCCCTTTTTGAATAAAACAACAGTTCATGCCCCTGGCACTCCTTCTCAGCAGAAACACTCTACAGCATATCCAAAACAGCAAGAGAGCAGGAGGTTATATATTAGCACAGTTCGAGATCCCTCACATCCGTTTAAAGAGAAACAGATTTCCCCAGTGTTTGATGGTTTGTCATCAGGTCAGTGAAAATAAACACATTACACAGCCTCAGAAAAGTCAAATTGCTTCGCCAGTGGAGAAAAAGAACACAAAAAGTGCTTGAGTACATACCGCAATTAATTTGTAAAAAAGTTTCTTTGCAAATGACATTATGGGTTTTGTGATCGTGACTCACTCAAATGATTTGAGTCACAATTATATGACCTTGAGGCAAATATGTTGTCTTTAAAGTTGCACATTTTGCTTCTGACAAATGAGTTAATGACGGTCATATATGTCAGATTTGAGAGAAAAGCAGGTAATACATGCAGAGGTAATGTATTTATATCTTCTCTTGTACTCAAGGCCATCACCATCTCCATTATTTATGTCACCATAGGCATTTAAAGTCCATTATGCAAAAGGGTCAAGGTGCTTTGAAGATGTTTCATATGAGTGACATAATAGCTCTAACGCTCCCAGGCAAAGAGGAACGGTAGAATTATGCATCTAAAAACAGCAATTTGTCATCATCCTGTTTGTTGTTTTTTAGTTGGCCTACTCTGCAGTGTCTGTTTGTTTGTTTGTTATTTGCTTCTCTCTTTTGCTCCCCTGTGCTAAATGGAGATGAATCCATTTTGTCCCCCCCTCCCTTCATGGGAGCTTAGATAGCTCAGCTATTTTTGCTGCAGGGGAGATGATTGAGGTGAGGCAAGTGGAAACTGCTGGTGGAGATGGATAAGATGTGAACAGATAAATCACTTTGTTCTTTAAAGACTTGCGGCAGTACAAAACCCCTTTGATATTTACCTTTTCACCTAATATACAAACATATCAGGAAACAGTTTTCATTACAGCATGTATGCATGACAGTGCACAGATGGATACATGCAGAAAAAGCTTTGATTACTCCTTCATATCCCCCTCCCTACATTGGACACAAGGAAAGAGGACTGTTCATGGAAATACTGTGCAATGGGAAAGACAGCTAGAAAAGGGACCACTGGGAGCTGAAGTTGAGATGGGAGAGGGACTGTGGGCTACTGGGAGGCTGTGGTTCCCCTTAACATCTGGGTGAAGTTCATTAAGCAGTGGGTCTGTTGTGAAGGTACTTCGTTACAAACATGACCCGAAGTGAATGGAGGCAGCTGAGGCTGTCGCTCCAAGGTCACAGCTTGTCCCAGGGTTCAGTGACTTTAGAAAGGGGACTGGAAATGATAATGACGAACCTGATGGTGACAATGATGATAGATGATGCACAAATTCTTTTTCTGCTATACACTGTGTGTTTCCCATTGTAACAGAACACAAGCATTAATGTATTTGAGTCTGTGGCCAGTAACAAAAATGGAAATCAAGTGTTCACTATGACAGGGCGCAAATATAGAAAGATCTTTCATATCTCATTACCCACACACACTATAATTTAACACAGCACCCAGGTGTGACATTAAATCAAGTGACAGCCGAGGAGAGGGAAAAAGCCCAAGTCTTTGTGAACAACCCTGACTCCTGAAAAAAATCCTAGTGGAAAACATTTTCTGACAATATATTTAATCTGTTGTTCTGACATCTGCTCTGCAATATACTACAATATTCGCTTACTCCAACTAAAGCATGATCAGTGATTCTTATGGTACTGCTTAAGCACTAAAAGCACTTGATTTTTTTTAAATCTTCCTCTAACTTGATGAAGGTTAGAGGAAGATTTTGGTCCTGGTAAAATATAGGACAAGTCAACACTGACTTTAAGCACAAGACAAAGTTGTTTTATTTTATTAACATTTAACTAAGGCTGTAGTCAAACAAAGAAAATCTTGGTGGACTGAAATCGTACCTACGCTTCAACCAATTGAATGGCCGCGGGGGAAAAAAATCGGCATGTTATCTCTAGATTAACTAAATTAAATGCACTCTACCTGGTAGCCTTTTTAGCCTAAATGAATTATATAAACATGAAAAGCTAGTATTTGCAGCATAAGATACTGAAATATCCCAATCCTAATATGTTCACACTCAAAGTCTCAAGCATTAAACATGAAAGTTTACAAAGCATCCTTACAAAGACATGTTAGCCTACCGTTTTTAGATGATATGGTTGTTGAGCTGTGATATGCAAACTGCAGTTTGCAAAGTTTACACTCGACCTTGTGGTCATTTGTTTTAACAAAATGCAGTCACACTTCTTTGCCATGGTGCCAATTAGTTTGGAGCCACCTCTGAGTAAATGTTCAGTAAATGTTAAAAACAGTTAGACCTAGCATTCTCCAATAGGTTTGGCGAGTTCAAACTTGTGAAAATGGGGGTGTTTTCAAAACACTTGCAAAATTCAATACTTGTCATGTAGATGTAACAGTGAGGAGCTCAATATCTTCAAGAATAGAGATTTCTGCAGATTGCTCTTGCAAGAGAGACATTTATTAATTCAGTACATTAGTCTCATGTTTCAGTACAGACAGAGTGCAAATTCCCCCTGTGTTAAACCTTAAAACTTACTGTGTGAAGTAAAATACATTGCCACATTTTCTAAGGATTCTTTTTCAACAAATAACATGTTCTCATCAAATCTTCAGTTTCATTTGGTCCCTCAGTCCCATTTGTTCTCAATTTGCCCCTGATCTCTCTGTGTGATCTATATGTGTCAAAGATGATTTATACTGTCTCAGAGAGAAATATTGTTCCTTCAAATCATTAATCTTTGGTTTTTAACAATTGGCGACGTGCGGGGTACATAAGAAAGTTAGGAAATATAATACAGTGTGGCACTGTTCCACACTGTATTATATGAATGAAGGTCTCCATAAAGGCCTGTCAGATTAGGTGTGTCAATTCCTCAGTCTGGATTTATTATTATTATGGGCTGTGGAATGCTGGTGAATACTGCCTGCATGCAGATGAGGGCCCCGACACCGAGACGTCAGACCAGATCACACTCCATTAAGTTCCACCCTGGAGTGTGAGTGTGTTTCTGTGTGTGACTGTGTGTGTGGGGAAAGAGTAATTTTATGTGTTCATATATATGTGAGGATGGTGGGTGAGGTTGGTAGAACGTGCGCAGAGTATGAAATATGGTTCAGGGAGTGGCTGAAGGAAAATGTCTAAGTGAGTCCTTTCTCTGGTGTTTTTTAATTTTTTGGTTTGGCCTCAACACAGAAAAACACAACACTATCACAGATCCTTTACCCACAAAATAAATAAAAATAAAATAAAATCAGACAGTCCAACTCTATGTCGGCATCTTCTGCACAAGGAGACTGCAGGGCAAGACAGCAGCAATAATTTGCATTCATATCCAAGTCTTCATCTCTTTCCCACTTGTTAGCACAGAAAAATCTAAAACTATGAGTGTTTGTTCTCTCACAGTTTCATCCTCATATACACTCCACCTATTAGCATATATGGGCATCTATATAGCAAACAAAGCCCTGGAGCTACAAAAATGTTACTCATATCTTCTCTATAGTTCTCTGTCATTTTTCTTTTCTCTTGATCCTTACCATCACTGTTTGTTTTTGCTCCTCTCCTCTCCTGCTTCCCATTATTAATTGTTCCTTTCGTTGCCCATCTCACTGTGACTCTCCTTCTCTGTTGCTTTTTTTATCTCTCACTTTCTCTGCATCCTTATCACTTCCGTATGGTGGTTCAAGAAACACCTGTGGTTTAACTGTATTCTTATAAAACATATAAGAAAAAACGTAAAGCCACACAGTAAAACTGCTGTCTTTTTTAAATAACTAAAGACAAAGTGTGACTGAAAGATAGGAGGGGGAGGGAGTCTGAAGGTGAGAAAAAAAACATATTGATTGTAACTGTTCAATGCTGAGTCAATGTTTGAAGTTTGAAGGTAGTTTTGCCTTAAAGCTTAGATGTTGAAGGGTATTGACTGTACAGAATAATAGCTGAGAGGACTACAAATGAGGGATGAGAAAAGAGAAGATGGACGTCTGCTTCACTGTTTGAGTATGTAATATTTCAGATGAATATACAAAATATAAAATGTTAATGGCTTGCTGTGGCCAGGAAATTCCATGTTAATGGTTTGCCATTTATTGCTGTGTAATTGTCTGGAAACTGTTGATATTTCTTCTAAGCACAGGCCTTCAACTTGTGTTGTAGCATTGGTTAAAAGACCTGTGAATACCTCCAAATACAAGTATTTCCCTGTATGAAGGCTTGTATCTCTACACGAACAGATTTATTTTATTCCCAGTGCAGGTTAACACCAATGCAGACAAAGAGACAGGAGCTAATGCATCTCCACAGCAGAAACTCTGCAACAGAAGTTGCAACATATTTTTTAGTGTCCCATGATTAACCTTAATGTTACACATTTAAAGCTGCTGATTTGGGCTTATTTTAAATGCTAAGCAACTAACTGGCTTGTAAGACACACAATCGTTTTCACCATCTTATTCTAGTGTGTTAGCATGCTAACATCTGCTAAACATGAGTGTCTGTACAAAATTTAATGGCAATCCATCCAATCAGTGGTGAGACATTTTACTTAAAACCACAACAGCTGACTGATTAACAGACCAATGCCATCCTTAGAGCCACGCTGCTAGCTTGGCTAAAAAAGAAACATCAATGGGTCACACTAACTTCTAGGGGATATCAAATACTACAACAGAAATATAATTAGGCTTGTAACACACCAAATGCTACCTTTTAAAGATTTTGTTTCTGATATCTGATATCTATGAATCAATAAACTGTCTTAGGCACTAAGATGTCAAACAAGGGAGTTTTAGTTTTAATGACCAACATAGAATACTCAGCTGTGAAGAGCTAATTACTGAACAAATAAACAACACCAGGTAACAATTATTACCTGCAGGTGGCACTAGTGCCAAAATTGCAGGAGCTGTTACTTTCCCTGCCTGTAGGTGGCACACGCTGGACTTAAACTACAGGCCTGAAACTGCTGGCACTGCGGCTCTGCAATTTGATGATACTGACTGTATATGGTTAGTTGCATTAATGACATCAGCAATCACTGACACCTTACAGTATGTCCTTGTTATTTCTATATCCATCTGGATATCAGCTAAGCTCCCAGTCATCACATTCTCAACTCTGCAGTATTATTTTAAATTTTAAAAAAGTTCATTTATTAACTTACCTGTGTATGACTCAGGCTGAGCACACACGAAATAAGCAATGAACATTCAGCAGCAAGTGTTTCAACCAAATATCTAAATCTGAATATATAGCTGTTAACACCAGTTGGTCTTGAAGTGCTAACACTTTTAAGAGCAGCAGAGCTTATCACCTGGGGATATTTGTCAGCTGAGTCATGTTAACTGCAGCATTCAATAGAACCTGACTTGATGATGCAGAGTCTGTGGCAGAACGAATATGACCACATGTGCACCAAAAGCAATGTTTTCATTGGAACAACTTGCATGCACAAAAACTTGTAGCAATATGTAAAGAACTTGATTTAAAAAAAGAGGGAGAGAAAGACCAAACGACATGGATTAACAAAGGTAACAAAAAACAAAGACGAAGCAGTAACGAGAAGCAAAGAAAAAAAGACAGTGAAAGCAAAATAAATAAAAAAAAAGACAGAGGGCGGAGGTGTCAGCAACACAAGAGTCAGTATCCCACCTGGAAAAGGAAAGATGAATGACGGAAGGTAAATGAAATGCCACTCTTGGTAATGGGAAAGAGCTGGTGTCAGGAAAGCAGGTCACTTGAATTGCAGGGGATGTTCTTGAGTTGCTTTGCCCTCAGGCCTTGTGCATTCAAGCTTCCTCCTCAAGAGTCAATAATATTAGCTCTAACACACACACACACACACACACACACACACACGCAAAAAGTGCACTAGCCATTGCAGGCTACTTGTGTAAAAACCTGTATGCATTTTTGTGCAGGTAATATACAAGCAAGAACCAGCACAAACTAAATCTCCTCCCATATTTTTTGGTCCTTTTGTCTTCATTGAATATTTTAATGTGTACAGAGCAAAATAGAGACTTTAGCCATGGGGATGATGTTAATCATCATGCAGGTGATAATGTTCTCCCTCATACTTTTTCTGTCCCATCCTCTTAATGCTTCAACCTCTGACCTCTTCTATTTTTGTGCTCTGCCTTCATCCCTTTCTCCACTTTTCCCTCGTTCCCCCTCTCAAGCCCACTCACCATCCTCCCTCCATCCCTCTGACCTGGATTATACATTTTTTTCAGCTCCCTGAGCTGAACAATACACTCAGGCGTATTATCATGCAGCCCAGCCAAAAAACAGAAACTGTGCTCAGGCCTATCCTCTCTGTCTGCGACTCTTCCTCACTTTTTCCTCCCTGCGGCCTCAGCCCTCTATCGGACACTCTGTGAATCTCATGCCTGCTTTCTGATCACTTGCCATTTCAGCTGCTTCCTCTTTATCCACAAGGCGTCCATCCATCTTTATCCTCTCCTTTTTTTGTCTTAAACTCCATATCTTTTACCCTTCCTCCCTTCTCTCTTTTCCTTTCTTTGACCCTTTCAATCTCCTCTGCTTTCTTTAGTCCTGCAACATCTTTCTCCATTTCTACCCCCCACCCCCATCCCCATTCTCTTTCTCATTCCCTCACCGCCATCCACACTTCACGGCCCTGCCGCTTGAGTGCTCGAGAGAGGGGGAGCAGAATGCTTCATTTAGTGACAATAAGTAATTGTCTTTCTCCCGATCTTAATGAGCCAAATCAGTCACGAGCCAGAAAAAGATATAGACAGATGGGAGAAAAAGAAATTAAGGAGTGAAGGAATGAGACAAGGGACTCTCATCCTTAATGCCTGTAAATGCAGCGCTGACAGAAATCCGTGGCTCAGCTTCACTCACAAGGCATCCCTCACACTCCTTAAACCGCCAGCTTACTTGTACTCACTTGGTGATCAGATATCACTCTCTGAAGCTGAATCTGAATTATGATACTTCAGGTTAGATTAGGGCTGACCCTAATGCCTCCAAGCTTCCACCTTTGCTATGGTAATCGACATCCAATTCAGTATGTGAATGCTGTGTTTATTATTGCACATTATTATCATTACATAAATTTTAAAAAGTAAGAAATAGAAATCCAACATTATTCATTATGCATCAACGTTAATTATTATTCGTTAATTTCAGACCAGGACATTTAATCATTTAATCTTAGTGATGGAATAACATTGCGAAGAGAGAAGACCCCCTAAATGTTGACTGCCAGATATGCCAAAGGAAACCGGCATAACACAAATTTATGAGTTTTGTAAATCATCTGAAAACTATAAGTAACAGCTTAGCTGTCTTGCAAAAATAGTAATAATAATAATAATTATAATCATATTTTTCTATATTTATAATTATAAAATATTATTTTTTGTATTGTGGCTGATGTTAGTGTGACCTGTAAATAATGATAAAAATAGAATAAGTGATTAAATAAAATACCATTTTAGAGCTCACTTAAATGTCAATGACTAAAGACTACAGTCCATTCCTCTCTCATTCTTTTTTTCTTGCATGTACTCATGAACTTATTAGCTTTAGCCTCTTCCTATGTAGTGTTTTATACAATAAAAGCATCCATTGTTTGTGTCCTTGGTTACTGCTCTGATGATAATGCACTATGTCATGATATTTAGTATGCATATGCAACTGGAATTATAATTATTACCAAACTAGCTGTTCTTATGCCACCTTAATAGGAATTTGTCAAAGCAGCCCCTGCTTATTTTTACTCATCCCCTGCATCTTAAGCCTCAGATATGTACATCTTTTCTCTACTATGTGAGTGACACATCCACCCGTGGACACAGCTGACTATAGAGAACCATACATTCCTGCATCCTCACCACTTCGATTAAACAGCCTCCAGTTCAGCTATAGTTATTATGACTTTTAATGTGAAAGCTCTTTTCAAAGACAGAAGCTATGTATGAGTTTCCAAGCTGAAACCAAGCTTAAATATACAGCTTGGGGCGGTGTGGTCTCTCTGTGGTCAAAACCAGATTGTTTTACTGAGGCTAATTTATTGTAGCTGACAGTTTCGAGTCAGTAAAATGGAGGCTGTTTCATTTCTGATCAGAGCACAACACCGATTGCAGGTCAGGTCTGCTGAGACAGTTCCGCTGATTCCACACAAAGTGCATACAAATGATGAACCAACCACTTAATCATGAAAGATAAGCTTTAAACAAGCTAAATTTGTGTAAATGATTACTGTCACTATTCAGAGGCATCTAGAACTTAAGCAGAAATGGGGTCATTTTAGTGTGACTTTAGAATAAAAACTTGTACTAACACAAATATGTCTCCTTTTTAAAATGCTTGGAATCACCATTTGAACCCAATTTTGATCCAGCACAGGAATGGCAGACTCTTAAGGACTGTAATTTTAATGCCACCATAAAGATCCAGAACAAGACTCTACAGAACATTTCATCAATGAGTAATAGTATGTGTGTATGGTACCAAATGTCTATTTTACCTCCTGCTTTGGATTGACATGTCAGCTGTTTTCACAGCTTGATCTTAAAGCTCCTTAGAGTTCATGGTGATCGACACTCTATCAAGATCTCACAGGATATAAGGGTAAAGATCCGTCCTTTTTACAACCCACTCCTAATCTGCAATCTGTGTCTATAGGTTCCTCTTTACTCTTTTGATGTCATTATTTCCCAGAGAAATTGATTTGACATTGAGGATGGGGGACGTAGACTTACTGTTTAGATCGCTGTCTGCGTTACACACAAAAAAGACAGAAAGATGTCAAGTAACATCTAGAGCAAGTCAAAATGATTTTAAAAGCATAATTCCTGTGCAATCCAGCTGGTAAATATACCCATGTTTATTTCCTTGAAACTTTGTTTTCATGTGTATGTCCTTGAAACTTTGTTGTCATGTGGCTAAATAAAGGTTAAATAGCAGTAAAATCAATGTAATTACCCTGCCTGTCCAGCCTGCCTACAAGACACTGATGCTACAATTAATAGACAGGGATTGACAGATGGATTAGTGCTTTAAACAGACATAGAGATTACCCCTCTGAGAAACTACACTCCAAGCAGAGGAGAGGAAAGGAGATCCAACTCCCAACAGATCTCAGTTTCCCCTTTGGCTGTTCAAGAGGGTAAAGCTGAGTAAAAGCAGCCCAAAATCAGACAGAGTGAGCACTCTGAGGGAGAGGGACACATAGGAAAAGGACTGCAGTATTACATCACTACATTCAGTGCCGTACCTCCTTGCCTCTTCACTGGCATGTCCATCTGTGAAGCAAGGTATCCAGGGTCAGAAATGATGTCTCACTGCCACAGCTGACCCATTACATTGCTTGAAAGGCAGTGATTATGTTGGCGAGCTAGCGAGACAAAAACACAGAGGCGCAAACAATAGCGGGAGGTCACCTTGATACAGCTGTCTACCATCGACAGTGCTCGAACTAGGAGAAAATGACTCAATTACAACCAGGCACACAGCAAAGGACTAGGGAAAGGATGGAGGGATACAGGCAGAGAGAAAGGGAGAAAATTAAGAAAAATAAAAATGTAGCATTGGTTAAGCTTGATTATACACATGCTGTGTTGCACCGCTGAGAAAAATCGGTAAACCAGATTCCTGGACTGTGCTCAGATCAGGATTTAATTGTAAACACCTCCTATATTGCAGCTCAATTCTTAACCTGAATTAAACATAATCTGGAGAACAACATGCACTTGGTGTTTGAGGGGCGTAAAATTAAATGAAATATTTTGCTGTACAATTATTTTTGCTGTAATGGGGAAAATACAACACTGCGCACAATCCATTTGTTTGAACATAAATGGTCCTTTGGCTTTGAAAGGAACACAGACAAAATGAAATGTTTCGCAGAGCTGTTATGAAGCATATTCTGAGTAGCTACTGTAATTTGACTTTATTTGTAATTAAAATTCATGTATCATGTGAATGACCATGGACTCTTTTGAAAGCTAAATTTGCTGTCATAACTGTAATTTGGGAGATAAATAGTGATGGAGCAGGATTCATGGAGCGTTCAAATCTTAAAAGGAATCTAAAGGTATGTTAGAAAACCTTGTCATCCTTTTTGTCATGTTTGAATTGAATACTGTACCGATAATTTGTACTGTAGCAGACTTCCCTACACATCCTAGTACTAATAATTTTCTATAATGTTTCAAAAGCCATTCTCTACTACCAGTACTGTTTTAATGCCAAGCTTGTTGTAGGAGCTCCACCTCCACTTCCTCAAACTCTAAATGGGTGACATCTGACAGGCGTCAAGCTGAACTGACAGCAATGTTCCATACATTGCCAGTGGACTCCTATTTCTATCCACTGTGGAAAATAAGGATTTTCACAAAATTCAGAGCCTGGCGTGACACCGCTTAAACATGCACTTTAAAAGGAAAAATACAGCTGAGCATGTAGAGTTTATAATAAAACCACTGAGTTTTACTTCCATTAGAGAGACATTGACAAAGTATAAATACTGTAGACTAGGCTATTGTAACGCATTATTCACAAGCGTTCCAAAACACATTATTTAGAGGCTAAAAGAATGCTTCAAAGTGAGATGTTGACATAGCCCCAATCAGCACACAAGGCCTGACAGAACTTTTTTACTAGTACTGGAGTCCTTCAGAGAGGAGACTACTATTTGACAGGGACTTGCAGCAACAGGCTGACTTCCTCTTTGCAGACTTCTGTTGAGAAGCTTGCAAAATTTGGCCATTTTTAATGCTTTGCTAAAAAAATGTTTGGAAGATTTTTGTTGAGTTAATGTATAGATAAATTACCTCTTTCTAGGGTCTTGGCTATAAGAATAATATTAATCCTGTCATTAATTTTCCAAGGGCATTATAACTACCTTTCATGCACTAATGTATTAAAATGATTGTACTATTGGTACCTTAGCCTTAAGTACATATGGTAGATGTGTACCTGTAGGCTATTCATTTTTTATAACCGGCCACTGAATGTTACCAATTTGAATTATTTAACTTTTTCATACTGACTTAGCCAGTGTGGCAGTGTCTCTGTTGCACCTGTGTTGCACCGCAGCTCAAAGCTGGAAGGAGCTGCTTGGGAACAAAAAGTCACATTTTATGTTTTATGGGCAACAGATGGTACAAAGAATGAAAAAGCAAGTTGCACCAGGAGAAGAGATTACAGCTTTTTGTTGCAACTTTGTTCAACCTTTGAGAAAGAATCTATGGAATATATGAGTCTTTTGCAGCACAAGTGGAGAATAACTGAGGCCTGATGCAGAATAAAACTATTCAATTTGAATAAATAAAGATAAAGGATTCATTACAGTGAAATAGAAATACACACATGTGGGAGGAAAGGAGGCATATGAAAAGAAAAACAATAAAGATGATTACATTAAAAAAGAGAAATCATACTGTGTATTCCCCACTCACAGCTACATCAATTCTCCACAACTCTATCAGTCTCAAAACTTAGCTCTTGACAGGCTCCCAGAAGAGCCAGAAGCAGCATGTAGGCCAAAATATATATAACACTTTTCCTGCGCCTGGGGCTGGCTAAGTAACAGCAACCAGCCAGTTCCTCTGTGGCTGCATACAAATGTAGTGATATGAACATGTACTATATATACATGTTACACACACACACACACACACACACACATACAAATGTGGGTATATTTACCAGCTGGAAGCCATGTGGATGTGAGTACAGTACATGCTTGTGTTTATCAGAGTGAAAGGTAGAGAAGTATGCTAACCAAGATTTTTCAGGGACAAATTAAGTGTGATTGAGTGTGTGTATGTGTGTGTGTGTCTGCACATGCATGGAAGCCTGAATAACATTCTTGACATTCATTCATGCTGCACATTTATCATCTTACAGTCTAATTCTTGTGCATCAGAGAGGCACAGAGGACACTGGAAGCCACACAACATCCACATGTTTACATCAAAGGTAACGCTGAGCAAACCTACCTCCCCCTACAAAATTGAATGTTTTCATGACAATAATAATATGATAATAATAATAATAATAATAATAATAGTAATGCTAGATTATGAAAAAAAATTGAGTAAATTAAATCACTTAGAGTCAAACTGTTTTCTTGATAGTGACCTTAAACTCTATGATAAATAATTTTGTAGACGATTTTCATCTTTACAACAAAGAACATTGTGATTGATGTTCAATTCTGCATCTTTTTCGGAGAACATTGAATAAATACATAGATTATTTTTTTGATACCTTAAAAACATGCAGAGGAGGAGGCAGTCTTTTCAGTAGTGTCTGTAGGTCTTCCTTTAAGAAAACAGGGCGACCTCTTTGTGCCCAAGAGGCCACCCCAGGAAAAAAAAAAAAAAACACTTTGTAACTTCAAACCACTTGGTGCTCCTTGTTAGGCTTATTTCTTATTTTGTGGTAGTACCTGAAACTGCCCAAGGTGAATGTATCAACATTTGTTTCCGGATCTCTTTTCTCTTATCTTGATTTTTACTGTTCAACTACCAAAAACTGTCAGAGGTCACTGTTTAAAGAGATTTTAATGTGAGCAAATCAAAATGAAACTTTAAAAGCAAGGGGGACAAAAATAGGATTTTGAAAAGTGCTGGGGATATGTCCAAACCCGCATCCACAATGCTCTTGTAGTGACACATCTGTAGGACTCATATTGTCACCTTGATTCTGAGCTTTGACTTTTTCTGTCTGAACTATCAGAGGGGAAAAGTTGTAGATTTCAGATTGAAAATAGGAGATTTCCAATACCAATTTGAGTTAGCAAAAGTCATAATGCCTAAACTTTGATAAATAAATTGATGTTTGCATTCACAGTTTTCCTCTATAGTAGTTATCTTTCTATATTAAGACGAAACCTGTGTGCTTTTCTATATTTTCTAACATTTTCCATGCCTAGTTTAGTGAGCCTCTACCCCATGTTTAGCAGGCTAGTGTTCCTGACAAGACCTGAGCTACAGTGGAGTTCACACTAGCCCTAAGCTATAGCCATGGCCCCATTCTGCCAGGAAAACCAATTACTTAGTGTTTCAAAGCCTTCTGAGTGCCCGAAAGAGGCCCATCATTTAACCATGAGACACTCCAACTTCACTCACTGCCAGCCTTTCAGCACTAGGTCATGTTGACACGCAAATAAACATGCACACACATACCTAAAAATTATATGATCAAAACAGACATGAAAGTTAAAATTAGTGCAAGGAGAGAGAGACTTACTTTAGATGTTGTTAATGTTTTTTTACCTGTTACCTAGCATCAAACCCTGAGCATGAGCTGATGTATGTTTTTACAAAACACAAAAACATTACCAACCTCAACAGTAATATACCAAGAAAGGGAATGCAAAACACATTAGCCTTCATGAAAATATATATAAAAACACTTGCCAAATGATTTTAGTCCAGAGCTCTCTAAACTGTATTTTCCTTTTCATTTTTAACCAGTGTCAAACAGTGAGTCGGCGGCTAACGGAGTGACCTCTCAGCACGGCAGACATGGTAAGGTCTCTATTGCTCAGTGTCTTATTATCAACATCACTCACAATCACACACACACACACGCCAACAGGTAAGCTCATGCTCTCACACACACTCCCCCACACATTGACACGTGCAAGGTCTGTTGTACCAGACATTGTGTCATACATTACCCTTTACAGGAAGCCTCATTTCGCTTAAGAATAAGCTATTCTTGGTTTTAACTGTGATCTATCTCTATCTGTAGCTCATCAACTGTATTGTAAGGTAAAAACCTTGGACACAAATCTTCTTTAGACCGCTCCATTTGCCTTCAGTATACTCAAAATGCTCACACTTTTTATTTTTCATGCTCTGTCTCTGCAGGATAAGTTAATGAGTGTAAGGAGAATGAAGACTGAAGGGGAGAGAGGAAAACACAGAGAGGGAAGGCAAAAGGGGGGGGGGGGCAATCAGATGAGGCTCTGCCCAGCCCTTGGCAATGACAAAGTGGAGCAATTATGCATGAAGGCTGTGACATTGACTGTGGCATCACCTCTTCTGCTGATGTGTTAAAAAGCAAATATACTCTATAATTCAGTAAGGCATTCACTCAGTCATATACACACACACAGACACACGTCTCAATGCCAAACATGTTCAAGGACACAGATGTTCATACTTTGACAAGTTAACACGACTGCCAACACAAACTCGCCATTGGCTGGTGTGAGCATTTCACAGCACAGGTCAGCAGAAGGTCAGAGTTGTTCTCCAATCTCTCACCCATTGGTTGTGCTCTAAGAGAGGAAAGTATTCCCTTTATGAGTCCATCACTTACTTTCCTCTCATCTCTCTGGACTCACACACACACACACACACACACACACACACACACACACACACACACACACACACACACACACACACACACACACACACACACACACACACCAAGCTTACCCCTCTCCACTGCCTCACTTGAAGCTTGAGCACATAGTGATGGTGTCATGCTTGAAAGAAATATTGATCACTCACAAGAACAAGCCTTCAGTAGGTTTACACACTCGCTCACAAACTCAGTTTCCTACAAAGTCATTGCATGGCATAGAACCATCCAGTAGGGTAAAGTGGAACTCTATACCAGTAATAAGTATCAACAGAAAAAATGTTCATTGCACTATGGCATTCTTAACTGCGTTTAAAGAGGGGATATTATGTAAAACAAAAAGCGACCATTATGGCGGTGCAATTTGTTGTTGTTATCCAAGTGCTGTTAAACGATAATTAAGATGAATTAGACCTTGAGTCTTATTTTTGTAGTTTTGGCCATCATTTGGACCAGTAACAAACATATTGTACTCACCATGTTAATTGCTGAGATCTTTCAAAGTGGCCAACATTGCTAAAAATAGATCCAATGAGGTAAGAAAGACGAGCAGTCAAATGATCAGACAAGTTGTAAACCCCCTCACAAGCCAAAGTTATTTGGAAGAGAAAAGTAAGGCGAATTGTAAAAGCTATTATGTTTCAAATGTTCATTGTTCAACTTTCACCTAGTTGCCATAGTTGCTCGCAAACAGTTTTCTTCTGGAATGAGGTACTATTTTGCACATTTCCGTTGTGCTTACCTTTGGTTTCACAACTATTAATTGTGGATATTTCAACATGTTCCAAGATCTTAACAATTACTATGGTAAGTACACTGTTATTATTACTGGCAGAAACAATGGCTATACAGCAGTGGACGTCATATCAATTTTACCTTAAATGATAAGGCTGGCGATATTCTATATTGTTGTTATTGTTGTTAATGTTGACAAATCTCATAAAAAGACCAAAACTAACAATGCATTATTCAATTTTCTTATTACTTTCCAGCTTCCCTATCTAATTGGTAATTACTCTAGACATACAATTTTAAAAACAATTGAGAAAATATATGGTTTCACTTAAAAAAAGGCTCAGTAATTTAATAAAACAGCTGGGCACTGTAGTTTTTAGTTAGTAGATGGGAGTAAATGCATTAGTTCAGGACTATTTTCACACAGCAGATTTGGTGCACTACTGAGTATTTATAGCACCTGGATAGCGTATGTGGGATTGACTGAAAATAAAATAAAGTGCTCAGGGTCAATGAAATGAAGGAACATGTCACCCATTGCAATAGTGTTGCTCACTGGTGTGTTTTTAATAGTTTTTGAACAACACTGAAGCTCTATGGCACAGAAGAATAAGATATACTGTATCAAGCTTTGGCTACATAAGCAATACTTATTGGTAGGATCAATTCAGCCTTGGTTTGGGGTTTTTAACAGGATTTGCAGATGATAAGGAAATCCATAAATTCAGACGTATACTCTAAAAAAAGCACTTTAAAAGTTAAAATGCTGGATTTGCTGCATGTCAGCTAAGAAAGCCTGTTGATCATGTAAATGTTCCCTTAACAGCTGCATTCAACATGCCCTTGAGCAAGGCATTTAACCCAATGACTAGCATGAGAAAGGATATTTAGGGGATTAAACTAAATCCCTATTTGTTTTTATCCTCTAGCAAAAAACATACCAGCAAATACTGAGGAGAGGGGACAGCTCAGTCTCATTCTGAAAGAAAAAGAAAATGACGTAACATGACGATTGTTTGTGAAACATATAACCTCCTGTAGGACCATTAAAGATTTAAATGAATGAATCTCTCTAACCGTGCTTTATAGAATGTAATAGTGTATGATTTGACTTTATTATTATAGCCACAAAGAATTCCCAGTGTGTCACTCACACCTGTCAAAAACTACTGTCAAACCTTCCAGAATGTGTTAACGCAGCATATTTCTGTGCAGTTTATCAGCCAATTACGAAACTAATTATTGCCTCTTGCAGATCTGTCAGACGGTGCAAGCGAGGGTAGTGGAGATCGATAGGATGAGTTAATCTGAGCAACACACAAATACACACGTGCACACCACTGAAAGGGAAGAAGATGATCAAACGCTATCAAATGCCTTTGTGAGTCTCTCAGAGGAACCCCAGTCAGGCACTGAGGCAATAGGGGTTAATGGGTGTGCTGCAATGCTTTGAGATTCGCCTACAAGAACATGCAAGTTGAATCATTATCGGCTCAGCTACACTCAATTTTTTTTTTAAAGGAGAAAAAAGAGGAGATAAAAGAGTAAAATGATGTTTTGTTTACTTAAGGTTTCAGGGAGGGTCAGGGCTCTGAATCAAGTTGATTGGGAACAGGTAGTGCAGTGGATGAGGGAACAGTGGGATAGGTGGAGGGCGGGGAAAGGGAGTATAACAAAACTGAATGAACTTCAACTGAACTGGGAAAAATGGAAGTGAAAGTAAGAGATCAACGAAGAGATGAAAAGAGAAGGGACAGATTATTTAATCATGAGAGAAGAACTACTATTTTCACATTTTACAAAGCAGCAAATAAAGTGAAAAATGTGGTTGAAAGAGAGATGGGGAGGGAAAACAGAAAGGTGAACTGATAGGAAAATAAGAGGAATGGGGGAGGTGGGTGTGTGACTAATGGGTAAGGGGGAACGAGGGGGAACAGAATGAAGAGGAGAATAAGGACAGGGGGATGAAAGAGAGGACAGAGAGGCTAAGATAGAAAGAGGGACTTCCAGGGAGCACAGGACAGAGAAGAGAGCAGAATCTGGAGTGATAGCGACAAAAACTATAAAAATAATCACTAAAAGGTGAGAACATAACAGACAGGAGTTGCTGAAGCATCTCCAACAACTTCACTCTAAAAAATAAATAAATACCAGAGCCTTGTAGCAGAGTCCTAGTACATTTGTTGTGACACCGCCAGGGACATAGCTACCATTTAGGATACTGAGGTCATGTCCTCTGTACTTTTTTTTTTTTTTTTCAAATTTGGAGGGTATTTCTATTCTACAGTTAAAAACCTGTAGTGTAAAAATATGTTGAGTATTTTACAGTTTGATTCTAGTATGTTTAGACTTAATATATTTAAATTTGTCTACATATAAGCAAACAAAAATAAAATAAAGGACAAAAGCAAAGTATCAATATCAGTGCCTATACTATGCCTTAATTTGGAAAAAAAAAAGCGTTTGACCATTTTTTCTTAATGGATCTGTGTTTTATAAAATACAGTCTCACGTTTATAGCCTAACCAGACTTCGATTCTTTTTTTGTTTTGTTTTGTTTTGTTTTTTATAAACACATAATGTACACGAACAGTCTTTATACAAATCCCCTAGACTTGTTTTTTTTTTTTATTGCGACCAAGATACATTCTGAGAGGCATAAATTTTCAGTTGAAAAATAAACTTATAACTGTTCTCTAGTGGTTATAATGGTAACGTTGACACTGTTTCTAAATGAACGGAAACTGAAATTTCTTGTTATACTTATACTGCCAACATATACACCGACAGCAATATATCTGGAATATGCTAGTATTATCTGATAGATCAGCCTGGCCCATTTAGCAGTCTTGCTTTACTTAAGTTATAACAATTTTCTGATTTAATTCAAAATGAGAAGAAAATGTTTGATTCAAAAATATGTCTGAAATCCCTAAGAATTTGACTGAGCAATACCAAGTTTTGATACTTGACACAGTTCCGTACACTACAAATGCATTTTGATCTGCACTGATAATGTAGATTCATCACCCAGCCCTAGAAACTTAGTATTTCTCTACCAGAATGTTATTTTGAGCAGTTTGGAGAAGGCTTTTAAACATCTTTAAATAATATTTACAGAAAATATAATTCAAGAGTTAATTTCATGAATAAAATATGAAAGTTCCAGAATCTTTGCATCAGCTATATTTATGTTATTAGCAAACAAAGTAAGCCAGTTTGTGTAAAAGAAGGCAGTTAGTTTATTAAAAACAACCAAAAATAATTACGGACCCACATATATAGTACATGTGCACCCAAACATATTTTTATATATATTTATATATATATATATATATACACACACACACACACACACACACACACACACACACACACATATATATATATATATATATATATATATATATATATATATATATGTAAAGCCAACCAGCACAAGACTGCACACATGGCTGGATACGTTCAACACACACTAACAAACATGCACACACATACAAGCACACAGCGAGTGTAACGTTGGGAGCTGATCAGTGCTTGATTATCTCCCCTCAGTGCAGTGCACTGAAGTCAAATCAGATGACTTCATTAGCATATCATCTGCATAAAGGCTCCACCAGAGCAAGGGCATTTGCCTGCTATGTGGCCTCTACTATGTCTCAGTCTGAAGAGGGGGGGGTTAGTGTTACAGATTCTTTTTAATTTTGGTTATAACTAAGCAAATGCTGGGTTTCTTTGAAGTCACGACTTCCTTAGATATCTTAATGACCAGTTAATTGAGGGCGCAGTAAAAAAAAAAGAGAAAAATTCAACTGAAGATAATTTCTGTCACAAATGCTGGCGTTTCCTATATATCCAATTATAAGCCTTTCTGCTGCAAATTAAAGTATGAACACTTGTGAATGGATATTTGTTCAGTGAATATTAATTGCATGAATATTTGTATTTTAGCATTCTGTACTTTTCTCTTTTGCAAATGACCTCAAGAATGTTTGGTTAGATAACTGGTTCATATAAATATATGGAATAATAATAATAATAACATAAAACCCTTAAAAGACCTGATTATGAAATGATTAATATAAATTTTAATCATTTTAATCTGATCACACAAAAGACCACCACGTCCTCACCAGTCTCATATTTTTTTCTTCAGTTCTTCTCAAGCAATTCAATATTAACAAGGCTCTAAGAATATTTATTCCCTTCAAATGTTATACCATGAAAGGTTTCCAATCCTCACCTCACAAAAGTCCGCCCTTGGTTTCTGTTCGAAGAATGGCTCTTTCATTCCAGTTTTTTTTAACATTTCATATCACTTACTTTGTAACTCTAATGTTTCCATTAGTTCTTGTTCTTTTTCTTTTAATAAGTATTCACTGCCTTCATAATGGTTTACAGGTCAAAATTTCACCAACTTAGATGAACTACTTTTTGAAATGAGACTACACCTTTTTGTAGTCATCAGTGTCAGAATGCGCGAATAGCGGACATAAAGAATGAGCTCTATACTTCAACACACGTAAGCGTTCACACACGGATACATGTAGGAATAACTTCAAATTAGAAAAAAAACAAGTTTTCCTGTCAGGCAAGAGTGCTGCCAAGCAATGTTCAACATGAAAGCTTAGGAGGTTGCTATGTCATTGATGGGAAAGAAAGAAAAGCAAAAAAAGGTAGAAGGAAAAAACATAAACTTATAAAACACAACAGTGCCATCGCACATATGTCTGGGCCACATCAATATGCAGCCTTAGTGGGCCCCCCTCCACTTTTAATACATCAATTTTCACACCTGTAAAGGTGTGGTAAACACTTCTACTTTAGTAGTTATTAGGGTAATCAGTAAAAAAAAGTCACAGTAAACAAAAGTCTTAAGTTCACACTATGACAAGGCAACAATAGCACCCTTTGCCTTGTCTGTTGCAACATAAAAGAAACACAGTCAAACTCTAGAGACTTGGAGGCACAATTTATATATGTAGAAAAGGTAGGTACAAGAAATATGCTGAAACTGAGGGCAATACTGCTTCATTTAACAGCAAGTTAACTTTTATATTAGCTAGCCACATTAAATACCAATTTAAAACCACACTGCTAGCAAGTGTGTTCACAAAATGCTTCCCATCCGATAGAGTTTTTTTTGTTCCTGTCTTTCTTTTCTCTTTTGATAGCCTGATTTTACTAAATCTACTTAAATTGTTTCAGATGCAATAAACAGTAATAGTTATAAAGCAGAAGTACAAACTGCAGATTAAAACTTTTGATGGCCAGGTTTTTGAGAGCCTTCCCCATTTTGGAGCTTTGGGTAATAAGTTCCACTATTCCCCTCACTACGACACCCTTGAAGCACAGATACTATGAAAAGAGAACTAGAAAAGCACTCAGGTGCTAACCTCCACCAAAGGTTTTCATGGTGATCAATCAGATTTTTGGAGAACAGAAGTCCTGGTAATGTTAAATGTTCAATGTTGCTATAGCAATGTCAAATGTCATCATATTTTGTAAGATTGCTCAGAGTTTGGTTGTACAACCAAAGTGTTACACCAATTTAAATGGCAAATAGGCCAGGCTTTGCCAAACAGTTACAGGAAAATGGTATCAAAATTCAACACAACTATTGAAAAAATACATTTTCTGATTGTCATAATATGTTGCTGCATAATCTCCTGACCACAGCCTATATAGATAGATACATGTTTGACCAAGGAATCATATTTATAGAAATTTGTTTCTGTGATTTAAAGTTGAAGAGTTGTCAGCATAAATGTTCTTTCGTAAACTGCAACATATGGCATTATTCACATCTATCTTTGTCTACTGCACAGAAAAATGTTTTTACCAAATTTTACTGCAAGTAGTTTCTCAGATATGCTAATTAACAGACAAACAGACAGACAAAAATTGGACTGAAAACATAATCTCCTTGGCTGAGGTAACAAACAGAGACCAAGAGGATTAATTAAATAAAGAACAAAGAAAGAGAGAAGAGGAAGAGGGAAAGAGGCAGTGTGCTCAAACAGTGGTTGCTGCATTTCTTACCATTCTGCTGCCATGTTTGTTTACTTTCTCCCTGGTGTGAACATCTATGCATGGCTGCAGCCATCACATCTACACATGTCACCCCTCTCAACAATCACACAAACACTCTGCACAAATACACACGCTTCCACACATTCTTAAGTCTTTCTGCGCTCATACTTAGACTCTCATAAAACAGCCCTTCAAGCCACATCTTAACCTAGTTCTTCATATAAATCCTATTCATAAGGTCTCAGGCACTTCACAAACAATACACAGCCTTCCTGAGTTTTCAGCCAATATCTTCACTCAGTGTAATACTACCCCCGCATGAAAACCTTGCTATCTAATTTTGCTATATTTTACTAATTTTTTTACTTGAAATTAGGGTGTATTCGGTATATGATATGATAGGTGTGCTGACTAGTGAGTAATAAAAACATTTTTTTAATTGCAACACTGTGTGGTCATTAAAAATGAACAGACTTTGAAGGTAGAGAAAGAATGCTACAACTTGCATCCTTATCTGTGACAATGCAGATGTACATTTATGTAATGTGTAAATAGATTTTCTATTTGTTGCTGTGTGTGAACAGTGTACATTTAATGTTTTCTCAGCAGCAAAGCCAATAAAGATCGTTTAAATGCTTCATTCAAACATATTAAATATTTTGCTGAAAATGTGGCTTAACCAAGAGCAATATTCTTTTGGTGATAAGCAGCAACGCAAATAAAGATGGACAAATATGTCAGTTACATATTCACATGTTCCTTCTCTCTCTTTCTCTTTCACTGTTGCGTAACCACTGACGCACTCATGATGCGTGAAAAAGTGGGAATCAGTTTTGCTCGGTTGATCCCAGAGGTCAGCAGCAGAGAGAGAGAACAGAGGGAGAGGAGTAAAGAGAGCACAAGGCCAAAAGAGAGTGAAAAAGAAAGTGAAAGAGGGAAAGAGAACCAATCGTCAGGCTGGCATCAATGAGTTGGTGTTAGGGTAAGAACTACGCAGTAGCTGACAATGTTTTGTGAACCTCTGCCCATTGTCTGGGGAACCGGAGATGCAGGAAATGGCTCAGACAAACGGGATAAGACAGAGCAGAACATAAAAAGACAGAGAATAATGGGAACTAAATGGGAAACAAAAAGTTAGATAACAGAAGGGAACACAAGTGTGGAAAAAACACAACCAGAGCAAACAATACAGCAGAAACACAGAACATAGATAAAGGTAGAGAAATGGGGGAAAACACATAAAGGAAATTTCAGGAGAAGAGACAGTCAATACCTCTCTCAGATTCCAGTGACAAATATAATGAAACCCATGCAAAATCCACTTTATTCCTTAATTAAAATTATAAAGCTTTGAAACACAAACAGAATTGCTTGATGCCTCCACTTTTCAGGCACAATTCTGAACAATTAATGATCTGGCTTCTATGAACTAAAAGGGGGACTGCAGGTAGAAAACCCACAGGTGTAGAGGAGGACGTCTGTATTTACAACTCCTATTTTCTGACTACTTGAGTAGCAGCTGGTTAGTGCTGAAATCAATTTGACCAATGCCCTCAATTTTTAGCTACTTTGAAATCCACCTCGAGGATTGTGGTGTAGTTTCAAACTTAGTAATGAGGAGAGGCAAAGTTAAACTCAATTTCAGGGTGAGCGTCTGGCCATTAATAGCCATTTATTAACAGCACAGCCAACGTGCGCCAAGGCCAATAAGTGCAAGCTGGTGCTCTGAATCCCAAAATCTGAGGCAAAACAGGAATACCCATTTTTATTGCCTCTGTGACACTGCATGGCTACAAACAAACCAAACCTGTGATGACACACACCTATTTCTATCTCATGCATTACATAGGACACGGAAGGAAAAATGCCTAATTTTCCAACATGCAATCATGTGTCAGCAGGTCAAAGACTGTATTTAGAGGGAAGAGATGCTTAGTAAATTTTTCACCCCAATTTCATTCTTTTGAGCAGCACAACATCAATGAATCAATTCAGCAAGAACTCACTTCTGTAGAAAAAAAACATTTTGGTTACCCTTAAAATTGTCTACTAGTTTTCAAGAGGATTTCCCCAACGACTATTGTCATGTGGAGTAATATCCTTCCCAACTGTAAGCACATTAGCTGTCTTAACAGACAGTTCACTCATTGACATCTAAATGAACTCAACAAGATGGCGTAACAGAAATGGTGCATTAAAGGTACCCTGTGCCACAAGTAGCACTATGGAGCAATGGTTTGATGAGACGGATACAGATTAGTTTGTATGGTGTGCATGAGATGAGGGTGCACAAGCATGCCCATGAGTTGCAACGACACGATAAAAAGCAGACGACTGCAAACTAACAAACACGGATGTAAAAAATACAGGATTTAAAATGTTTTTTAAATTTGGCTTTACTAATGTTTTATATGGCAGGAAAAGCATTCACTATGCTTCAATTCATTTTGGAAAGAAAAATTAAACATAAACATAACTTTCTTTGTCAACAAGAAAACTCTACAGTAAACTTACACACATTCTTCTTCCTGGTCAAAACCTGGCGCCTACAATATCCACAATGCAACTTGTAGACTAGACATTTGGTCAAAGATTTTGGTGTGTTACCCTAGTAGAGGCTAAAGTAGCCTCAAGCACAGATGAGGAGCAGGTTACAGACGTCTGGTGCGCCAACATCTTTCTAACTCCACACCCCAGATTTTTTTTCATTGCCTTCAGCCCCAACTGACACTGACTCAAGTGACATCACTTGAGGAAATTCACCAGACTTTGTGCAGCTCCCTGTGGAGCCACAAAAGGTTTCATACAGCCTTTTTTAGCTCCCTAGGACCTGCAAAAATACTGTAATGTGTAAAATCTGCACAGCTCCTCTGTCAACAAAATAACATAAGGATCACTGCACATGTGCCACTGAACACAATGAATTACCAAAATCAATATTGGTAATCTGTAATGTAATTTTTGGGCAATCTGTGGCACTGTGTAGAACAATAAAGCACTCCGTTGAGTTCAAACAAAAATCTCAAGTCAGTGAATGAGTCACTTAAATGCTATGCACACTGGCAGCATGTGGCTTGCATCAAAACATCAGCACCTGTTGTTTCATGTGTAAGTGCACACACCGACAGCATCATGACACGTCATTACTGGCTGACAAGTGTCAGTGTATCACAATATGCCACTGGCCAATTTCCAAGCATTGACACAAATTATTTCTGTGAATAAGCCGCAGTTTAATCCTATTTGCTCCCCAAAATGGCACATCAAATAATGCAACACTATGTGACACTGTGTGCTGTGCTTGACACATACACTTGCAACTGAACAAACTAAATACACTGAAGTTGCTTTCATTAACCAAAACATAATTATTCTATTGGCTTTTAACTATATATAATCACTTTTGAGGGGGACAGTATATTGTTAGACTACTGCCTAAACACAGTAGTTTCAGGCAACATTGGAAACAAGGCACTGCAAAATGGTATAAAGTCACTGAGATATTTCTGGTTTAGTAGTGGCGAAGTCCAGTGAATTAACCAAAAAGCTCTGAAGAGAACGGAAAGAGCTGCAAATAAATCCGACTGACCCCTGGAAGTATCTGTGGACAGACTGACTGTGATGTTAGGCTCATGAATGTCCACAGTACTTTGAACTGGAGAAACACGAAAAACAGGAAGGAGGGGAAGAGACAAAGTGAGAAAGGCTAACTAGAATACTTAGGCAGACAGAGATAAAGGCAGAGAGAGAGAGTGAGAGAGATGGAGTCAGAGTCAGAAGAGAGGTGACAGGCAGGGAGAGAATATATATACAGAGAGAGGGAGGGAGAGAGACAGAAACAAAGTGTGTGACAGAGGCTGAAAGCAAGAATCTTCTCTGTGTGAACTCTGCGGCAGGACTTTGAGTGGATAATTAGAGAGAATGACTCCAGAAGTGGAGAATAAGTTCTCAGTCCTAAGCCTTCATGCAGGGGGATTAGACTCAGGCTGAACTCCTCCTCACTCCTCCTCTACCTCCCTCCCAGCACTCTCAATGCTCTCTAAAGTGGACTTGCCCCCATTGCCAAGTTATGTCCAAAGCAACTAACGCAGTGCTCTTTCTCTGTCCACCCCTGGAGTCCAAACAGTTTAATTACAGAATGATATATTCACCATTTTTGTGTCATCTATAGCACAGGGAGTGAGTATAATTATAGAAAACAAAATGTACATTGCAATTCTCTTCATTACCCTGCAATAATGTCCAATATATTATCATGTACAATATACAGTATGTAATCATGATACTCATATTTGGATGAGACCATGTCAACAAGGTTTTAAATTAACTCTTGACTGCATTATTGCAAGGTATAACATATATTTTGACTCTTCTCATTGTGTGCGTTTGAGTAAAACTTTCCAAGGGTTGATTATTATTACTGTCACAAAGAACACCAAGTTATAAAATGGAGAGATTTTACAGTGTACTGATATTTTTGTGTTCAGAGGAAAGCCATTAGGTAATGCTGGCCGCAAGACCTGCAAGCTGTAGCTTAAAGTGTCATCTCTGACCTTCGGCTACACCATCAAATACAGGTGTTCAATGTAAGCACATCATTGATGAGACAGGGGATAAAATAAGTACGTCACAAGTCAATGAGTGAACAATGGGTCTTCGTGTACAGGACACCATGGTCCAAGTGTGTTTCAACTTTTTTGTTTGTGCTATGTTAGAACAAAATATGCTAACAAAGTGCTTCTGATCAGTGCTCTGCAAGCAGGTCCTAGCAGTAGATTTAAGTGGACTATGAGATTTAGACAAAAGGTACGAAGCTCAGGAAGCTGCCTGAAATGAAAGACCTTTTTTTAAAAAGTAATTATCACCCAGATTTCCAATCTCAATATAATCAAACTAACAAGTACACATAACAGACGCAGCCAAAATTATTGGTACCCTTCCACTTAAAAAAACAAAAAAAACAAAAGTACTGCCAAAAGTAATTGGTATTGACTATTCTCTATTCCATCTCTAATAGAACAGACACGTTGCTTTTAATTTTCAGTGTAATATATTATTTTAAATAATACAACTAATGAAAATGGCATGAACAGAAATATTGTGACCCTTAACCTAATATTTTTTAGCACACCCTTTTGAGGCAATAATGGCAATCAAGTTCTTTTGGTAGCTCTTAATGAGATTTCTACACCTCTCAGCTTGTAGTTTGATCCAATCTTCTTGAGCGAACTGCTCCAGGTCTCTCAGCTTTAATGGGTGCCCTCTCCCAACTTCAAGTTTCACCTCTTTCCATCAGATGTTCAATTGGATTAAGGTCAGGACTCGTAGCAGGCCACTTCAGAATGGTCCAGTGTTTTATTCTTATACATTCTTGGGTGGTCTTAGATGTATGTTTTGAGTCATTATCCTGTTGGAGGAGCCATGACCTGCGAAAGGAGCTCTCTGACACTGGGCAGTATGTTTTTCTTCAGAATAACATGATATCTTCTGATATTCATGTGCCCTGCACAGATTCAGGGGCTCCCTCCCAGAGCTGATGTGACTCACCAAAAAGTTCTAATTTATAGTGCTTTTATACATGCACTGCAACCTTGAACTTATCTAGACATTATCCAGTCCGTGTAAGTCCGTGTAATGTCCGATTGAGCCAATGTGCGAATAGAGCATGTCACTGTCTGGAGAAATCACAGCCAGCGAGTGGGCGTCACTACAATCCACTAAATTATCACTACTTTCTAACGGTTAGCAATAATTTTGTCCACGCCATCTTCGAAGATCTTCGTGAAACACTTTTCACGGGTTTTTTGTTTTATTCTATGGCAAACCAAAGGCATGCAATAATTTTAACACTTTTCAGAAAGTAAAGAGCATTTTTTCAATGAGGTGTAAGGGTACCAAAACTTTTCGCCACATCTCTAATTACCGCAGAAAATAAATGTAAGCCTTCATGATCAGATCTCATTACCTGGATGACATATTTAGATATGATCATAGTCAGAATGTCAGCTGTAAACTGGGTCTTTGATTAGTACTTGGTCTCATGTGAAGCCTGTCCTTTCTTCAGTTGTGTGATTCTTCCCCCAAGCACAGAGTAGGTAGATTTCAGTTGATTAAATAATTCAATTTGCAACCAGATGAACATATGTGATCGCAATAATATTTTTATTAATTTTATATATTTTAAAAAAGGACGTATCAGCCACTAAAATCTGAAAATAGATATCTGTGCAGTCTAATAAACTACATATCTGCAAGTTGAAGAGCAGCATGTTGCTAACTGGAGCAATATTGCTAACTGGAGCACAGTCCCTGGTCCACTGCCATGGCTTCTAAAAAGTTTTCTCTGAGCCAAGAACAATCAGGGCCTCTCTGACTGAAAGGGACCAAAACTTTTTTGATACATAGCTCGGGGTACATGTGGCATCAGTCCCAGATTTGAGCACAGGGATGACAAGGTGCTCCATATTTTTCATTGGAAATATGTGGTCTTGCAAGACTGACATGCTCCCCTGGGGAAGGGAATTCTGTTTTTGGTTTACCCCATCCACAGGGAGAAAACAGCACAGGGTATATTACAGTGAAGAATAGTGAAGACAGACAACTCATATACGTTATAGTCTCATTGTAATCACATTTCAGTCAAAATTCAGAAAATACACAACTTTCCTTTACTTCATATCGATCAAAATAGATTATCATACAGTAACTGACCTTTCTCTAAGCCCTTCCCCAGAAAAGCAACTCTCAAATCATAGCCTAGCAACTGTAACTAGGCATGACGAGCTTTGGATTTCTCGACATGGATACGCAAGAGTAAGGAATGGATTAAGTAGCGCATTTTTCTGCACTAACTTAAGCTTCAAATGTTAGCGTGTCTGGCTAACTGGTGTACAATCTACAGTAGTAACCCAGTGTTATTCCCAAAGCCAAGAAGCACATCATACTACATTAGTTTTTGGGATTACGGGTTATGAAAAAAAAACCCTTCCATGACTAGCACATCCACTGTTTATCATTTCCCCACTGTGTGGAAGCAGATCCCGGATGCTATCAGAGTTAACGTTAGTGGCTATATCCTGGTGTTTATCAGATTTGGGGAAGTTAACAGTCCAGCAAACCTAGGAACATTACCTAAGACAGCATTATGGTTGCCAAACACATTACATTTTTTAAAAATCAACATATGTAAGCTAAGCAGCCAAAAAGGCTTCTGTTTGACCTAATTAATGTTCAGATCTTACACTTTCGTAGCATACTTATAATGTTAGGACTAACTACGCTGCAATAAAATAGTAAAGCTCTGTCTATATTTCCATGTCTTTTAGATATATCATGAACTGGTGAGGACACTGACTTTTTGCCTGGGTTTAGCCCCAGCTTTAACCTAGGTCATTTACCAAAATAGCAGTATGTAGCCATCATTGCATATGTATAACCCCTTCTACAAGACTCTCCTTTTAAAAGGAGTCAGATAGAAGAGCTTTTCAACCAATGCAAGCAGCTAACAGCAGTTAATTAGCTAGCTAGAGCTGATAAGATCTGTCAGGGACGGTTGTCATTTCAGTCAGTAAAATCAACAACTGCAGGCTAAAAATGAGAAACCTGCTTTTTTCTACCTCCATCTTTATAGACCCCTTGTTTAAAAAATGACCAAAAATCTAAAGTGATAAAGCCGCTTCCCTTAACACTGTAAACAGCAAGCCTGACAGGTGTAGCAACAGTAACTAAGAAGGACAGGATTAGCACACAATCAGTGAACATAGGCAACTCACACATACGATTATAGTCAGTCTCACTGTAGCCACGTTTCAGTCATAAGTCAGAAAATACACAAATATTTCCATAAACTGATATCGATCAGGATCATAATTCGCTGTTTTCCTCAATCTAGCTGCAGGAGGCACACACACACAACTACACAGTGTATCTCATGGCTTTGATAAATGGATAATGAAAATATTCTATGCACAATGCCACTGCTATGACCTCATTCAAATGAATCCAAATGTCAGGTTAAATTCTTCAATCAGCTCCTTTTCAACAGACACAGAACTGTCACATTCAATTAAGCACTTACAATGTACACTTACACACGCAAATACATGAATGCTTGATCTTCACACTGATAGTCCATCATTAATATTTACTATTTGCAAAGACACTGAATAATCCATCATAGAGCAAACTACGACTATTATCATTTTAAATTTAACAGTGATAATCAAGTGAGTCTCCAGTACTGACACCATATTTCTTTCCATCTCCACTCCTCTCTCCGCTCAATCACTCCTCCTTCATGCAACAGTAAATACTGGCACTTGTTAGCTGGAGTCCCCTGATTTTCACTTTCTCTCTCACACAGATGAGCATATGCACACATTTAATGAACACACATAATGATTGATTAACCAGTGGCAGCACAAGCACAAATTCAACACACATACACACACACACACACACACACAAACACACACACACACACACACACACACACACACACACACACACACACACACACACACACACACACACACACACACAGCTCTCACGCAGCGCATATAAGAGTGCAGTATAGAAAAAAATGATAGCTGTACCTTTGTTTCTACCTGCAGTTTTTGGAGAGGAGAAAGAATCCGTAGCGATAAAAGAGGCAAGAGTGTGATCCAACGTAGAGCACCAGAGAAAGACAGCAAAAAGTGGGGATAAGCTATTGTTAGTGTACCTGTCTACAGTGGGCATTTGCCCTGCCAACTGACACTTTCATGCAAAATGTTGACAATCATGCAAATGGTGGAGAAATGAGAGAAGTGAATGTGGGCAGCAGACAACCGACACTTCACAATTTTAGCATTTTGTTTTCTTTTTTCTTTATCTTTTGGTGAATGGCATCTCTACACTAAGGTCGCACCAGAAAGAGACACATCAAAATTTATTTGTGTGTCCTCCTAAATAAGTGGTTCAGAGGAGGAAAAAGAAGGCTACGAAGAAAAGGTTTCCAGCATAGCTAATATAATCGCATTCTCAATTTTGGACTCTCCAGTTACCTCTGTTACCTTATAGGTCAGCACTGTCAAAACAGTTTGCAGCTGGTTGGCAAGTTCACAGTTGAACTATATATGAAAGCACATCAGGAATTGACTTTATATTTGCATGCAAATCCAAAGATCTTGGCAACTCCAAGAAAGTGAGAAAATTATTTCTGTACAAAATTTCACTGCGCTAAATGCTGGTCTGAAAGAACCCTAACACAGGCCTCCTCTGTGATGCTCACTGTCCCTCTTTCCTTCTGAACCCTATTGCCAGCATGGAACATTTATACTTTACCATTTATACAATTTATACAGGAAGATTCTACAAAATCTCAAATTATGTTCAGTGACATTTTGCATTCTCTAACTTTTTGATTAATGCCACAGTATTAGAATCATGTGATATGACTGAAAGCTCAGGAACATACAGTTTATTAAATTAACCTTAAAGTAAGATTGTTTTGTCAAACTGCTGCTTCCAAGTTCAAGAGTGAATCTCAACTTTAATCCAACATGAAAAAGAAGTCCTTAAAGTGCTCAGAAAATTCCAATTTAGCAAACTCCATATGCTGATAAAGATCATGTGGTATGATTAAAAACTAGTTCTAAATTAACCTCAAGGTAAGTTTATTTTGTCTACTGCTGTATCCAAGTTCAAGAGTAAACTTAAAATTATTTCTTTCTATAATATCTGCTCATGGCAACTAGAGTGTGGTTTAGGTCAGGAAAAGATTCTGATTATGGCAAATAAACTACAGTTAAAGTACAGTTAAGGTTAGGCAACTAAAACACTCGTACATTACCTAACCATGACAGTTTTTGTTCCTTATCTTCCTCTTTTCCACTCTTTATCTCCCATACTAATCCTTGTCGTCTTCCTTTAAGCTGTCTCCCCAAATTCCAGTGATTTCCTTATCCCCCCTCCTGCTCCCTTGCTTTTCATCCTCCCTCCTCCCTCCACTACCCGGTCACTGCAGAGGAGTTGAAACAGTGGATTGTGTAACTGCATGTTATCTGCGGAACTGAGAACAGTCCACACTAATGTAATACAAAGAAAACTTGGTGAAATGAGGGTGAGGAGACACAGAACCCTAGAGAGAGTGAGAAAGAGATGAAGGTGAGATGAGGAAAATCCCATGCCGCCATGCACCCTTCCCTACCAACACACATACACACAAACCCTCCCACTTCTCTGCAGCAACAATGGGAGCACTGCAACACAAAAATGCACATGGAAAGGTAGTGAAGGCAAACAGCGCAAAATTACACCCCAAAGCCAAGCCAGGCGGTGAGTGAACAAAAAAACAATAGAGATCTACAAAGAAAAAGAAGAGAGTACCTTGCTCTGCCTTGAGGTGTGCGAGGCCTTGAAGAAAAAAATCAAACAGACAGGAACAGAGAGAGAATTTGAGGAACAAACGCACACCAGTACTACACTAGTATTGCCATTAAGCAAGTTTTGCATGATGGCAAACCATGTCTATCAAACTAAAAGCAAAGCTTTCCCAAGTGCATCTGAAAGCTTTCTGTTGAAACAGACAAATGACTAATAAAGAGAGTAAGACAGTATGTGAATATAAAGTAGCTCTCCAGGTTGTTTATTGAATAAATGTTTTAAATGTCAGTTTTAAATGTTATACCAAGATTAGTGGTACATATTTGCTTGCCTTTTGGTACTGAATGTCTAAATAATTTTCAAAAACATTACATAACAGTTTAACTGAAACTGTGTGCTGCCCTTCTTGTGACTCACCTGTTTTTTTCTGGACTGCTGTGGAGTTGTCAGAAGACAGGAGAGAAAGCAAAGAGAAGGCCTGCATTAATGACACACTACAGCCACTTTTGCATGTGGGTCAAACATGCAAAACATACCACACTTATAAGCATTTTGTTGCCATGTAAGGAACAAAGAGCTGCCCCTTGACATGTCTGATAAAAATAACTACCTCAGTGTAAATCTCTGTGAAGAGAAGACACATAAAGTTTCATCTGTCCCATCCTCTCAGGGAACCAGATTGACATGACACTTTTGGTAATCAACTCTTTCAAATTACGAATATTGGTACAGTAACAAAATATTCAGCATCTTGTATCACACAGAGTGCCTCACACACATAAAAAGAGACATAAATCCACATCTCTGAGGATTTATGGTACTGTGAGGTTTGTGGATCTCAGGACGCTCCTTCTCAGAACCATAACTTTCTCCTCCACTCCACCTTTTGCCCCTTTAACCCACCCACCAACATTTTTTTTCACTGCTAACCCAAATTCCACACACCCCTTGTGGTTTCTCACTGGGGAATGCTCACTGTGGGATTCCTGTTGTTCACAGTATGGCATGGCAAAAAAAAAAAAAAAAGCCACACATTACGGTTCATCCCTTGCGGCAAACATCCTCACCAGGGTCTGACCCATGGATGACACCTTGTGGTTATCAAATATGCCAGCCTGATTTAGGGCACCTCAGAGATCACTGAGTGAATGTAGTTTCAGTTGTATATGTAGTTATATATTGCACTATGATCCAGGATTCTACTTTTTTAGTCTCAAACCTGGTGCTCATTACAGAAGATTCTGTAATGAGAGCCTCTAAAGAGTTCCAAGGACTGACATGAGGAAATTAAACAAACCTTAATTGTCAGCTCTAATGCACAATATCAGATGTTAATTTGACTGCCTTGATCTCTGCCCAGGCTGCAAAGAGTCCCGGTCTGTTTCCCACCACTTTATATAACTAGGGATTTAATGCTTTATTTTCTTTCTCCCTCACAGCATTAAGTCCTTGTTAAATGTTAAATATAACAAACTCTACACAAGAGAGAAATATCATGTGTGGATGTGTAGGGAGACAAATTCTGGAGAAGTCGCTGATAAAGGCGAAGTGAAATACTCTCCCGGAGTCCAAAATGGCTGCTACTTCTCCTCCAACATGAGAAAGGATGACATTGGCAAGGAAAAGGGAAGGACGAAGCATGGAAGCGGGTGGAAGGGAGATAGGGGCCAGCTGATGGACAGCAGTGCAGCTCCAGCTTTCCAGAACTGGGGGACTTAAGACCCCTGAATGTCTGTGCCTGACTGAGCAGGCACACGTTCTATTTTTTTTTCTGACTGTGCAAACGCTTGCGCTCAGTAAGTGCACAAATACTGTGTGCGAGTGTTTGTGTGTTAAATGCTCAGTTTCCCATGTAGATAAAACCCTTTCTCTTGATGCGACAGCATCCAGAACAAGCCAATGTGCTGTGGAGGACATGTGGTCCGAGCATAATCCCCTGCTCTATTTTACCAGCAGCTTCACCACTCAAATCCAAACATAATTTTCAGCTTGGGCACTAGACACAAATGCCCTCTGCACTGGAATCAGGCAAGTCCCTCACCAATTTTTTTCCTTTTTTTTCCCCCTGACCTACTTTTTATAGTAAGATTATTGTAACTGTCATTTTTTCCATGTCTGTTTATTAATCCCCAAAGCTAAGCCTGAAGGCACCATTTCAGCACTTGCTTAACAGTTTGCTTGCCCTAACCTTCAATTACTAGCCTTCCATCAAGCCAGTGAATTATTTTTTAAGCAAAAGGGCCTTAAACTGTCCATTACAAATGCAGGATGTAGGATTCTGACAGAGGAAATGAGCGATCATTTTACATATTCATTAAACAATCTAGTGTAGCTCTTAATAACCTTGACCTTATGCATATCTCATTGTAACTGAATAAACCCCAAGGTATTCAAGAGACTTCATAATGTCACCCCCATTAATTTAACTGAAAAGAATGAGGGACAATATTCAGATCATTACCATAAAAGATACTGATATTTGCACAGCTAATAACGGGAGCAGAATCAAGTTAATATTAAAGATGACTCCGCATAAGCGAACAGTTTAAGAGTTATCAACACAGCAGAAGACAAAATTGTGGAGATACAGCAGCGGATTTGCCTGCCAAAGTCAACACGTGTGGAGAGCTAGTGGTGAGTGGTGTCTAATTTCAGCTCATTGCCCTGACACAGTTAGTCACACTGATACATCCTGATTCACATGGGAGGAGAGACTGAACATGTGTTTTATGGCCAACTGTTTATGGTGCTAAGCTGTTAGCCGAGCTCGACAGTTTGGGAAGAGCTGCAGGAGCTCCGATTGAGACAGGACTGTCTCATGATTATCACTGTGGTGTAATAATAATGCATCAACAGTAGACTAACCAAGCTATCCCATGATGCAAGAATGCACACCCAAAAATGGGCAAACAGTGTGGAAATGAATGTTTTTCAGTGCACAAGTGGCACAAACAGGCTCTACCCCATTTTCCCATGCCATTTTCTCATTTTTCATCTCACGTTAATTCTGCCCTCTTCTCATATTTCCCTTCTAGGCCAGTAGGCTAGCAGGGTACCATTAGGAATACAGCTGGCAAAATGCTTCCAAGGCCCAGTCCACTCAGTCAGTCAGCCATCTGCCCACTTTAACCAGCAGCTCCAGGTTATCGTTGCTCCGCAACTATGTGTGTGTTTGTGTGCACTGTAAATGCAACTGTGAATACAAAAGTGTCTGAGTGGAAGCATGCAAGGCCCGGGTCATGCAGCCTGATAATGTAACATACAAATATTCACAGGTTTAACAGATTGCTTTCTTGCTCATTAACGTACAGCATATTTAACGGTATGCCGACAAAGACAGGTGTGCTAAGCAGTTGTTCACATCTAACTGCAACTAAATGTTGAAAGTTTAATGACTCTGAATATCCCAGAAAAATATCCTGTCCACCAGGGTTGACAGGACCACAAGTGGACATGTGGACTTAACAATAAAAAAATTCTGTGCTAGTTTGCCAACAGACAGTTTGAATTGACGGTGGTGTTTGTGCAAGCATTTTCTGGGCAAATTAGCCATGTTCTCTGTTCTCATTATCCTCTTTAATTATGGTTCCCAGTCTCTGTGGCATAATGAACAATCAGCCACATTAGTTAATGGGAAAGCAGAAAAGAGCAGCAGTCAGATCAGCTGGGAAGCTAACATGACTACCCTCCCTGCCTCTCTCGTTTTACCTGAAAATAGAGGAATATGGAGAATAGGTGTGCCAATAAATGTGTATGTGAGAAAGAAAAACAGATGTAAGAGAGAGGAAGTAAACAGGGGGTTGTTGGTGTCCAACAGCTGACCTCCTGGGACAAACAGGGGTACAACAGGCCTGTGGTGAATTCACCCGTCATACTTGCGCTGCCCTGCGGCTGAGATATGACCATCTCTTTCCCTGTCCAAGCTGTCTGGCTGAGTTGCTAGTGCACTCTTAAAACCTTGGTTGTTTTAGCAAGAGGATGTCATAGTTCCCCTGTCAACTATCAGGAAGCTCTGGGACAAATGGACCACCTCCTCCTCCTCATTCTGCTACTCCTTCTCCTCCATCAAGTGTTCAACAAAGGCAATGAGCAAATGAGATGAAGCAAAAAGGGGTCAAGTCCAGTCTGTCCGCTTGACTGCTCTGCAACCAGCACATTGCGTGCTGTCCTGAACAATGCCACAGGCTAGCACTTGGGATTTAAGCTCCAAACAGCTTTGTTTGAGCAGCAAATGATCGGACATATAATGAAACAAAATGCAGAAAAACCGCTGCACGGAAATCTTAGATTGCATTTTAAATGTATGCTATAATGGAGATAAATAACAAAATCTTAACTGTGTTAGACACAGTTTAAAATAACTTGCAATCAGTGCTGTAGCATTCAGTGAGCATTCCCCGGATTTTTGTCAAAGTGGAGTCATCCCTTAGCCTTGTCAGTCTGATTTAGGCAGGCAGGAAGTGGGTCAGCAGTGGAGGAAATTTGACATGGATCTATTCACAAGTTATCCTTTACAATCCATACACATGAAGAACAGAGTTTAGCATGCAAGATTATAGCGAAAATGTGTATTCTATGGATTACTGATCTAAATGTGAAAAAAAAAAACAACATTTTGATGTGGGAGATGCCGTTCCAAAAAAGAGCAAGTTGCTATTGGCATCAGATAGCATTGATCTCAAGGATACAAGCAGTGGTGTGTTTTGAAAGATGTAGGTTAACATTATGCAGCCCTCACCCAGCAGGGCCATAAAAAAATTGAAAGTAGTTCAGTGTACAGTACCAGGAAAAACAGGACTACTTTGAAAAGTGTGTCCTGCATTACATCACTGTCACTGGGCTATTTGAGAGTATACATAAGTATCACCTGAAAAAAAGCCTTGTGGGCCTATATCTTTAAAGGTGTGGAGATAGAATAGGGTAGAATATAATATATAGCTGCATCTCATTACACTCCACAAAAAAGAGATGGTCTTGGCACAGAAGTAGAGGAAAAATAAATGAAGTTGTTTCTCATCCAAACATTGCATGTACCTTCAGGTTCTTGTACCACCTTGCAAGTGCTGAATACATTTAATGGAGAAAAGAGAACTGAGTGTTGTAACTTTAGTTATATCAGCTAATACCGTATCCACCGCTTCCTCATCAAAAGTAATAACTGTGAAGGGAGAGGAAATGCTGAGCACATCACCTCCAATTTAACTCCCACACGAAATATGAAGACTTTCTAAAAGAATCTGCAAGAGCAATAACCTACAAAGAAATACTCTAATTCTATGTCCTGTGTGAATTGCATGAAATCTTTCAAACACAGGGGAGTATACCTGCCCATGCTTCACATAAATTAACCTTTTGTGTAAATACTACATTGCAATCAATGCACATTTGTCAAAGAATTTCATAAATGAAGTTTAGGGTGGAACAAATCACACTAGGTGTAATGTGAATAACAACCCATTTATGGAAATTAAATCTAATTTCAGCAGTCTGTATTGAGATTTATAGCATGGCAAAATACTGTACATTGAGTTTTTAAAGCCACACACCATAAGATAATTTTAACAATATACTGTATATCTGATGCAAATATGATTGGTTAATACAACATTTTATTACCGTATATCTGTAGGGAGACAGCAAACCTGCTGTTAGGTCAGTTCTGAATTTGTAAGGAATCCCTCTGAATTTTTTACAAAGTTTTTAATCAATATTCATTGCTCGACACAGAAAGCTCTGGAGCCAGCCCTCTTACCTTCAGTGCAGTATCGACCTACATATCCAGTTTTGGAGCAGTCACAGTAGGTTTCTCCATCTGCCAGTGAGCAGATCCCACCATTCTCACAGGGGTTCTCTGTGCAAAGGCCCATCATATCCAAGCGTACTTTCTGACTATTGATGAGTGTGGGCAGCTTACTCCCATAACTGAGATCTTTAATAATTCCCTTGAATGGTGGTAACTCACGAACAGTGGGCAGGGTGATGGCAGATGTGCGGATGTCTCCTGGGAGCCCTCCAAGGAAGAGGTCACTGACGATCTTCATGAACTGACGCTGAGGCCGCACCTCTGCCGTCTTGGTCTGGCCATCCAAGGCCAAGCCAGTCCGCAAATTGTGCCTGTTGATGGCTGCAAAGTGCCAGCGGCTGTCATTCACCATTTTATCAGAGGTGATGGTGGTCTCAGCACAGTCGATGCTGACGCGAAGCTGCAGCTTACCCTCAGATACCCTGAGGAGCAGGAAGTCACAATATCCGCCATCGTCAAAGTAGAGCAGCAGGCCTTCCGATTCTGACGTCTTCAATTGAAATGTCAGGTCACTTCTGGAGCTGGCATCCCAGCGCAGGTAGCGAGCCCACTGACCCTCAGAGCCAGTAAACTCAAAGCCTACACTCAGGCCCAGCACATTACTTAGCAGCAAGAGGACATGCCCAGGTAGACTGTTGGGATTCATCGTAGAGAATAACACGGTGTACCAGAGGAGGGTTAGAACTGGGGATTGATCCTCAAAGTGATAATAGCATCTGATTATGGCTGTGTTCCAGGATTTATCTGCTGAATGTTATATTCCACATAGATAATTTAACAGTCAAGCAGAAAATGCAATATTCGTCTTTTTTTTTATAATTTTTGAGACAGATCTAATGTTGATAATAGACAGAATCTGATCTTCTCAGCCAAGTCTATGCAGAGACACATGGAAAAAATATCAAATATCCACACCAAGTGGACAGGTGAGAGTGCTAAGATGAAGGTGATCCTTAGTATGAGGTGTCAGTGATTCAGAGCTGCATGTTGCTATTTTTCTTTGAGGCGACTTCCTGGATTGAAGAACATAACCTTCATCGCAGGTCCAGTGCTGTGCCCCATGGTTTGATCTCCAGCTTCAGATACGCTTTTGACAGAACTAAGTAAAAAAAGAAAAAACACAGATCACTTTAAGGAAAAAATCATATTTTTTAATGTCAATTGGAATAACTAAGGAGCCATCTGCAAATAAAATAGGTGATGTGGTGGTTCACTTGTAATGAACATATAAACTTATAAGACACAAAAAAATTATTACAATATTAAATACAGTATGTAATCAAATACTATTCAATACAAAGGGTCTGCAAAAAATAGATCTTTTGTGAAGGTTAAAATGTTTCATTTTGATTAATACTGAGAGAGAAAGGTGTTAAGTCGACTGCAAGGTCATTTTTAAGCTGTATTTGGTAATGTTGTTACATTTTATTTGCATATATTATTGTAATTAAGTTAGGTCCATTGAAATTTCTGTTCAGAACAAGCAGAATAGAGGAAGCAGTGCTGGCTTTTGTGCTGAGTAAAGGAAAATACACAGAAATCCCTTGCAGATAAACAAAATCATGCCTTTGAGTTTATATCAAACTTAAGGAGGATATTGTTAGCACCGTTCGATTCTGATTTGACACTCCACGTGGCGATTAAATACCACTAAAATAACTACTCGTAACATCCATTACAGGTTTATGAGCATTTTTGTACAGGGTTTCATTTCTACCAATAACCCTTTTTATTTGAAGATCAACTCAAATAATCGTTCAGTTTTAAAGCCTTAATTCCCAAACAGTGTTAGTACAACACAGAAATTTTGTGTGAAAAAAATAAAAACATCTAGTATACTGCTGTTGCTGATTCCGTGATGAGTGAAAATCCATTGAGGTGAGCCAGAACATGTGTTTAGCCTCAAACATTAGCCTGCTGTCTGTAAGGGCCTGCTGGGATCCTGATAAATATGACTAATTATCCACCGCCACTCTTTCTCTCATTTGCATGTCTTTGGGGGATTACAATCATAAACAGCTATTCAGAGAGATGTTATGGTGGTACCAGTTCATATTTGAATCCCACCACTATTACCATTTTTCAAATTTTCTTTCAGTGAATATATATTCAAATAATTTCCATCAACAAAACCCAGATGACACTGGTATGGAATATTAACTAGGTCACTAGCCTCATTTGCTACACCTGTACCTATTCAGTTCTGTTTAAATTTGCTCTGCAGAACTGGAAATTATTCACATGGTGAAACCTTATATGTATGTGTACTCTTCCAGCTCTTTGCCCTTCCAATTGTTTTGGCAGTGGGCTACCACCAGACAAACGCATTGTCATAGTAGCACAGAACAATGCAACACAATAGGCCCTTTAACCACCTGCTCTGAATAGTTAATCTCGCTGCAGCAGGGAGCTATTGAATTCTAGCAACTGATACCTAATCTAATGCACTGTGTGTGCACACATTCATGGGTGTCCCTGCGCTTGAGTGAGCATGTGTGTCTTTCTGACAACACTGCATTGCCTGGTTCAATCATTGTCTTTGCCTTAAAAGTGACTCAGTGAGACAGCAGAGAGGTTTAAAGGTTCTGTGTGGTGAAAGAATCCCTGAACACAGCTTCGTCAATCCGACCCACCAACATTAGAGATATGCTATGTGCTGTGTGTGTGTTCCTTCAATAAGAAAAGTTTGATATGCCCAGGAAACCTGAGATCCCAGTCTCCTATGAAAATTCGCCTTGGCCTCTATTCAGTGAACATGACTTATCGTGTGTGTAACTGAGGCATCAGGTGTCCCTGTGAGCCATAGATGTGACAGTGAATGCTAACAATGCTTACATGTTCTCTTTCAGTTAACTAAAGCAATAATAATAACTGATTAACTAATATAAGAGATCACTTTCCTCCAGTGTAAGAAATGCCTTTTAACATCACTCGCATTTAACCCTAAATACAACATTTTAAATAAGGCTATAACACCAGTTCATATTCAATTATTTGACATTTGACAAAGAGAAAACCCAGTCTGGGTCCAATATCGAATTTAATGTCAAAACTGTCCACCTACTAGCTAGCCCGTAGGGTGAGCTAAATGAGGCTAATGTGGTGACAAGTCAAATTTCACACAGAATATTTTACTGACACTTTCCCTCAAAGGCTTGTTATGAAAGATGCCCTTCAGCTAACCTCAGCCTGATAGCATAGTTAGCAGTCCTAACTCTAGCGGGCAAAAGTACTTAAAAGTATGTATGTTTATGGATAGAAACTTGTTTTTCTGTTACATAAAAAAAATCGGCCACACATGTCAAAATGTAAAGGTATAGCTACCTTGAAGTAGTCGACCCTCGGCAGTAGCCTTAGCTAGCTCCTGTTCTTGATAGAGTTATAATTATGCTAGAATAAACACATCTTTTCCGGGATATATACACGTTGAATTATTAAAGAGTGCAGTATATGAGATGACCTGCACGGGCACCGTGCACTGATGCATCCCGCTTCGGTGCAGCAGATTTATTGACATGTTTTGTAATATAGCCTAGCCCCCATCACGTACTGGAGACCCCTCTAACCCCCGCTGTGCTTCCTGTCTATCACAAGCTTCGGCGTGGAGGAACGATTTAATCCGACATCAGTCACATCGTTGGGAGTGTGTGCTGACCTGCTAGTCCACTGGTTTGACGAAGTGAGGTCCAGGGACCACCAGACGGGCTTTAGGGGGCACCAAGCGACCAACAGCAAAAAAAAAAAAAAAAAAAAGTGGATAACAACAGTTGCTCATTTCAGCATTTCTATTCACTAGAAAATGAGAAAATGTGCTAGATGTGTGTATTGGTCACGTGTAACTGTATCTCTAAATCATTTAACCACAGAAATCCAACTCAGGACAAATAAAACATGATTGGGGGGATCTTACAAATGAATGCTCCGTCCTTTAAATGTAGGTTTCAATGCACAAACTGGCCCTTACTGTCGTATAATGAATTGATACGTTAAGACTGTTCATTCTGTCTGTCACCCAGTGAACATCTGTTCAAAACTCCAGATATGATTATTATAAGATGGTCTCGTATTAACCACATGCTTTGGATGAGAAAAATAGCTCACAGTATAACGGCAAAATTATGTAATGCTATATAGCCTACATTCACAATTATAATAGCCAACAATCCCTAGAGAAGAATATACAAAAGGTGGTCATGAGATGACTGTACGCACAGAGACATAAATTCCTGTCGGAATATTACATTATATCTAGTGATGTTACTGTCTCAATTGCAAGCCCCGTTGGATTTGTCAATACAACACAGACAAGCTTTCACAAAATCAGTGCAATAACCAGCACATTATAAATCACAAGAGTAGATTTTGATCGAATGGAATATTTTAAATCTTCTGCTGAAAGTAAAACGCTTCAAACTGATTAGAAATCCAACCCGCGCCCTGCACCACTGAATAAAACAGCGGGCACCGTTTGTCCAGCAGCGCTCCAGTTCTCCCTCTGCTTTTCGCACGGTGGCAGTCTCACTGTCGCTCTAGGGTTTACAAGCCCCTGCTTTGAAAATTACCAAGCGGAATTTGAACAGGAGTCGGGATTGTATTTGTAAGAAGTCACTTGTGAATCTTGAGCAGTTCTGGCAGTTTCTGCTTTAGCGTTTAAGATATAGTGTACTCTGAGACGCGAATCAATGAGCTGAAACTTTCAGTCTAAACGCGCATCACTCATTCACCACAAATATATTTATCACAAATTCAGTTTTAACAATGTAAACATGGTTTATTGAGCTCTGTCTTTCCCTAAAATCACCATCTCCTCCGTGGTTAAACTGCGAGTGAGTGCTTTTAAACTAATCATCCAAGCCATTCTATTGCGCTTAAATCCCCATCTCAGCCTAAACTCACCAATTCCACATCAAATTCACACAAAAGGAAAACTCTTGCAGAAAAACTTGAGGATCCTACAACAACATTTATATATTCACGGTACACCTAATGCATTGGGGACGGGATAAAAAAAAAATAGCCCAGTTTTAATCTGCTCCTACCTTTTCTTGCAGACGGATATAGCCTATTTAGAAGTAGGCTATAGCAAATTAGAATAATCCAAAGCAAAATTCCGTCCAGAAACCGTAGTAGTTTTAATTATAGCCTGCCCGGGGCGGTGAGATGCTGATGCTGCTGACGAGGAGGTTATTGTAAGTAAGGAGCGGTGGAGGGAAAGGCAGCGGTCCTCCTTCCCCCGGCCCAGTGAACGCTCATCTCTCAGCTCGGCTCACTCCACGCAACTGATGATGGCCCATGGATTTCTCCCACACTGACGATCTGACCCGCCTTCTACACCTTCTCTGAAAAGTGGGGGAGAAAAATCATTCAATTTGGAGAGAAAATAGGGAAAATTATCCCTCAGGACTAAATACCAATAATGAAAACTCTTTTTTCGTACATAGGCTCTTATATGCTGTTTGCAGTAAAATTATACTATTTGTGCACTAGAATAATTTACAGGACGGGGGCACAGGGCGTCTAGACTGTGCACCCTGTCTGAGTTTAGATAGTGCTAGAGGAAGAAAATACTAAAATACTAAACAAGAATAACTTAAGAAAATGCATGATGTGTACATTAAAGTGATAAGAAAAAATAATTAAAGGAATAAATAGATTTGTAATGTACAAGCACATATTTGGCAGTATGAAAAAAGGCCCAGTACTGCCAAATGTATTATAAGGTAGTATAAGCTATGAGAACTACAGTATTTCCAATACTACATGGACATATCAGAACATGCATAACTGACTACTCCTTGACTCAAGTGTTACTTTTAATGCACCTGTTAGGGCAGGTCAACTTGGACTCTTATCATTATCTTTATAATAATCACTATCATTATGTTCTATTTAGAACATATTTCTATCTATTTAGATTGAATCCTATGCAGAGCATTACCTTTGTTCACCATAACAACTAAGGTAAGAACTGGTAAAATCATCTAAGCTACCTAAAAAATAGCATTTGCTTTGCCTTCATACATCAGTATTTTAAAGTACAAAACATTCAGACAGAAAAAAGGATTGGACCTAAAATGTTTCCATGGGGAACACCACAGGTAATGTCTGTTGACAAACATGAGAAGTTGGTTATAGTATAAAAAAATGTATCACAGATGTAATTTCTGAGCCAAGACAGGGAATCCAGAGATATTAACCCACTGCTAGATGAAGTGAATTACAACTGCATGATGAACCATGTTAAATGAGGCCCTAAGGTATAATAGGACTCAAATTAGACAATCTCCTGCATCTGCTGTAAAACTGAGGCCATTTGTTACTTTGAATAGGGTTGCAAGGTTAAAACAACATCTGTTACCCTGTTGTCACTGCAACACTGACTTGAATAAAGTGAAGAAAAAAATTAAAGGATAACTGGAATAATGGTTTGAGGAACGATGGATTCATGTCTCCCTGCTACTGTGTGTTAAAAGCACTTTTCTCAAAAAATATCTATTCTCCAATACATAATTGTTACATTCAAATTCTCACTACTAAGATTACTATTATTAGTCCTAACAGATTCCTAAACTTTATTAAATCCTAACATTAATGCTTCTGAGGAGATAACCTAAGCCAATACATTAAAGGCAAAACAAATGTTACCAAAACATATATATCTAAAAAATCAGACGAATGATAATGATGATAATATTAATAAATGTAAACTGTTTTTAACATTCGATCACAATATTGTACATTCAGTGGTCACTTCTGACTAGTGAACCTCGAAACTGAATGCTGATGATTCCATGTAGACACTGTAAAATATGATCTAATTTTAAGCATTTTTTTATAGTCCGCAGCAGACTGATCACATTTTTTTTTTTTTTTTGGGTTTAAGTTGCATCACACACAAGTGTTTCATGCTAACTATTTCAGATTGCCAATACATCACTTGGACCATCCATGGGTTCAATATTAAAGCTAATCTAAGGACATATTAACTAGGTCTTAGGGGCTAATTAAAATGGAACAGTGATGAGAGCTCTTTCTAATAAGCAACAGCAGAGAGAGACAGACAGCAAAGAGGAAGAGCAGGACAGAGAGCTCCATCCCCAGTGAAAAAAGAGTGAAGACATGTTACAGGACATGCGCACAAACATTCATGAGTCACAACACACAGTCTGCCCAACCTTCAAAATCCATACAAAATTCAAGCACACACAAAGACACACAAAACAATTTCTTCCACAAATATATTGCTAAAGTAAAAGACAATAATGCCTGAATCACCCTTGGTTTCTCACGCAAGGTTTTCTACCCTCCTTTCCTCTGTACTAAAAGACTTAATAAATGAATTATAACCCTTTGATAATGTCTTCAAACTGAATTCAACACAAGCTTCTGGTTTACTTTAATGACACCCCGGCTACTAGTTCTGTAATCATGTAATGAATTTCCAGCAGCCACAACAACTGCTGTAATATTTATAATGTATTATATATGTATATATATGCTATGATGCAAAAAAATGCATCAGTCATGGACGAAACATATTCCTACAGAGTGTAGAGTGGAGTGGGACCACGGTTAGTAATCATGCATAGCAACTGCATGCAGCAGTTGTGTTGTACGTTGCTGTGACATGTGAGTGTGCTCCAAAATCCAATCTCCAAAAAAGATGTGACAGGTTGACTAGGCAGTCCAGCAGGAGTTTCTCACTAGTGACATGTTGCCTTATACATATTTGGTATGTTTACCAATTTTAATTTAAAACCTTCAATGGCTTCTTCCTCTCCATGACAATATGTTAGATTATTCTACCTTTTTTCAGTCTTCCAATTGACCATTCACTAATTCCCCCCTAAAAATTGAACAGCTTAGGAAACATAGCCAAGCATGCAGGCCTGTCAAGCTTTCCAAAAACAAAAAACACAATAGCAAAAGTGTAAGGTATGGATTAAAGTGTATGCTTATGCGCTCTAACGTGAGCTCAAAGCCTGTCCGGCTAAGAAGCATACTACCTAGATGTCACAGTAATTTAGCCTTACTTCCGTGGCCAAGGGTTATCATTAATTAACTACATCACTTTGCGGGGTACCAGGTTTCACTAAACAAAAAAACAAAAAAACAAAAGAAAAACAGAACAAAGAAAAAAAAAAAGCGCATCCACTATTTCCCACTGTATCAGAGTCTAGGTTAACATTAGTGGCTGTATTGAAAGCTGCCCTGCTCTTTATTGGATGTTGAAGAGTGACCCTTTTACAGGATTCTTGTTTTAAAACAAGCCAGCTGGAAATGTTAAAAAAAAACAAAGGCAGCATTCTCAACAAATTCATGGAGCCATCGACAGCCAAATGGAGCCAAATTGACAGCCGTCCACTAGAAAAAGGACTGTGTTTGTCTACCTGTGTTAATAATCAAACACCCATTGTTTTAATATGCGAACAGAAAGCCTGACATTAGTAACTAACAGGGGGCTTACCAAACAGTCCTTCCACTTTTCTATAATTCCTCCACTCAGTCTCTATTTTCTACCCTGTTTTATTTTATATACCTTACAAAACAAGGGCCTTTCTCCCAACACACACACACAAGCACAGACAATCACTCATTAATAAAGAATCCATGGTAAATCTCCAGGGCTTTCACTGTCCAGAACTCTTTCTAAATAAGTGGCCTTGTGTCTCCATTATCTGCCCCAATAGAGGGAGGTTTGGAATGACGTTTGATCTTCAGCTGATTACTCTCTGCATGATACTAACAGCAGTCCTGAACAAAGTAGTGTGCCAAGCACTTACTACAGATACAGCAGCTGAGATACTAACCTATTAGCCTTCAGTTTGAACAGGGCTTATACTTAAACCAAAGATAGATGACACTGTGCCACCATTGTTCGAATGTGTGTGCTCACTATATGCACGCTGCCAATATCCATTATCCATTGTGTTTTCACTCATTTAATCACAGTGGCACTGCATTTACAAACTCCATATTTCTCTGAGAGGTGCAGTGTGTGCATGTGCCATCTGTGACTAGTTATCTTTCACTGAGGGAGACCTGGTCATTACAAAAGTTGTAAAATAAAGCATGTCAAAGAACAGTCATAAAGCACAGCAGACACAAACAGGAATATACAGCACAGGAGAAGCAATTGCCCTTTTCAGTTATAGTCTTTGTAACTGCTCTCACAGGGAAGTTCAATACGCTGCAGATTGTTCTTAAGATTTTTCCATGACTAGAGCACAAATAAGAAAAGGCTGTTTTTTGTTGTTCCAAGTAAATCCCTGGTACCTGGAAGAGCAGCTATCAAAAGAGACATCAAATGAGACAGATAATACTTTAGTTGCTTAGTTGCTTAGAGTTTATTCAATATGGCTATATAAATACAAAAACATTTATCATGCAGTCTCCATAGACTAATGTGTACTGCGATGTGAATGGGACAGTGCGTTGTTTATAAATCACTAAGAGATGCACAAAGTGTAGAAAGTATGCTTTGAAATCATGATGCTGTTTCAAGAAAACAAGCCCTATTTTAAGATAAATTATGAAGTTGTGTTACATTCCATTTGAACTGGGATTTCGGAATTTCCAAATTCCAAGCCGAAAATTTCAACTGGAACGTCTCCAAAGTCGGATTTCTGACTTGGGAAGGTGGAAAAACCTCATCAACCCTAACCTCAAAATAGTCCAAAATCAACATTAGTGAAAGCCGTAGTAATATACTGTTTATTAGCACTTCCACCTTATTTGTGTCATTAAATCAGTTGTACACAAATTACTGTCCAACATCTATCTGTGGACATGTTGTTATGGTATTTTGTATGTCCAAAATACTGCATAATGCATTCTAATCAACTGGTATTGTTAACAACCGCTAACTGGTATTGCTTACAATAAATTGCTTCCATCTTGGTTTTCGGACTTGTACCGGAACCTGGTCAACTCAGGTGTGACGTCATTACCAGCTCTGACTTCCAATTTCCGAGGTAAATAGAACCCATCTTTAGCAAAAAAGGCTGTAAGCAGGATGGCTCAGCTAGCACAGCTAGGGTGGCTCTGACTGAAGGTAACAAAATCTGCCTTACAGCACTTCTAAAGCTTACTACTGTATATATATATATATATATATATATATATATATATATATATATATATATTCATACTTACATATATTATATATGAAAAAAAAAAAAAATCTCCCTCTCACCCCCCCATGGGGGGTGATGGTGTGTCTTCCTCAAGCTCGGGTCCTCTACCTGAGGCCTGGGAGTTTGAGGGTTCTGCGCAGTATCTTAGCTGTTCCTAGGACTGCACTCTTCTGGACAGAGACCTCAGATGTTGTACCCAGAATCTGCTGGAGCCATTCTCCCAGTTTGTGGGTCACAGCCCCCAGTGCTCCAATTACCACTGGCACCACTGTTGCCTTTACTCCCCACATCTTTTCTAGCTCCTCTTTCAGCCCTTGGTATTTTTCCAACTTCTCGTGTTCCTTCTTCTTGATATTGCTGTCGCTTGAGATCGCTACGTGTATCACTGCTGCCTTCTTCTGTTGTTTGTCGATCAACACGATGTCCGGTTGGTTAGCCATCACCAGTTTGTCAGTCTGGATCTGGAAGTCCCACAGGATCTTGGCTTGGTCATTCTCAACCACCTTAGGAGGTGTCTTCCATTGTGACCTTGGAACCTCCAACCCATACTCACTGCAGATGTTCCTGTACACTATGCCAGCCACTTGGTTATGGCGTTCCATGTACCCTGTTCCTGCCTGCATCTTACACCCTGCTACTATGTGCTGAACTGTCTCAGGAGCATCTTTGCACAGCCCGCAGCTGGGGTCCTGTCTGGTGTGGTAGATCCCCGCCTCTATTGATCTTGTACTGAGTACCTGTTCTTATGCTGCCGTTAATTAGTGCTTCTGTGCTGTCCTTCAGTCCGGCCTTTTCCAGCCACTGCTAGGATTTCTTGATATCAGCCACTTCTTCTATCTGTTCGTGGTACATGCCGTGTAGGGGCTTGTCTCTCCATGATGGTTCCTCCTCCGCCTCTGCATGTATTCACTTAGCAGTTCATCTTTGGGGGTCATCTTCCTGATGTATTCCTGGATGTTGGTTGTTTCGTCCTGGACAGTGGCTCAGATGCTCACCAGTCTTCGGCCTCCTGCGTTCCACTTAGTGTATAGTCTCAGGGTGCTGGACTTGGGGTGAAACCCTCCATGCATTGTGAGGAGCTTTCTTGTCTTGATATCAGTGGCCTCTATCTCCTTCTTTGGCCAGCTTATTATACCAGCGGGGTATCTGATGACTGGCAGGGCGTACGTGTTGATGGCCCGTATCTTGTTCTTCCCATTCAGCCGACTTGTCAGGACCTGCCTTACTCTGTGTAGGTATTTGGCTTTGGCTGACTTCCTTGCAGCCTCCTCAAGGTTCTCATTTGCTCGCGAGATGCCAAGGTATTTGTAGCTGTCCTGAACATCTGCGATGCTGCCTTCTGGTAGTTCAACCCCCTGTGTTCTGATCATCTTCCCTCTCTTTGATACCATCCAACTACACTTATCTAGTCCGAGTGACATTCCAATGTCGTTGCTGTAGATCCTGGTGAGGTGGATCAGTGAGTTGATGTCTCGCTCATTCCTGGCATACAGCTAGATGTCATCCATATAGAGGAGGTGACTGATTGTTGTTCCGCTTCGGAACTGTTACCCATAGCCACTCTTTGAGATGATCTGGCTGAGGGTGTTCCGGCCTATGCAGAACAGTGTGGGGATAGTGCGTCACCTTGGTATATGCCGCACTTGATGGTAACTTGTGCAATTGGCTTTGAGTTGGCCTCCAGAGTTGTTTTCCACAGCCCCATTGACTTCTTGATGAAGGCTCTTAGTGTCCTGTTGATGTTGTACATGTCCGAGTCATAGGCCTTCTTGTAGTCAATCCAGGCGGTGCACAGGTTAGCCTGCCTGGTATTGGGTGACTGCTCTATCGGCCAGTAGCTGGTGCTTAGCACCCCTGGTATTACTACCAACTCCTTTCTGGGCCCTTCTCATGTATTGGGCCATGTGCCTATTCATCTTAGCCGCTATGATTCCTGACAGGAGCTTCCATGTTGCACAGAGGCAGGTTATTGGTTGGTAGTTGGATGGAATTGTGCCCTTCTGGGGGTCCTTCATGATCAGGACTGTCTGCCCTTGGGTTAACCTTTCTTGGTGCATCCCATCCATCAGCAGCTTTCATTAGTGCTGCCAGGCGTTCATGGAGTGCAGTCAGTTTCTTTTGCCAGTAGGTGTGGATCATGTCTGGGCCTGGTGCTGTCCAGCTCTTCATATCTGACACTCGTTCTTGGATGTCTGCCATTGTAATGGTTACTGGATTTTTTTCTGAGAGATTGCTGTTGTCTGCTCTTACATCCACTAGCCACGAGCATTGGTGTTATGTGATGCCTCCTTCTCCCATATGCTCTTCCAGTATTGTTCAGTCTTAGCCCTGGGAGGATCTGTTCTCGTGTTATTACCTTACCACTGAGAGTACACTTTGGATGGTTCGGTGAAGAACATCCTATTTTTTCTCCTGGCTTCTGCTTCTCCTGTGTATCTCTTTAGGCGGGTAGCCAGAGCTGTCAGCCTTTGCTTGGCAGTCTCAAGTGCCTCAGGTATAGGCAGCTTGTTGTACTTCCTGGGTATCCTTTTCGTCCCCAAATCTTTCTGTAGCTCTGAGAGTTGACTAACTTCTCTCCATGTTGCCTTGATCTTGGCCTCCAGCCTCATGCTCCATGGGGGGTAATGCTCTTTGTGGCTTATGGTGTTCATCTTGTAGCCAAGCATCTCTAGGATCACTGTTGCTGTGGTGTATATCAGCTGATTGGTCTCAGTTACGGTCATAGTAGGGATAGTACATAGCGTTGCGTTCACATCCTCTAGCAGACTTTCAGAGGGTACTTTGTCACTTAGCCTTGGTAATCGGCTCCGGGGATGCAGGGTGTACAGCTTAGTCATGATAGTCATTCTTAGGTAATTTGCTCTTGTGTTAAGGTCGTAAGGGCTTGTTGGGGCCTGGTACCCAATCTCGGAGTATGGGAAGGATGACGATATCTCACCTCTGACCTGTCATCCTGGCTCCCCCTTGCCGTAGCATGTTCACTGTACCTCATCAATCTCTAGTTGTGATAGCAGTTGCCATTGGAACACCGAGCTAGTAGTCTTTTCTTTGTCAGCTCAGATGTTGGGTTTCGAAGCATCCATATATCCCACAATCTCTGCATGTAGCCCCACTCACCGGGGTTACTTGTATAGTAGCATTCTAACAGATCCCTATTCTCTGCCCTGCTCCATCTATGTCTTGTTCCAGTAGCCCATTTCTCATCAGGGTGTCCTGGTTCCCCAACACCTGACGTGGACCTTGTTTGTATGTATATATATATATATATATATATATCCTACTTTATGGACAGATATGAGAGTGGTATCGATCTTCTCATCTTAGTCTTGGCAAGAAAGCAAAAAGTACCCCAAAATGTCAAATAATTCCTTTATTTCTCTTTGTAACAAAAATCCTGACCCACACCCAAAGTGCTCGAAATTCCTGTATGCTAATAGTCCCTCCTAAAGGTCTGAATGCTAACATCTGATTAATGTGTGTGGATGTGTATCATTTCCCCTACTGTACCCTACTGCCCGAACAATACATTTCAACAAGCCTGCTGCCAATCCGCACCACCTGCTATGGTGCTATCAATAATCGATGAGTGTCCTAATAATGCTGTATCATGGTTCACCACCTCCACACTGAAGGTCACGTGTTTTCTCTCTCACACACAAAAATGCACATAGACATACACACTATGATGCTGATTGAACCTAATTGTACTTATTTTACCTCAAATCCTAGCTGCCTGAATGCCTGCCTGTCTGGCCAGCTGGTCACTATGTGGATGTTAGCCGGCCAAAGTGATTACACTATCAAGGGCATCTATTAGAGTCCAATTTGGCCAGGTTGGGTCCTTAAACAGACCCAGCTAACACGCTTAATGGACAATCATTTATCTCCTGATGCTTGGGAGCTGTTGCGTGTGAGGTCAGCAGCTTTGGTGCTAAGCAGGATGGATGTGATATTTAGATCAATAGGTCTGTCTTATGGGGAAAAATGTGATGGTATACTGATGATAAGAGGGTGATATTTCATTGTAAATGTCAGTGTAATGTAACCATCAATGCCCAGGGCAGGGGACTATGCATACACACTATATAAGGCTGTATACTGTATACACAGCAACTTATAGAGCACGACACATGAAGCCACTTCTTCTATCGGCCCCTCTCACACTGGTGAGAATCTATTTGAATAATGAGGAGAAGCACCTGTCAGGCTTGGTTATCTTGACACACGGACTGTAGTCTTTACACCTACATACATCTGAAGGGAGAGAGAGCAAAAGAGACTGAGAGCACATTCATTCACTGCACTGCAGGGTACCTGCATGTTTTTTTAACCACATACCTCGGAGCTTGAATAGACAATCGCCAGAGAGGTGCCGCTGCTGTAATACTGCATCAGTCACTGGTCTCAACATGAGAAACTGCGGCTCTGAGACGAGATCCATCACTCTCACAAGACCAAAGGTTTGCCACTTGAAGAACATATATATATATATATATATATATATATATATATATATATATATATATATATATAATGCACAGTATGTCCTCTTTGTTAAGAGTTTTTATTAAAAAACCCTTCATCGTGACTTGAGTTTTTTCAGTATTTTGAGTAGTGTTTTAGAAGCATTGCAACTATTATGTTACAATCCACCCACTGGGCTCCATTGGTCTCTCTCACTTTTCTTGCCTCTGTCACAACTATTCTCTGAGCCATAATATGCAGGTCAACATCTGTGTAACCTCAGACCAATTCCCACCAGAGCTTTTTTTTGCCATGTTTCATCTAATAAACGATTGTCTGTAAAATGGGTAGAAAAATTAAACTGCTATAGACAATGCAGTAGGCTTCCCCAAGTTGTTGATGTGAAATACATGTAAATTTTGTAACCTTGCTGTTTTATATACTTGTCATCAAGCAAGTCATTGTGAGTCTTTTAACCTCCAAATATCTGTGGAAAAAAACAGTGTATTACACTTTGTTGTTTTTTGTATTAAAAGTGGAATTGATCCTTAACTTAAGAATTCATTCCTGCTTTTTCACTGACAGGAAATAATTGTGTTCAGACAGAGACTCTGTCAGACCTACACTATGGACAACTGATATTTCATCATCTCCACCATAGATTTCAGTAGAATTGATAAAATGAAAGCTGGATTAGGGTATCCTGGTGACTCAGAGGGTTATGGTATAGGGCCATGTGCTGCAATGACCCTAGTTTGTGCACAGGAGCTGTCTTGAAACCTTTCTGCAGCACTTGTTATTGTGTCCCGTATCCTGTCTGCTCTTTCAGGAGCCAGCTAGAGTAATATAGCTAGAATACCAAGAAAACGAACTTCCCAAACAGTTTTTACAGAACAAAAAGATGAACCAAGATCAGAAATAAGGCTTATCATTGAAATGGAAGACTTTACTCATTTATCTACTTATAAAATGACAATATATACATGGTGCTCAGCCTTCATGTCAAATATGGTGTTATAGCAATATAGTAGGATGTTGTGTTGTATAAACTTTGGCACATGTGAGCGTATTAATTTGAAATAAAACGCTGCACTGCTTAATTGGTCATGTCAAGGTTAATGTAACAGAAAATATGAACCTTGATATCAAACTGAAATATTGTTTTAAGCATCTGATGCCACAGATCCAGACGGGCAAAGGTCTTGGCAAGAACCCCCCACCACCTGGGCATCCGGACACCCTGACACCTGGCAGGGCCGACTGTGTGATACCTTAGTGTTTCAGACTATGGCCAGATGGTTGCGTGAAGAGAGATCACACACGCAGACAAACGCATACTCGCAGACACATACAGTTGGCATACAGTTGCCTCACACAAATAATTAATGTGAGCCAGATGCACTGCAGATCTGCAGTCTTAAACACACGCATTAAATGGATACTGCTGAGGTCCTGTGCATATGTTCTATTCATGGGAAGGTGAAAGGCTTTTGCACTTGATGCAAGATATTATTTTGCATATTAGTCTTTACATCACCTTGAAATTTGATGTATGTGATAAGAGAATGTATCTTTCCAAAATTGTTGAGAAATAGATTCTCATTAATTCTCATTAAACTGTTTATTTCATTGTCAATAAAATACACTGAGCCTCTTAAAAGACTTTACTATGTCAGTAATGGGCAGAGGTTCAAGCCCAGAAAATGTGCTAGCACATGTGAAACACCCAGATATGAATTCCCTTTCCTCCAACTGCGTCCTTGTACACAGACTTGGAGAAAGAAAGATGGTTCATCTTGGTTACTCAAACATTTTGTGTGGGAACAGAGACAAAGGCCACGCTCCAGATTTTGAATAAGGAGAATGACAAAGACAGGAAAGGAGAGGGAAAGACAGCCACAGAAAGATACAATGAAGCCCTCTGTCCCTAAAAACTACTTCAGAGGTAGAGTGGGTGAAACAAAAGCAGGCGCAGAGGGACAAACAAAGTGATGAAGGCTTGGAGAATACCGAAAAAGATGACACATTTCTTTCATTTGCAGAGAGAACGCTTGCTTATCAAAGTGACAGACAATACAATGCAGTCATTTTTTTTTGTTCTCAATGTAATTGTACTGAAAATCATATGGCACATTAATCATGTGGACATTTCTTTATTTTCCACCATGCATGCACCAATGCTATATGCTTTCAAGAGCTTTGGTGCCATCCAGGAGAAAGAAAAAAAAAGAGAACAGGCACATTTCATTGAAGTTATCCCCCTTTGGAAGATAAAGCCAATATGTATTAGAGAGGAGGAGACACTGTCTCATCTAAACCCTGGCATGACTCTAAGGTTGTTGGAGGTGTAGTGCATCTGAGAGGGAGAAATCCCACTGCTCCCAGTCTTAAACTAAGGTGTAGATACCAGTATCACCAGCGCCACCCTCTCTCTGTCTCACTAAGATCAGTTCATTCATATTCCCAATCTTTCATCTCCAAGGCAATCACTCATGTCTCCCTCATAATGGAAGGTACAGCATTCACTTCGACCCATCGAGAGAGAGAGCTCGTATTATTCCCTCATTGCATTGACAGATGATTCTTGGATGTGATAGCAAGAGAGGGAGTGAGAGAAAGACATAATATATATAGGGAGAAAGAGATAGAATATAAGGGAGAAGCGTAATGTTCAGGCTGCTAATGTTTGCTTTCAGATTTGAAATAAAGCTGCTGGGGGAACATAGGAGACAGATCAATCAATGCACAGAGAACGGGGTTAGTATTCTGGGTCTAAGCAGGTGATTTGTCAATGAGTTGAAATGGAATTGGACATTCATACAGGAATGGTTGTGAATATGGAACCAGGCAGGGACTTTGAAAATGGAACAGTTAAGGATGAAGCTCTTCAGTAAGCCACAGAGACTGCAGTGGGAGCAAGTGATGTCATCTGCAAGGCAGCCATTTTTCATACTCTGTGTAAAAATTCCCCAACGAGAGCTTAGGTTCACCTCCTTTGGTATTTTATGTGCTCTGATCCTTGCCCCGTAACACTCGCTGACCTCTCAGCATTTTAATGAAGAGGACACAAAGGAAAGGTGCTCGAAAGGTGTAATTCATCCCATATCCTGCGAAAAATAATGTGCTCATATGTTTGTGTTTGAAAACCTAAATTTCAGATTTGTTACTCTCTCTTAATACATTACTCAATTATTGGTCACTGTAATCAATTTAATTAAATAAAATTTTATTTATATAGCGTCACATCATAACAGAGGTTATCTGAGGGCGCTTTTCATATAGAGCATGTCTAGAATGTACTCTTTCATCAATCATTCCTCCTGTCCATATATACTGGCCATGAAGCCGGCCCTTCCTAACATGACTACACTGTAAAAGATAAATGACAATAGGTTGTGTTCCATCCAAAATGCATTCTTGAGTTCAGTTCTCAGAGCTTCAGCAGTCAGAGTTAGCCAAATCAAATGTATCTCCCAAAGTTACAGTGTTTTTAGAACAAAATTCCCTCTGTGTTTCCCTGGACATTGTTGCTGAACCAGGGTAGTCGCATATAGCTTTGTTGCTTGGACAAAGAATTGGCAATAAACCTATACACAAATGCCAAAGCTAACAATTCTACTCGAAGTTCAGACTGCTGACTTTTGAATGCATTTTTGCATAGAACAAAGACTGTGGATTTTGTCCCCCATTTCTTACAGTGCTCTACAATGGAATTGCCTCAGGTAAAGGTGGAATGATTAGAGACTCTTTCATTGTACGTATAGCCTGTGAGTATTGTATAATGATTTACTAGAAAAAAATGGAATCCCTCCTTTACAGCAAGGACATTAAATTATTAGTCTAACAGTAATGAAGTCAGCAAACTAAGAAATGCTAATTTCAGTTACACAGTATAGCTGGTGAAAATACGTATAAGCTACTGGTCATACTCAACCAAGTATGACCAGTAGCAGCAGTGTTGTCACAGTTAAGGTTTTAATAAACAATTAAATAAATAAATAAACAAATAAAGTTATTTGCTTTCATGCTGAGAGTTAGATGAGAAGATTGATCCCATACTCATATCTATACAGTACATATGAAGCTGCAGCCAGCAGCCAATTAGCTTAACTTAACACAAAGAGTGGAAACAGGGGAAAACAGCTGGCTTGGCTCTGTCCAAAGGCTGGACTTCTCGAATCTTCCATAGTAAAGGGCCAATGGGAAGGGGGTGTTTGAAGCTGAGGAAGGAGATGGGGCAGGTGTCACCTTGACAAGTGAACTAAATCAAGCAATGGTGCTTTTATTTGCAAGAGGAAGATGTGTTACTACTTCTTTCTTTCAACAGTTGGAGTCATGCTTTATTTTGGAATCAAGTAAGTTGAAAACCTCCTTACTTAGAGTATAACTTTTCAAATGTCCATCCACACAATCACAGCAACATATAATGTGAACTGTGTGTGTTTCTTAGTGAGCACATTTTCCAATGTGTTGGCCCATATGCAATAAAATGAGTATATGTAAATAACATTGAAGTTTGTAGCTTAAATAACATTGAAGTTTGAAGTTAGTAAATGTCAAGCACGATTCATTCTAAAAGTAAGGTGCAATTTAGTGCAGCCAGTTTATTGTTGAATCATGCCTATTCAGCCCTAAATCAAGTTGTGCCCTATGAATCAGCTGTGCCCTTGTGATTCATTGCAGCTGATTTGGATCTGAAATGTCCTTCCCTCCCACTTATGCTATCTGATTGGCTTCCTGATGTAGCTTCCTCCCATCTCCTTCCATTTGCCTAATGAAGAGACTATTGATTACTCATTCAGACAGATGGACAGACAGATGGACACAGAAGTAGTGACAAGGAGAGGATAGGCATACAAACAAATACAGAGTAAATGCAGGCAAAGGCAGACGGAACAGCAACAGACAGGCAGGCAGTCAGTGTTGGCCAATGTGTTTGTATGAGCCATGACACCAAGATGGAACAATCAAAGCTAAATCATTTTCACATATTTGACTAATTCCATATTTCACAAAAACCAGGAGGCACTTAAAACATACACATTTATGGCAATTGAGATGCCTCTTTTAGGTCAACATTAAATTACATAATTATACATAGTCTACAGTAGATACCAAATTTCAACATGATAATTTGTAGTAGGATTAAAGCCAAACCTTTTCTTCACCCTGTTAATTGGTGTGCTTGCACCTCCATGATCAAAACATAGTGCAGAACTAAGCAGACGACAAATGACAAATTCTGTCATACCGCTTTCGTCCAGACTGAAATATCTCAACAAATATTGTGTAAATTACAATGAAATTTGGTACAGATATCCATGGTGCCCAGAGGATGAATACTAATGACTTGGTTCATCCCCTGAGTTTTCACTTGTCCAGTGAAATATCCTCATCTACTTGATGGATTGCCCCAACATTTTGTACAGACATTCATGGTTCCCAGTCAATTTATTCTAACACCTGACACTTCCTGCAAGGTTAACATTTGTTGTTTTGGGTGAAACAACTACTGGTTGGATCATCATAAAAACGAAAATAAAAATGACATGCCCATTAACCTCAGGTTTACTTTGTGTTTAGTGCTAGTTAACAAATGTTAGCATACTAACATGCTAAACTTAGAAGTTGAGCATTATAAACAATGAACCTGCTTAAAATCAATATGTTAGCATTTTCATTGTGAGCATGTTAGCATGCTGAAGTTAGCATTTAGCTCAAAGCACAACTGTATTCCTCACAGAGCTTTTAGTGTGCCTGTAGACTCATACGGCGTTACTGCACAGAAAGCATTTTAGCCGTGGTTTCCAGTTGTGTGTCTCAAGTGCATCTGATCATCAGGATGAATAACTAACATCAATAGGTTAAAAAAAATCCCCTTTGGCTTTTTAAACCCCGTTGCCCTATTAGTAGGTCAGTCAATACAAGCTCCGGCTGTGCTGCAAAACTTTGTTCAAACCCAAAGAAAAAATTCTAGTGGAGATGGAAAAGTTTCAAAGATACCAAATATACCAACCTGAATTTGGGAAAAATCTAGATATCTAGAATATTTCCATTTAATGGAACAGTGCAACCAAAAAAAAAAAACTGGAATCTTGCACTGGAATATCCGTCAAACTAAAAACATCATATAGCCTTAATGAAGAGCTGTAACAGTAGAATATACTGTAATGTAAGTGTGGATTCAGATGATTTTTCTGATATTAAAGAAACTTAAATGTATATAAAAGGGGAAACTGTATTTTGAGGGGTTCAATATTAATTAATAAATATTTAATAGTTTAATTAATAGTTATAAAGACATCCTAGCAGACAGACAGACATAACAATACACAGATATACACAATAAGTAATATATACAATGGAACCTCCACCAGATTGGGTTTCTAATAAAAAATAAAATGAAATTGATAAAACAAGACAAGACAAAAAAAATGAATATATTTTCATTACATGCATCTAATGTTCCCTCTGTTGCCCTCTGAGCTACTTCTCTCAGATGTGTATGCCCCTCACCTCACTTCCTCACTCTCCTTCCTCTGTAGTCAAACCCCTATAAGACAGGGCTGTAAGGGAGCTGATCTCCTTTGATTTTCTTGGACTAGGAGGAGACATACCGAGAGAGAGAGATAAAGAGAGAGAGGCTATAAGAGAGGGAAATGGAAGATTCACTCAGCAACAGCCCAAGTCCTCTCATTCTGCTGCCAGAGCACAGTAGTTTTCCTCAGAACTTTTGTATTCTTCCCAGGGCCTAATTGATGTGGTGAACGGGAGGGATTCGAGGGAGGGGAGGGAGGGCGGAAGGGAGAGAGAAAGGTGTGAGGAGAGGCAAGAACGGGCTCTGCATACACACAAAGATTTAGTCAAGAAAGAGAAGGACTCAGAGGGGACACAGGGAGGTAAAAGAGAAAGAGTAGAAAAGTCAGGGATTAGACACAAAAAGAGATTTGAACAGCCTCTGTTGAGTCTCTGCCATACTGTCTAAGTACTAGTTGAATGTGTTCCTTTTAATAGAATTAAACAGACTTCTGGTTCTGACTCACATGTGCTCTGTGGCACCATGTGAAAGGAGGTTCAATATATAGCAGTAGTTCCAATTATCCAACTGTAAATTATAATTACAAAACAGTGACCACTCTTACTATATATAATGTCCTTAAGCACCTTTTGTTTTTGGCTGTGCACAGAGAGAGGAAATGAGAAGAGATAGCAGGAGACTTCTGCTTCTTAGCAGCAGCTTCTAATTGATTTGGTTGCTTAATCCCTCTTGGACTGAATTAGGGAGAGTGCAGCATGATTGAGGCGTTTGAAATCCCTCGGTGAGACACGGCAGCAGCATGGAGGTCATTTAAATTGAATGTAGATCAGTCTCTGCTCATGTTTACTCAGAGGATTTGACTCCCACTGACAGCCAGGACTCTCAGTCTGTTAGGACAGATCATCATTGAGGCCATCGACTCTAGTCTGTATGTTTGTGCACACGCTGGCTCTCTGACGATGCCGTGTCACTTGTGGTTTTTGCAGCTTGTGCTCAAATAGACTGGAGTGAGTCAGAGTATTAGGTAGGAGTATTTCTTGTGCTGTTCCAAGCAGTCATAGCTCAAAATATCTATCAAATGTCCATTTTAAAACTCATGCCACATGCTATTTCCCTAACCCCTCGTTTTCCACCTGGCTTGAGATGAGTGGAGCAGCTAACTTTGCTGGCAGCAGGAGAGGACATCCATACCAGAAGTGACTATGGGTCTCTTGACATTATGAGGTTAAGCACAAAAGAAATACATATTGAGGCTTAGCTGTGGACTAATTTTGGAATGTGACCATGAAAGACATTTCTAATCTGCTCAGCCAAAATCACATTAACTCCCCTAATGTATTTTCTTCACACTTACAGAGCCGGGTCTGGGAACATTTTTAATGGGAAACTTTCCTCTTTATACTGAGGCTGGTGAAGGAGAAATGGGGGGGTAAAAGGAAATGCTTCTTCTGTAAGTAATCTATGCTGATTTTGGAAGTAGGACGAAAATGTTTGTACACTTGAGCATGCATAGATGGCTGGAAACAAAGCTCTGCAGATTTTCTCTTAATAAACACAGTGCAGATCTATCAGAGTTGCTTTGCACAACATGTCAGGGCAAAGAAAAACTACCACTCCATTCCAAACATGAAACAGCTCTCTGGGTAGGGATATAAGAAATGGCACCCTCCTGAACTGTGAAGTCAAGCAGGACGCCACCAGAAGACAGGTGATTGGCTTTCAGGATCTTGCTGATAATCACACTGAGCATGCAGACTCTCTCACAGGTCCCCTGGGGATTGTGAGAACTCTGTCTACAAAGCAAGGGTAGGAGAGAGGAGCGGGATTGAGCAGGATTTCATTAGGAGGTTTTTTATTGAGGGCATTGAAAATGAGGAGACTGCATATGACCAACAACAATACCACTCTACAAGACCATTCATAGCATTCTAAATTACAATACCTGCACTTACTACCCATATGTCACATAAGTGGTGATCATTAGCTGGAAGTGGGGTTTCATCAACATGCCCTGTTCTGTGACTAAAACATGTGTTTAGTTTGCCATGTTCACATAATGGAGAGCAATGATGAGATATTTCCAGTACTGTAGACCCACACTTATTGTTGAGGAACTGAAAGCCACAGCAGGCAACAGATGCTGCTACTTTAGTGGCACAAAATATTCTGATTACTGTCTTAATTGCATTATACTGCCTTAGTTTTTATGTGAAAATACAGCGCATTCATTTGATCAGCCATTGTCACATTTGTACCCTGAGCTGAGCCTTTCAGGCTGTGTGCTGTCTACAACATGTTCCATCAATCAAATGCTTTATGTTACAGATATTAGAGCCTAATGTTAACTAATGGGTTGGGTGCATGGTTGGGCCTATCAAAGGAGGCAAAATTCAAATGTTTTGAGAAAAATGGACACCAAGATGGCATCCATTTCATTCATGAACTTACATACTGTACATAGGGTGAAAAGGTTCTCCAGGATTCTGCTATTTTCAGCACATAGCACAAACACACATCAGAGTCAAAGTCATTTCTGATGTTTGTGACACAATGAATAATTTGTTTGTGACAATTGTTCTTTGTTCTACAGCTGTTTCTTTGTATTGTTTAGGTTCAGACAAAGTCCCCCAAGCATGCCACTTGATGTGCACCTAGACCTTTGTGTGGTCACAGTTGCGTGTCACTTCTTTTTAGTACATTTAGCTTGTCTTTTCTCTCCAGTCTACAGAAGGGGAAACAAATGGTGAGTCATCTTTGCACGGTGATGTAAGATACTGCTACTACTGGACCTACAGTCAAGACATTTCATATTCAACTGGTAAAGAACATATACACTAGGTTGTACCAGAGGAATTTGTTCAACAAATATACTGATGTGGTAAATTGGGTTGGTAAGGAATTTGTAGCTAGTTTGCTACAAACTAGCTACAAATCCCTTCAGGTGTAGTGTAGAATCACACAATTTACCAATATGTAATTCTGGTAACTTCTCCACCCACAAAAATTGACAAATTTAAATGCAGACTCTCCCCAAACAACAGAAGCGGAATTCTGTTGAGAGAAAGCTGGACTTTGCTTTTTATTTGATATATATACATACATACATACATCATATATATATATATATATATATATATATATATATATATATATATATATATATATATATATATATGGCTAACTAGACAAAAAATTTGGTGTTCGGAGTTTACCTACATCATGTTGCATGATGGATATCTGGATATTTAATTTCATTCATTTTTTAATGTTGTCTAATGCAGTTTTAATGAATATGCCTTTTAGAAGCTATCACACTACCATTTTGGCATTGCAAACTAACTTTCAGAAAAAGTAATGTCACATTGAGCAGCTCTGGAAGTTTAACAGTAGTTGTACAGGTAGTGGTATCAGAGGTAAATATTGTGGCTGATATAAAAGCGGAGGGCTTCCTGATAGTCCGCATCAGCTATTCCAAAATAGAACAAAAGCAGATAACACTTTAATCTAAGTAATGGCAGAAATGGCTTTTCTATCCCCATGGAAACGGATGAGGGTCAGTAAGCCACGATTGTCCTGGTGTGATCCCAAACAACAAAATGGCTGAGAGACGGGAAATATGGTTCTCCTCAGAGAAAATGTACTTTTTTCCAGCAGTGGAAGAATTTGAAACCACTACTATTTTTCCATCTTTCAGTCCTGCTAATCCATGCTCTCACATCTATAGCTGAATTACAGATACTCATTTGGAATTACGAATAGAATTACCTGGCACATTGGGACAAAATTCCTTTTTGCCAAAGTTTGTGTCTTGCACTTGCTGGACTTGTGTTTATACTGTTTCTCAGTGTACACAGTAGTATACTTCAGCTAACTGCGAATTAGTAATAAATTTGACTGCATATGTATATTGCCAGAGGAGGTAATGAAACCATTTGGGAAGCCAACAGCTGTGATGTGATTTAAACATTGTGGAAATTAAAAAGGGTGCGTATAAAAGCATTTAGAATCCTGCAGAGGTAATGTGGAAATGCAGTGAGTCAGAGGGGAATGTTTTTGCCATAAAGAATTCAAGGATCCAATTATTTCTTTCAAATCTGGCTACCTTTACACCTCAATCATTCAGGGAATGGAAAGAAAAGGGAGAGCAACTGGGAGAGATGGACAGAAATAGAAAGAGGGAGTTAAAAGGAGAGTATGTGTAATTGAAATGAAGAAAGATATAGAATGCAAGAACTTTTTTTGGTGCGTGTAGAGCATTTCTCATATTATCCTTTGACTTACAATTAATCAACAGGAGAGGCCATTAATCTTGATGGGCTGTAGTGCATCGTACTGTTTCCACTGTTAGCTCAGGCCCACTACATCCTCAATTACTGCCTGCTTAATTCAGCAGTGCCCACTTCATCAGTCCTGAACTTTATTATTCACAGGAACATTTGATTGAGCACTGTGTTCAATTTTAATAGGGTAAACATTGAAAGTCACAATTACAAACATACTTACAAACATACTGCCATTGTGAGTCCTCCTTTATTAAATGTGTTTTAGGTTGCAGGGGTAAATTTCATTTTGCCACTCAAAGGACACAATTTCTACTGTACATATACTAATTAAGCCCCGATTCTTCTCTCTCGAAACTACCTTGATCTTTTTAATGCATACACAAATGGATTTCTACAAATATGGTGTGCCTACTGCAAAGCAGACAGTAAGAGGTGAAGACTGCAACAGGCCTGAAGACTACAAGGGGTGTAGCATACAAGATACTGTCCAATATTTACACTAATGTAAACGAAAAATCAATAAATATTTACTAGGGATTTGAATGGAGCAAACTGTAAAGTAAAATAAAGCTTATTTTTTTCCTTTAATAATCTCAATGTTCCTTAAAGTAGAAACACTAGAATCTAAAAGATCATTTACCGGTGGTATAGGTTTGTGTACCACCATCAGTGTTGATTTCAACAGTTTTTCTGTTTTTTGCCATCAGTTCGATGTGGTGGATGTCACTAAATATTATTATAAGTATCGAACTGCTTCTTTGTAGCCACTTGGAACCAAATATTCATACGAAAACTGACCCTGAATGAGAAAGTGAACCGACTTAAACTGCCAAATGCATTTTCAATTTATACAAAGTATAATCTTTAACTTCTGTCTGCTGTTAGTGAACTTAAAAAATAGACTTTTAAGCGTAAGTCATACATGACTTCTCTCCTTTATGTCCACAGGCTTGTATCTTTGACTTTTTTAAATGGAAAACAAGACATTTTCTAATGCAGTTGCTCACTTTAGCACTGATGATTCACCGGGAAGAATTTCATGGCCATCTAAGCCTTAGACGTACTCCAACTACCAGTCATCTAATACTTGTCTATGCAGAGAATGAATGTGACTTTTGCTTCTAGAAACCTGGAGTTGATAAGTGCACATCTTTAATTCTTGGCTTAGCTTTGTATTCCAAACACATTGGTTGGAGTATTTGATCACTCTCTAGGTTTCTATTACTTGTGCCATTGTGCATCCCCAAATGAATGAGACCATATGCTCACACTAAGTAAAACATCTGATGCACAATGACTGCAGATGGGTGCAGCATGGCACCAAGTGAAAATAAAGGATAGTTGAACCACAACGGAAACATGAGTAATCAGAGTAGAGAAATGTCACTTTGCCTCCTGCCGCCTTTTGCATTGATTGGATAGAGACATAATTAAAAACGACAGCTGTGCAATCAATAACAATCCCCCCAGTCACCCATGGGCAGGACTGCAGACCACCCTCTCAGCACCATCTCTCTCTGTTTTACACACATAAACACACATGCCCCCCCCCCCCAACACACACACACACACACACACACACACACACACACACACACACACACACACACACACACACACACACAGGAGTAGTGATTTGTCACATGACCAAATGTGTCATGCAGCAGCAGCAGATGTTATGTAAGAGTGTCATCCCAGCCTGGCTTGTTTTCTCTCTCTCTCTCTCGCTCGCTCTTTCTCTCTCACACACACACACACACACACACACACACACACACACACACGCATACACACACACTTTGGCTCTCACCTCCAAAGAGTGGGAGTGAGGACTCAGCGAAAAAAGCCAGAAAACAGCCATGAAGAGCTCATGTTGGATCTAAAAGCCTCCTGCGTGCTCTCATCTCCTCATGCTTTCATGTGTCATCAAGACTCGTCTCAACACCTCGGCCCATTGGTTGAATCACAGTGTGAAAACTGTGTAGTAGAAGAATGCCAGTAAGAAGGCAGAACAGACATGTTGTGCACAATTCATGATGAAACTTGAAAGGGTGATTTATATTTGGTTGTTGTCATTATGGTTAGAAAGGAGTTCAAAAACCAGCTGAGACTGTGATGGGATTTTACTCCAAAATATGACACATACCAAAAATTATATTTAAAACGAGTAATAAAGGATGAATGTGAGATGGAGATGGCAGTCACAATAGCGCTTGCTCAAAATCTAAAACAAATTATGGATGCTTCTGTGAATGACCAAATTCACACTCTAGCAACAGTCAGTGGATAATGTACACAAAGAACAAAGACATCTCAGTGTATGCTCATTAGATGGCCATCCTCATAAAAAGGAAAATAGAGAATTAAAACAATTATTAATTGTTTTAAGTGGTTAAAAACTTGACAGTTTAAGAAATATCCTCATTGCCTTTCCTGTGAGAGTTTGATGAGCAGATTGACACCACTTTCATGTCTATGTCCATTAAATATTAAGCTATAGTCAGGACACAGTTAGCTTCGCATAGCACAAAGACAAGAATCAGGTGGAACAGCTAGCCTGGTTTTGGAAGTCACTACACCCAGCCAGAAAATAGTCCAGGACATAACCCTTAGTAAAACCACAACTTGTTGTTTTTACACTTCAGTTTTTGTAGATTATTGTAAACTTTAGAAGTGCTGGTAGGAGCACTGCATTCAGTTTTAATAGGGTAAACATTGAAAGTGGCATATCAGAGCCAGGCTAGCTGTTTGCCCTGATTCCACTCTTTTTGTTAAGCTAACCAGCTGCTAACCGTAGTTTCAGATTCTAGGCAGATATAAGAGTGGTATCCATTTTTTCATCTAACAGTAGGCAAGAAAGTGAGTTAGTGTATTTCCCAAAAGGCTGAATAGTTTTAATAACTGAAAAAATCCAGGGTTTGAAGATTCTCAGATATCAGTGACATGAAAAATCGTACTTTTCAGAGTGTTTGAAAATTCTTTTGTTTAGATTTATTAGAATCCATTGCCAGAGTCTGTGATCTTCAGCCCACCCTGGTAACTTACTGGACAAGCAGATTTGGGATCAGTACTCAGTTGCTGTGCCCTCTGCTTACACAGGCTTATTCCATTACAACTACCCCAGTATATGAAGTGGGACAGTATATTTATTTAGGGATCATCTGTCTACAAGTCCACAAAGTATTTAATATCCAACACTGCGGGAAGGGGTGGATGTGTAGGGATTGTGGAGGCGTAGGCATTGTAACAGTTGGAGCAACTTTTTTTCAAGTTGGAGAAGTAAATTTTATCACAACTTATGAGATCAAGTGACATCAGTGTGTCTGTGTGTGTGGAGTCAACTGTACATCTGGGGAGCCCACTGGGAAAGACAGTGGCTCTGTAAGCTCCTTTAGCAGGAGATAACTCCATGAGTGGATTAGTTGGGGGTTTGAAGCTAGTTATACCCTCCGTCCTGTCTGTGTGCCTGATGGTCACTCACACTGTGGATCAAAACCACTAAATCGCTGCTAGATCCAGACTATACTGTCAAAGAGTGACACTCAGACCCCTAACCCCAAGAACAAACACAAACACACCCAGTGAAATATACAGCCACATGTACAGCACATACACATGCTGGTGTACTGTATATACACAGAATCAGTTCCTTTTTCTGATTATTCTGATCAAGGATGAGCCAACAATTACTGACAGTTTTCTTTCATACAGTAGACTTTGAAGATACCAAATATTTGATGCAATCCACTTCTCTTGGCACTTCAGAATTGATTCTTTAGTTTTATGAGCTGTGAGTGTGCAGGGGTAGTTAGCGTTTCGTCTGACATGTTTTCCATAGCATTAAAAATTCAAATATTAGACAAATAGTGCTCCTTTACCCTAATTGACTTAGGCTTTACTGTAATGTCTGTGCACTCTGTTCTCTAGCCTCAGCCATGGTCTAAATGTAGGATCTACTTTAGGTAGGTATTCATCTTCATCTCTTCACCTGATGCATTTCCTTTGTAACTATCCTGGCAGCACCCTGAATAATAACTGTTCAGTTTGTGCCTTTGGGAAGAATTAAAGTGGTTCAAACAGTGGAAAAACTCTGGCAAATGCCAAGTCCTTAATAATTAAACCAATTTTGAAGTTATGGCTCATTCTGAAACAACATTAGTGAATAACTGGACGTCTACAGGATTATTGTACAGTTTGGTACAGGATGAAATTAGTGCAAGCACATATTTTGGAAATTTTATTTTGGAATACTCAAACTGAGTTGAAAAAGGGGATATGCACTGTAAATGATTCAAAAGTTGGAGTGGGATACAAAAAAACTGAGAAACATTGGTATCCCATTGCCTTTTAACCTTTGAGTCATTATAGGTTTTGTAATTTCCAAGAAACTCAAGGGTGGTTTCTTCTTTTTTTAGCCTTTCCAAAACCAAAAATACAAGAGCAAAAGCATATGGAATGGATAATACAGTGTATTTATCTGTTATAACGTAAACTGCAAACATTAGCAGAAGGGTGACAGAAGGGTGACAAATTAAAGACAAAACCAACATAAAGTGTCTCAGTAAGGTGTTGGGCCAACACAAGCTGCCAGATCAGCTTCAATGGGTGTTGGCATCGACTCTACACGTCTCTGGAACTCTAGAGGGATGAAACACCATTTTTCCAAAAGATATTCCCTCATTTGGTGTTTTGATAATGGTGGTAGATAGCACAGTCTAACACGTCAGTCCAAAATCTCCCATAAGTGTTCAATTGGGTTGAGATCTGGCAACTGTGAAAGCCATAGCATATGATTCAAATCATTTTCATACTCATTTTTTAGGTTTTTCCTTTAAATTTTCACCTGAGGGTCAATGCCTACAGAAATAATGTTACTAGACTCTCATTTCCAAGGCTAAGGAGCATTTCATACTACATAATTTGGAGTTGGGGTCGAGGCAGGAGGGCTGGGTTACATTAAAGGTTAGTGGCTCTTTCCTGCTCTTTGTTTGATCTGTCTGCTATGAAGACAGCAACTGATGTGCTGAAGCTCCCTGTTTTCATGGAGAATGTGCTTAAGTCTTACTTACAAGAGAAGCATCAATTAAGGTTTCTCAGCTTTCACTACAAACCTACCAAGACCTATACCTCATCAGCTACCTTCTCAATTAAATCTACCTGTAACCCAGTAGTCTCATCAAATGTCAGGTCTCTAGTTGTAAAGAAACTTTCACTCATTGATTTAATTACTGATTTTACAGTATATTTTCTGTTTCTAAATGAAGCTTTGTTAGATCAAACAGCAGTAAAAGTTTAGGATTTCTTTTTGAGTCATCCTCCACAAGTTTTAAAGTCACAAAATTGTATCAAATTTAGAGTATAGTTCCCAGATTTATGTATCCTATTAACTTTGGCGATCCCCTGACTATTTGTCAAGTGTCACCATGAGGCTGACATTCCAAGATCTCATTGCAAATGAAAACATGCTTTATATGCTTGAGTTTCCTTTTTTCATCCTTTATGTACATTCATAAGGCTACCCTCAATTTGAAGAATGATCAAAATTTAAAGTTAAAATTCACAAAAGAGTAATTAACACTCCATATGTGACAGTGCGAGCTTGTTGTTTTAGACAAGACTTGAACTGACTTGAAAAAATTTTCCAATATACTTTATTTATGTCAGACCCAGTGAATGAATGATACAGCCCCAACGCTCCTTTGTAACTTGTGTTAAGTACAGTGTCCTTTCAAGTAAATTGGAGCACGGTGTGAGAGCAAGGGGAGAGCCGGGGCTGGTAGCCTGTCGTGATTGGGTAATGGGCTTAATGTCCCATGCAGTGCTTATCCTGCCTCCCAGATGGATGATGAGGAGGTGATGGGGGGGCGTTTTTCCCCCAGGGCCTGAAGAGAGGAAGAAAACACTCTGATGCTGATTTCATCCATAAGTTAGGAAAGCGGGACAGGAAGAGATGGAGGGGAAACGGAGAGAAATGGAAATCATGTTGGTGTGCAAATGGAAAGCACTGAGCATTCCTTTTGCCAAATCAAAAACTTGCTCTACATGTGTCAAAACCTGTAAACAAAACTCTAGGTTAGGGGGGAAATGGAGCAGATATTGGGCAAGTAATTTAATAATAATAAGCCTGACCAAAATCATGTCATTGTATATGACATCCAATTTATGTCTCTAATTTCTGGCCTTGAGAAAATGTTGCTCATGTTTCAAAAAATTCACTAAACTGCCAAAGACTACAACAGTGCTTGAAATGTCCCTTTTAACAGTAAGAATTTTTCTCCCATCAGGCAAACCATAAATAGACTCCCACTGAGCCCCAGCTGAAAGTGTACTTGTGTGATTGCTTGTGTACTCATCCAAACATTCAACAAGTACTCGAAGGCAGAGAATTACCATCACTGGAGAACTGTCTTGACATTTGTTCCAGAGAGTTAGGTGCCAAAAGCTTCTTCTCTCTCAGGCTTAAGTCTATCTTCTGCTGTCGATTTGCTCCCTCACCCACAAGTGTATTACAGAGCAATCACAGAATATGTGTGAATGAGAGGTGATAGTAGAAATAGGGCAGGGGACAGGAAAAAAAATTGTGACAGTGTATCTTCTGTCAAAACGGCTTCTCAGACAAGTGCATTAGCGCTCTGAGAATTCTGCAGACACAGGAAGGCCCAGTTAAAAGGAAGGAGGGAGAGTGAGCGCAGAGAGAGAGGGACTGAAATTTAGTTAGTCAGTGGAAAGATGAAAGGGTTGTTCTTCTATCCCTCCTCTGACCGTGGGGAGGCTGGATTGATAGCTGTCACCTGCTGAGATAGGTCTCCTCCTCAAACTTAACACAGTTAAAGGTATGACTAGTGACGAGTCTGAGATGAGTCGACTGGTGAGATCATTATATTCTGACCTGCAGATCTTTTTTTTCATCGCTAGATTAAATAAAATGTTCAGAATTATAAGCATGCATATAGACTGGCAAGTCTTCCAAATACCTATGGCACTAAACACAAAGCTCAACTTACGCTTACATGTGTGCACACGTAGGCATGAGTGTGTATGTACAGAAAAGAGCATTAAAACACGGAATTAATGGTGCATTGATGTATCTGCAGGCTGTTACTTTCACAGCTGGGCAGAGGACAGCAGCGAGTCCTTATGTGTCTGATGAAAATAGAAAGCTAGCTAACACACACAACATGCAGCCCAGTGCACGCATACACATATCTCAACACCACATAAACACCCAGTCTAAGAGTGTCTGTTCTACTATCACGGTGTTTTGCCAGAAAAACATTCACATGGTGAAAGTTAATTAGGTTGCCGTATTCACTGAACTGTCTCTGCTTCTTTGCAGTTAATTGCTGATTTTGTTAGATAACTGCATCCAAAGCCTTTGATGGAGGAAGTTCTCTAAATACCATCTTTCAGCCCATTCTACGATTGAAATTTTAGGATGAAGTTAAAAAAACATACAAGTGTTACAGTCTAAATTGGTTTATGCTGTATTCTTCTTTAGTACAATTAGAGTGTAGATTAGGACCTAGAATTAAACCAACTTTGACTCTTCATCAGGGGTAAATTCCAGTAAGATATGCAGGTACCAGTTTTAGAGTTAATACAACAATTCAATCAGAAAATTTAAGTCACTCCTTATCCTATATTTCTAGAGCCATTCTGCACTTTTCTAAAACTTTCCATGGGTCAAAATGTGTCCTACTGTACAAATTTACTCTATTTTTGTGGGATCACAAAATAGAGTATTATTTTTGTGGTTATTTTTGCCACTGTATGGGGATATTATTATAGCAATATTATTTGCAAATGTGTGTGGAGTGTTGTGAAACTATCGCAACTGTACTGTGTACCAAGATTTGTAAATGTTTACACACGAAAATCCATAAACGCAAATAAGATTTGTAAATTTGCAAAAGAATTTGCAAGTAGCCATAAAATCCATTAATGTTGCTTTAAATCTGTTTGGTTAAATTTGTTTTGTCCCAAATGAAAAGAGTATAAAACAGTCAAAATAATAACTTGGTATCCTAAGGCGTACGCAGAAACAGATAGATACAGTAACCAGTTAGCTGTACCAAACTTGTTAAGGAGTGTGGATCAAATAGGAGTATGTATATGTGTGTTGGAATCTTTGTGTGCCAGTCAAACAGATTGAGGATGAGTCGAGTTCCCTACTGTGCTGGAATTTCCCTTGCTGACACTCTCACGGGAAGTCATCTCGCTTTAGACCAGACAGGAAACGTGAAGCATGAGCAACACATGCTGAGATTCTCACGTACCATTATATTGAATTCTGTTTTATTCAATATTGATCTGTTTTCTCTTTGCTTCCTTTATCCCTTCCCTTGCGACGTCTCCCAACTCCCCCCTCTCCTCTTGGCTTCCCATCTGTCCTCTCTGTGATGATGATGGTTCATGTCTGTTTCCTGATGCACAAACACTGTTCACAGTTTCTCCAAACAATTCAACACTAATGGAAATCTTCAATATTGCATGCCGAAGCCCTCTGGTTGCTGTTGATAGCCTGATATTTGAGATTGCTATGTGAGTGGTGGTCAGCTGGAGCAGAGAAAGAGCTCGGCAAGGTGTAAATAAATTAAAAACTTTGTTGGAGAAAAGAAGCAAAAATCAGTGAATGTTATAGCTGTCCATGTCCATTAAGCCAGCATATTTGAAAGAATAGATGAGACAAGGCTGAGAATTTTCCTGAGTAGTCAACATGAGGATAAAACAGTTACAGAGCAGTTTCATAAATGAATAAATAAATGAACAAAAACAAAATAACAAATAGCAAATGCAAGAGATGGAAGCAATTTGCATTTCAAATCCACACAAAATGCTTTAACACACATTGCAAGATAGGAACCATTAGCTGCCCCATCCATGTCAAGTCCAACTGATTTAGAATTCTGAAAATTCCCCAAAAACTGTGATGATCGCAATTTTACCCTCATGAATATTTTGCAGCCTTTGCACAAACAGTCATATGGTATTCATCAAGTCATATTTAATTTATTGGTGTGTAAGTTTTTCAGCTGAAAACCAGTCCATCGCATGAAAAGCCTTTAGCTCTGAGAATGTGGCCTTGGTTTTGCAGTCCACCGCTAGCAGCTGAAGGCAGCAGCCGGAGGGAATCCTGTTTACTCCCGCTCCATCTTTTTAAAGCTCACTGCATATGGATGCGCCTGGATTATGCAAAGTATCTTTTCACACACCTCTGAGTGAAGAAAGGCAGGAATACACATCTTTGGCATGAAAGGACTTTATCTTTTTTTATGGTAAAAAGGTTCCTGTCCCTCTGCTGTGCTGTTTTGTGGCCTTGCATTTGAAGCTGCACTATCATCTTCATTCCCTGAGAATGTGGATGACAAAGGTGATGCAGTGCAAACCTGGCCCCCATATATCACTTTTTGGATGGAAAAAGTAAATATGATTGAATGAACTTTGAACTTTAAGTTTTTGCTGACAATTTCTACTGCATTTGCCTGTTGTCCAGCTGTGAAAGCAGACCTTGGACATGCAGAAAATCTCCTAACTGCTATTCAAGCATCCCAGTAAGTCATGGCAGTGAGCCACCATGCACATTAACAGCAACTGAAGCAGTTAATTGGAATTCAGTCATCATTCTTTTTATTTTTTACACTTTTGCTTTTCCTACCATGATATGTCAAAATGTCTTCCATGAAAAACACAAAACAGTCCAGCTGATCATGCTTTATCATATTATTTGTCTTTCAAAACAACAAGCTAGAAAAAAGATTCAAGGAAAGACATCATATGGTCATAAAAACAGGATTAAAGAGATGAAATTCAACAAAACGAAAAGGTCGAGTTATGCTCAAAAAACAGACTAGTTCATACAACCTGTCATCTGACCAAGTCTGAAGGCAGAGCTATTTGTAGTTGTTCCGACCAGCAATACTCAAAGGAGGGGTGGAAAGTCTAGAGGAGTGAGATGCAATAATCGTTCAAATATGGGGATAATGGCGCACACTTTTGGACAGTGTTACCTGGAAAGCATTAATAGAGTTGTACTCACTTATACATACAACAAATGACAGAAGTAATTGTGTAAAAAATTGTCCGCAAAAAGAGATCTTGAGAGAGAAATTCAAATCCTGTATACTTTCTCGCCTTCACACATCTGGCCAGTTACTGTATTGAACGGTTGTGCCTCTAAGATTGTTTCCGAGAGTTTAAAAAATGTTTTTGGATGCAGCCTCCCTCAGTTCCGACTTTGGAAAACTGTGGGGGTAGAGGGTTTCAGGTACTGTTCTACCATCCGAGAAAAAAATTTAGTTGAAGCATACTGACACCTTAAGAGTACAACCATGCTGCCAGCTCTGCAAGGCTACGCTTGGGTACAGCGGTGCTTTGAGCTAAATGCTAATGCTGCATGCTAACATGCTCACAATGCTAATGTTAATATACTAATGTATATCAGGTATAATGTTTACCATGTCCACTAGCTCAGTTTAAGCACTAAACACAAAACATAACCTGCATTGTCTGAAAAAGCCATTTAAAAACATTTACTGCATTTCTGGGGGTGTTTTTAGAATCCTTACAGACTTTTCTAATCATCTGGATGAAAAACTACTCTGCATGATAAAAAAGATTTTTTAACCTATTTCCACGCTGCAGCTGCGTTTTCTATCTATGTAGCCGGTGGACTGCCATCTTTGTTTTCACTCTGAAAAAGAGGCCAAATTTACGAAAATCTTGGTTGAAAATCTCAAATGGAATGTTTTTTCATCCAGATGGTTAGAAGAGACTTTGGGGACTCTGGGATTCCCCTAGATCCACAGAAAGTGTTTTTAAACGTCCTTCTGGGTTCTTCAAACATCACAGATTAATTGAAATATCCAAATGTATGCCAATACATGATAGGTACAAAATGAGGCTAGTTTGGACCAAAGTGGTGGTCCAAAAGACCAACACTGCCATTGCTATAAAAAGCCCATATGTGTTTTACAGCAAGAAAATATCACCAGACTGTGCTTTAACAATCTGTGACTACAATGCTTTTTCTCCTGGCCATACAGAGAATATAAGAATGAATTACCTCTGAGAGATGCTGAACTAGGAATAACTGACCAGTTATCTTGCATCAGCACTTCAACCCAGCAGATACTCACAGTAAGCAGCCAGGTAGACAGAAAGACATACATATGGAAAGTTGTTTTTTTTTATGTTCATTAAATTATGTTTCAGGCATTTTGAGAAAGGCCCAGATTTATCATCTTTTCTTTTCTTTTTTGTTGTTTTTTTTTCAGTTTCTGTGATCAGTAGCTCACTGCAGTGATGTGGTGTGCTTTGCTTCTCCTTTATGGACAGAAAGACTTTCTATAACCAGCCGTCCAACACACACCCAGACATCAAAACAGCCACAGAGGCACAAAAGGCAAACATCCAGATAAGCAGCTGGCCTGCCAGTCATTGACACAGACATCCAGCCAGACAGGCAGACAGGCAGGTTTCCATTATGTTATGGGCTGGAGTGTTGATTGCTCACCACTGCTGCCTGTGTCGGGATTAGCCATTGTGGCTGGACGAGAGTGGATGGGCTCAGAGCCTGAGACGACGCTAAAAACCCCCTCTGTAAGCAGGGAAGGGTTGCGGTGTATTCACTGTGAACTGAATAAATATTGACGGTGGATATGCACTGAAGCCCATGCTGGCTCATAACCACAGAGGCAAGCATTTGAAATCTTATGCACGCATACAAAATGACAATCAGCACTGCATCTATGCAAGTGTGTATGCAGGCCCACAAGCAAACAAGTGAGAAACTACACAGGAAAACAAACAGGCTGCTCTCTCTGTGTTTCTTTCTCTCTGTGTCCATCCCCTTCCTCATCCCTCCTTCCCCAGAAAACTGGCCGGCAGGCAGCAGGGCCGGATTCATACCCCATCAGAGTGGTCAGCAGTAAAAGGATTAGCTGGGAGAGATAGCGTGACGACAAGCCAGTTTGCCGCTGTGCACTGTCATTATTTAAATATATTACACACTATGGAGGTATGGAGGTGCTAGAGCCAAACTGCTGTCAACTTAATTACTCCAAGAGCACAATTTGGCCATGGCACATTTTAATAATTTCTTCCCCCTTCCCACCCCACTCCATCCGCCCACTGGTTTAGGAGATGTACAAAATCTCGGTGCCCTTGCTGGAGCTACCTGTCCACTCAACTTTACCATTCAACTTAATTTCTGCATCTTGCACTCCTTTTTCTGTTTATTCATTTTACTTTCCCATGTTTCACATTGTGTTGATTATTTTGCTCACATTGGACTGTGGGTTGGGAGGTGCATAACATGCAGACAAACAGAATGCAATGTAATAACAAATAAAAACAATGAAAAAATAAATTAAAAAAACATAAGTTGGACACTTTTATGTGTGTATACCAGCCAAATCTGCCTCCATGTATGCACACACATACCTGGAGACCCACTAAAGATCCTTTAGAGCAGCCATTTTTAAAAAGCACTTCTCATTTTATGAACATCAGGCTCAGAGTGATCCTGCTGCTACTCAGTGCACACCATGATGTACTCTCAACTAACGTCAAGTTCAATTAGCTCCTAGATCAAATCATACAACAAGCAAACGGTTGCACTGGCAGCTGCACACAGACCCCCTCCTGGTAGGCTGCCTTCTACACTTAACTTTCTCAGCAGCATTGCTCAAGGCTATATGACTTGACTATGAATTATGTATAGGCTCATATTCTGCTACAGCTTATAGGCTAGAACTGTCATGAGCATCTGTGGCCACCCGTGACCAATGAGGCTCTTCATTGCTTATATAGCATGTTGAAGTCCCCAGAGGTGAGAGGTCACACAGGTTCAAGTTCAGGAAGATAATATTACCAGTAGATGTTAGCTGCAGATGTGAGTCCTCTGGGAGGTGGGAAATAGGATATCTTGGTGAGGAGTGTTGACAGCCCTACAGAGAAGGAAAAGGGGAGGAATGAAGAAGAAGATTTCTGCAAAGGGAGGGAAAATAGGAGGAGATAAAGACAGAGAAAATAAAACCACAATGAGAAATTAACAGACAGAGAGTCCTTAGTACAGTCACACAAGCATGAATTAAAATGCCAACTTTGTGCAGGAGAAACACCAGGGGGTGTGCACACAGTGCAGGGCTGGATCATTTTTCTATCTGTGCTGCTGAATCACACATGTATACATGTAAACACATGTATGCACAAGCACTCATACCGGGTTGTCAAATTACATTAGCTGCACACTGCTTCATTTGCATCCTGCATATTGACTATATGGTTATTATCCCTAGAGAACAGATATAGCTGTATAACTTAAACATGATGTGTTTCCCCTTTGCTTCTTCTCTGCGTAAAGAAAAGGCTTCTAAAGTCACACCTACTAACCTGCATTCAACAGTCTCCCACTGAAACTGACAAGTAAAATTCTTCTGGGCAAACTTTGGCATCTGAGTATTTAATAGCAGACGAAACATAAACACGGAATCCCCCACACTCCCTATAAGGCAGCACAGCGGGGCACATATGGAAAGGTAGATTTATCTCATTCAAAGAAGTGCATTAATCTACTTTAGAAGTCTCTCTGGATGAGATAAATGATAGCACCTGCGGTCACCTGAGAAATTAAATAGATTATTTTCTTAGTGTGCTGCAGTTCAGATGGCACAGAAGCCTTGACTTCCAGTTGTGTATTCATGCAATCAACAATCAAGTAGTGGATTAGAAGGTTTGTTTTTTGTTTTTTTTAAACATTTTTTTAACTTTGCCATTGCTTGCACAGTTGTTTCCAAGTCCAGGTACAACATGTCAAAGCGTATACAGTGGCATAGTGCAGGTGCTATGAGCCCTTAGACTTGCCTTTTATACTCCAGCACTCCATTGTATTTATTCCAGCGTCAGCCAGCTTTTTCCTTTTTGTTTCTGTACTCGTTTGGCAGTGGATAAAGGTGGAGTCATGCACCAATTACATCAACAGACTTCACAAGGCCAAACAGGTTTACAAGGCAACAAAAATGTGTGAAAAGCAGGTGAGTGGCAAGAACCTTTGAGAGTGCGAAGTGCAAACTAAGCCCAGGGGAGCACTGACTGTGAAATTAAACAAACAGCCAAATGTGCAAAGTTGGAATCAAGTATGCACATGTAAAATGCACTGCCAACATTTGGATATAACATGTGAAAATAAATGCACAGGAGATGTGAGTACAAACACTCTCGCACAAAACACACACATACACAAGGAAGGGAGTTAGGGGAGAAAAAGGAGAGATAGAAACCAATAATAATGAAGAATAATAACAGTTGGGGACCCCCAGGAAACATATGTTTTACCATCTCTATCTGCTTGAGACCAACTTAATTGGTTTTGAGAGCATTAGGGAGGTCTGTATGTGCCTGTATTGATTTCTTTGTTTAGGGGGAGAAGAAAAAACTGCTTGGAAACTCCAGACATCAGCAGGAAATAAGCAATGGATGAGAGGAGATGATACATATTCCATCACACAAAGACTGTAGTGCTTGTATTTAGAAGGTTGGGTGAATAAATGTCTGTTTGGCTGTGACCAAACAGACATTGCATGTTGGCTGTGACATGCAAGTTGAAGATGAAGAAAAAAGAAGTGAGCTCTTTTACACTTCACTTTGCCTATTTTGATAGCTCAGTAGATACAATTAGGTACATAAGTATTTGGAGTGTGACACAATTGTTCGTAATTTTGCCTCTGTACACCACCACATTGGATTTAAAACAAAGCTATCAAGATCTGATTGAAGTGTAGACTTTAAGATTTAATCCAAAGGGTTTAACAAAAAATATTGCTTTAACCATTTGGGAATTACGCCTTTTTTTATACAGACCCTCCGTTTTAAGAGGCTCAAAAGTTGAAAAAATTGAACAAACCAACATAATTATAAATATAAGGATTATTTTTAATACTTGGATTTAAATCCTTTGCAGTCAATGACCACTTGAAGTCTGGAACCCATGGACATCACCAAATCCTGAGTGTCCTCCCTTGAGATGCTTTGCCAGGCCTTTACTGCAGCCCCCTTCGGTTGCTGCTTGTTTGTGGGTCTTTCTGCCCTCAGTTTTGTCTTCAGTAAGTGAAACGCATCCTGAAATATGATGAGGTGATGTGACTGACTTGGCCATTGAAGAATGTTCTATTTCTTTTTCTTCTTTATGTTTTGGGTCATTATCCATCTGTACTGTGAATCACCGTCCTATCAGTTTTGCAATATTTGGCTGAATTTGAGCAGATAGTATAGCCCTATACACTTCAGCATTCATCCTGCTACTTCTATCAGCAGTCACATCATCAATAAACCCCAGTGACCCAGTTCCATTGAACTGGGTCACTGGTGTAAAAGAAAGAAAGAATTCTGAAAGAATTATGCGATCATCCACCTTGGTTGTCACCTTAATTGGTGTTCAAGGCCTTTTGGTGTTGCTGAGCTCACCAGCGCAGTCCTTCTTTTTAAGTATGTACGAAATTGTTGATTTAGCCACTGCTACAGTTTCTGCCAGCTGTCTGATAGGTCTGTATTGGTTTTTCAACCTAATGACTACCTCCTTCATTTTCACCAACACCTCTTTGGACCGCATATTGAGAGTTCCCATGAACAGTACCAAATGCAAATTCAACACTTGGAATTAACTCCAGTCCTTTTATCCGCATAATTTGTCATGAACTAAGGAGGGAACAGGCCACACCTGGCCACGAAACTGACTGTCAGTCAATTGTCCACTTACTTTTGAGCCTTCTGAAAATTAGGGACAACCTTGAATTAAAGCTGAAAATCTACACTTCAATCATATCTTGATGGCTTCATTTCAAATCCATTGTGGTGGTGGAAAGAGGCAAAATTACAAAAATTGTGTCACTGTCCAAATACTTATGTACCTAACTGTACGTCAGAAGTTTGGCTGCTCCCATTGCTTCTAAATAATTAAAATACAAATGCAAAGGATCAATTTCCCCAAGGAGATTAATAGCATCACATAAAATAAAGCTGAAATCTGCAGTTTATTTAAATTTTTAAAGAATCAGAATATTATGTCTTCAGCATGTTTTGCCATGTTTAAACTTGCTATGTAGGCATGGTTGGTAAGTATCATTGCTCTGGTTAGTGGCGTCATTGCCTTTACTGTTACACTCCCTCAGCAAGTGATGTTTTTTTTTTACAGTATTAGCCGAATTAGAATTAGCAGCTAGATATGAGTAACACAATTAAAAAATTTTGCAATTCATGTGTATGCGCATGATTTGAGATGTGTCAAATTAGGTGATCACAATAGGTGATCACAATATCAAAATAAATTATTTGGCTTGGAGACACAGCAGGCTACATGTTGAACTCAAATGGCTAAGGGTTCACTGAAATTAATTAAAACACAATTTCTCTTTTGCTTCACCACGTTTACAGTTGGGAATGAAAGCACGTTCTGTGTTCCTATTGGTCATTGTCAGGGAACATGTTGTAGACCTTGTCAAAATAGGAGAAAGAAGGCAAAACAAATTCTGACATGCTCTTCTTTTTGACGAGATGTTAGGAATCCCAGATGTTGTGTCAGTTGTCCACTATAACGTAAAACAAGGACACTCATTTTCAAATGCTGCCATCTATTTGAATCAGGGCACTATTGGGCTGATTGCACAGTCTGAATTTGGCATGAGATGTACTTGGTAATAATAAAATCTGTGGCGAGCTGATCAGATAAATTACCATTATCTTCCAAAAATCTTAAAGATGTTGATAATGCATTAGAGTTAGTGGCTATATCAGCAATATAACTTCTCCAGATGCTCTGGATACCGTTTTTGTTGTAGTTTTGCCATCCTAGATGATGCCAAGTACAAAAATGAATGAATTTCAACTTACCAATATCTATATACATGTATGCATCTCTAGTACCACTCCACACTCAATCACTCCAAACTCCACCTGATGATTGGCACCATGTTTAGACTTGGTCTTTCTTTTCTTTTTTTTGCTCTCTTTTTTTCAGTATAAATATATAGCAGCACATCAATCTGACAGTTCAACTTTAATGAAAACTGGCACATTGATACTTTTCATTTTTACAAACACTGATACACTGTTTGGAATCAGTACAACAATCTTTCAAGCTTTAGTATCAGCCCATATTTCAAATTTCCCATTGGAATGCGGTGGAGGATTTCTGTAGGTTGTTCGCACCATGATATCACTGTAGTAGTCACTGGAGTCATACACCAGATGGACAAGGGGCGTAGGAATCACAGGAATTGAGGTGTGAATTGGTGTGACACCACCTAGCAAGGGGTGTCGGGATAGCAATGTAAGCAACTGATTCAGGTTACCTGTTCAGAAGGCACCAATGGTAAGATACTGATCAGCCAATTTTCGCTTCTATTACATATCAAATGTCTTTTCTCTTAACCCCCATGTACAAATTGGCAACTATGGATACCCCCAGAGGATTGAAAGGTTGAACAATGTGTTTAAGAGGCAATGTATGTCAAACCAAAGAAACAAGAATATCATATTTAGGAAGCACCTTATCTTTAGTTTTCTACTTCCTTTGCTGTCCTGACACCCCCTCCTATGTGATTTCACTTCAGTTCACACCTTTTATCTGGTGACTGTGATGACTTTCACATGGCTACCATCTAACCTTAGTGACTTTTATCTGAGTAACCCAGGGAGGTTTAAATGGCCGGGATCACCCTTCAGTCAGTAAACTAATAAAGTCCCTTGAGAGTGTGTAGTCCAGTAGATAGTTTAATCAAGCTGTTGTATCACCTATATGATCTAACTACACAGATTTTTGGCTTGCAGATTTTCACATATTAACAATGTTTTTTATTTCTGTGAGTTTTGTGGATCAAAAATGAATGGACGAATATAGCATGGTATAATTTAGGATATTTGTCCATGAATTGTATACAGATGTCCTCAATCAATCAAGGATTGTGAGCACAGCCTGCTTACAATAAACATGGCCAGTATAATTTATTCCTCTCAGCTTTCTATAGAATTCTAGTTCTAAATACTTCAAAAACAGTATGCTGTGACTCCATGAAGTTTACTTTAATTAAATGATAAATCAAACTTTAGCCTGTAACTTTAGGATGCCAGCAGTGTGTTCCCACTGTGCATACATCCATGGCAGCCGGTTTGAAGAACCAAGAAAACTTGTACATTATTTCCACAATTCGTGCAGTTTTGTTTGACTTTAATAACCAGCATGTGTGCATATGTGACTATCACCTCATGTGCTAGATTTTACTTATGCATATACGTACTGTTTTGTGAACATTTTGTATTTATATGTATGGTACATGAATGTTTGTATGTTTGCATGCATGTTTGCATCAGTGTCTCGGTATTTTTGCCCTGTTGGAGCAGTCTCCTCAACTCAACACATAACCCCTATCCCTTCTTTGAAGTTCAACCTCAAAGACCAGCTTCAAAGGTTCATCTCTTACACGAGAACGTTTCTCCTTATGTGAGGAAAATATCAATAGAACTCTGCTTCTGCTATTATGATTTAATGGTTATGTTATTGAATGACTGGAGTTGAAGAATTTATAATTAGTTTTGCTAGGGAAAATCATTACCATTTGATTAGCTCAACCTCAGTGTTTAAGTGCAGTACATACTTTGCATATTAATTAGATGTATTTGTGTGCTTGAGAATTGTGTGTGTGTGAGAGAGAGAGAGAGAGAGAGAGAGAGAGAGAGAATGAGAGAGAGAGAGAGAGAGGAGAGAGGGATGTTGATGTGCAATTGCAGGAGAGTCGGCCAGCAGTTGTTATGTGTCTAGTGTGTGTCTTAAGGTTGTGTGTGTACATTCTTATAATTGAGCAAATGTGTGTGGTCAGGCACATAAAACTTGTGTGTTTCTGTGTGCATACAGTATAATATACAAGCAAATACAGCTTAGGTATGTTTTGCTTAGATTGGATTTTACAGTGCTACATGCTTTTTTACAACAAATTGATGCCAAGTGAACTAGACCACCATTAGAGCCTATGAAGTATATGTAAATGTAGTCTTAGCAAGTAAAAAGTTCTGTTAATATCCCCTCCTCAGTCACATAGCTTTTGCTGCAGAAAATTTCTCCATCCACAAACACATATAGATAGATAGATAGATAGATAGATAGATAGATAGATAGATAGATAGATAGATAGATAGATAGATAGGAAAATTGTCATGTTACAGCAGACTGGGGATAACAATAGAATTAGAATTTAAAACCGCAACTCTGGCACAGATTCTGCTCCCCCAGCAGACCACAGCACAGTAGATGGCACTCACTACCACAGAATGATAGAAGATCTCCAGCATTTTGCTGCATGCACTGAATAATCTGAGCTTCCTCATCCCCTTCTTGTTCACAGCATCAGTGTTGGTCCTCCATTCCAGTCTGCTGTTCAAGTGGACACCCAGGTACTTGTAGTGCTCGATGACTCCTAACTCCTCGCCCATCATGATAATGCATTTAGTTGCGGTTGTCCCTCTCCGAAGAGCGACGATCATCTCCTTGGTCTTGTCTACATTTAGGAGCAGATGATTCCTGCTGCTCAACTACACAAGGTTATCCACCACTTTCCTGTACTCCGACTCCTGCCCATCTCTAATACACCCCACAAACGCAGAGTCATCACAGAACTTCCCCTGGTGGCATGATTCAGAGTTATACTGGAAATCTGAGGTGTACAGAGTTAACAGAAATGGCAACAGGACAGTCACTTGTGATGCTCCTGTGTTACTAGCCACCACATCATACTCAAAACCCACAGACTAGTGGTTAGATAAAATCACTGGCCCCCCAAGGTGTTTACAAAATGCAACAGAAAAGCCACAGAGAGGTCCAAATAGTCTAGTACATGTAGGGCTGGGAAATATAATGAATTACTTAGAATTTTTGAATTTGCACGATGTATAAAATGTCAGCATTGTGAAAATTTAGTTATTACAATATGCATAAAATGGTTACTTTAAGTCAAAAAGTAATATAGTTAATGGCTAGCTAAAATAGCTGCCTAGAGTCACGACAGTTCTGTAAACTAAGACGTGAATAGTGAATAGTGAATAGTCGTGACTCCAGGTGTCTAGCTGCCAATGGCTATCTCCTAGCGAATTTAACGGTCGCATCTATGAGAGGGACAGACAGCAAAAAAAATCTACACGCTGATCTAAGCTCTCAAAGTGTGCTTGTTGATGCAGCATCATCTCTGGTTACAAGAAATAAAGCCATGGGAGTCGCCTGAACCTGAATGTATTCCTACCTGGTAGATAGTTCACACTAGTTAGCAACTGGCTGCTGCTATTAGGCTAATGTCTTGTCAAAAAAAGCACAAACATGAGCAGATGAATTAGTGTGTGCATTTTTCTGCTTTATCTGTGCCAAAACTAGTTATTAAAAGGAATGTCTTGGTTGCACTTAGTTGAGGAAACTTAGCTGTATCGGGTAACCTGTATTTTTTTTAATACATGCAATGATGTCAGCCTCCCAGATGGTGAAGGACTTTTATTTTTTCTTCTCAACTGTCTTGCATGTGAAATACTAAAAAATATAAAAAAGTTTTTGCAGACTTTAAGTCCATGAATTGTCATGACCGATGAATGATGGGATTGATTGTCTTTCCTGTAGTTTGAGACTGAACCAGCATGCTGTGAGAGCTGTCGCTTCCCTGGCTGTCTCTCACTGCCTGAAGAGATTAAAAACAAGTGGAGATGCAGATGGATGTCACTGCAAGCATTCCACTGAGCGCTCCAGTAGACCAGTTGGGGTACTAAATTTCTGTGTAGTGATCATACGTTGTTGGATGCTCATTAATCTCAAATCAAAGTTCTAAGATCAGAGTTGGAAAAGTGTCCCCATGCAGACGAATGACCCTTTATTGTCTATAACATATGGCCTACATGAACGGTATTGGCACTATGTCAATGTAGAATGTCAGTATATGGAGCCCTATAATTCAGCCACTTGTAATATTTTATCCAATGCCAATTTTTTTCAATTACATCTTTTCTGCATTGTTGATAAATTATGTGTTTTACCCGTGTTTGTTTGCAATTTCATGTATCTCACATTTGTTAAAACATATTCAACTTTTAATATAGCAGATAATCTTTGCATTAAGCCCAGTCACACCAGCATTTAAAACGGCAAAACTTCCCGGGGAAATCAATTAATGTCAATGAATTCAATAAATCAATTTGACTTTTTCGTGTCCAGTTCTACTTTGATGAACTTTGTTGCAAAAATTTGTGCTGTTGACCAATAGCAAGCGACCTTGACAGGGCTGACCTTTGAGGAGACGAAGGCCAGGAAAGTATAAAATAGGGGAAGCTATCATATCTTGTTAGCTTTGTTGCAAATCCAATATTATTTACCCCTCCTCTGTCAAAGTATAAACTGCTCCAGAAAAAAGGGAAAAGTAAGCAGACAGTTATGAGTAGATGGTAAAAATATTTTTTTTGAATAGACTTGTCAGGTTTTTGTCCCATTAGCAACCTCGCAAAAACATGCTAATTAGTTACCTTGCTAGCTCCGACAGCTTTTTCCTCCTTCAAAAACTCTTTGTTTAATGAAGTGGTGTAAAATTCAAAGAACAAAATGAAAAAGAAAAAACGGTAACTGGTTTTAATGTTGTGGCTGATTAGTGTATGTGTGTTAGTGACTGGGCTCATCTCATGACACCAGAACCTCCAAGCATTAATACAGATATACATTTGTTTTCTGGTCTTTTTTTTTTTTTTGACAAGTCATACACTAAACAGTTTATTAAAAATGTTTGTTCACAATATTTCATTAAATAAATTTAATCCGTAAATCTAGTTGTGGATCAAACAATTGAATTTGTAAGTACAGAGAATATGTAATACTTAAATTCATGGGGCTCTGCCTACAAGAACAACAGAAAAAAATGTTGATGAAGGAAAGAACACTTATAGCTTCAGGGAATCAATTCAAATTACAAGTGATTAGATGAAAACGGGTTCTCTCCACATCACATCTCCCAGCATTATGTACCTAAATCAGGTGCTTGCAGAACAAGACAGCAACGAGACAAAACGACACAATAATGTTGGAAAATCTGTTTGCAACATTAAAGGCTTCAGAACTATGAGTATGCTCCAGTCCCTTTTTTCTTCTAGAAGTGCAGTAGACGTAATTATTTTTGTTTTGTTGGCTAATATCCAGCAATAATTAACACACAGTAAATACAGTATATTGCACAACACAAAAAAGAGTTCCAGTGACTTTATATGAGAGAAAACATGGCTTAGTTTAATCTGTAAGAATGTGATGTTCTGTTGTTGCCAGATCTTAAATAACTAAAGGACTACATTTTTATGAAATCTATTCTTGTCTCATTATGTGTGGGCTCTTGCCTGTGTTTAGTATCAATTAAGTCTTCTTGTGTGCGCCAGGTGTGAAGGAATTCTCTATTTTTCTCTTTCAGAGAAATTATTCTCTTTCAATTAGTCTGTATTCAGTAAGTATCTGCATATAAAGGTTCTCCAGAGGTCATATGGTTTTGATTAAACCGAAGTAAGCATTTTTTCAGCTGCCTCAGAACATCTTCTCCAGGGTATAACTTCACTGTGGGTCTTATTCTGTGTTAGGTACAACCCAAAGTTGCCGCAGAAACAATCACCCTTTTGGTGGTGCTGTGGGGGTTAAAAAACACACATCACAGTCTTTTCTTCCAAATTTACCAACCAACCATTGACATCAATGTTTAACTTAACACATTTAAGTTATGGAATATGCATGAGATTAAAGCACCATTGAACCAAACCACACCTTATCTCACTTGACTCCTCCCTTTTTTTCTGCTTCACATTAAACTTAGCAATTTTTATTGAACATCCACTGGCAGGTTTGTATGACACATTGGTTCCGAGCAATGCTCCTAGAGAAATCAGTCAATAGGCCTGCTGACACACTTCTGACAACGATCTCTGAATTTTTTTCCCTTTCAAGCCTTAGATGTTCACAGCCAGATTGCAGAAAAATATACAAAGTTTCTTTATGATCCTGTCAAACACAGACATGGCAAAGCAAGGCACTTTTCAGTCTTGTTTTGTTGGGATCCTGTCCACGAAGCCTATTTGTGATGGAAAATCTTATTAGCTGAAGAAATGAGTTCTCAGGAGACTTCAGATGTCTTAAGGAGAAGCATTTATTGCAGCTTGATGCACCAGGGAGAGAAATGATGAGCAATACAATGTTTGAGGTCTAAGGGCATTTGTTTGAATTTTTCGTATCTTCTTAAATTTCACCTTTTAAAAGTTGCTTTCATATAACATTATACGAGTGTTTTATATCAAAATTTGCAGAAAAATCTCATCTCTTTCTAAAGTGAGGCACCCATTTGTCCTAGAGCACTGTGTAAAGACATAATTTTTCCCTAAAGCTGAAACAATCTTTGAAATTCTTCAAATCTTTTGTCCAAACATACCTTTACACATGTGGATGAATTGTTTTGGTGCTTGAAATGGGTTTACCAAAATCTTACATTCACAAAAGTAGTAGAATATATGCAGCAGTAGATAAATGTATAATAAATGTCTAAAATGAAATTTTGTAATATTGTTGTCTGTCACTCTACTTTCACCAAATGTTAGAGCGACTGAGATAAAATGGAACTGAATAATGACTTCATACTACATACCAAGCTTCATGAGATGTGTGCAAATGAAAAATTAGCATTACAACAGTTTCTTTTTTTTATGTATTATATATAAAAACACACTATTTACATGTGTGGGTTTTGGATAGATGCCAAGTGTGGTTCACTGTGCCCTGGCAGCTGGGAATCCTCTCTGTAAAAGAAATAAAAATGGAGGACGTTCATTATTATTAAGTTGACTGAAAGAAAGTTCTCACTCGCTTTCTCCTTTCTTCCTCCAGGATCCCTCCACAAACAACAATTCACACTTAAGAGGGATGTGGAGGGTGGGGATACGCTCCCATTTCACAACTCCACACTCTACACGTGAAACGTGAACAGAGGGTTTCCAATAAACTTACTTTCAATCTAAAATCACACACACACACACACACACACACACAGTCACGACTTTCATACAGAGTAAACATTTACAAATGGACACTCAATTTTGTCAAACAAAGTTAATGACTTGATACACAAATCAATTTCACGAAGCACAATTTTTCGAAGCATCCAGCATTTAGCAGGAGAGGATCACAGAAGATCACATTTATGCACAAAGTGTGCATAAATGTGATATTGCAAAACAGTTTTAAAAAACTTTATAAAAAGTTGTTTGTATAAATAAATGCACTTACTAATCTTCTCATGGATCGCTCTTACTTTGGTATTACTCTTCATATTAGGAAACAAAACCAACAGGCTCTGAAACTCCGTCATCCTCGTCACTGCTTTGCAGAAGTGCTGCAACAACTTCGTCAGCCGTGAGTTCTTCCACCATTCTCCTGGCCTCCTCGATGCCCACTGAGTGAAGACTGCAGCGTTTCTAAGACGTAGGTGGGTCCTTAGTGAATTCCTGAGTATCCATTGGTTGGTTTCACTGAAAAAGTTGACAGACAAATGAGTCCACCAACTACACATAGTGTAAATTCAATTCTTCGCCTCCCATCTCCATCTGCGAGTCTCTCCATCTGCGAGTCACCGATGATCACGCGATAATTACGACCAGAAAGTGGAGAGTCTACAGATTTGCAGCAACATTTAAACCATATTTCTAGGCTGTATTATCACAAAGATATTAATAGAACAATCGACAATGACATGCTGATGCGTCCATTGACCTCACAGGGTTAATAAGTTAACCAGAGTAGTGCCACATTACATTACTAAAGCTCACACGTTGCCAACCAAATTCCAAAATAAGGTTATTCCATTTCACCTTTATGTATAGACACCTACTGAATATAGGCTAACTGAAAAAGAATAGACTTAAAAGAGGAAAATTCCTTCACCTCAGGAATTATACATGATTTTGCATTAGATTCAGATTCTCATCTGATTAATACAAGTTCATACATACCTAACCTTGTATGTAAGCTCTTTTCACCTGCTGTACCTTTGTGTGTTTTTCGTTTTTTATGTATATTGGTGTCATCACTCTAGTCTTCGAGTCTGGTATGTCAGCAGTTTGTCGAGGTTCTTTGCTGTGTAAAAGTGTGACTCTAAAGGTCAGAAAACACCCCTGTATTTTCAGCTGGTGGGTGATCTAAATTAGAGATCAGAGAGACCGAAAAAGAGAGCCAGAGTTTGGGTGAAATGCTGCTCTCAGGTATTTTCTCTCTTTTCTCAGTGACTGCAGGGCTGACTCTTATCTGATAGGTCAGTGAGGGTTCTTCCCAGCCCCTGTGAGTGAGACCTACACATTACCAATAAAAAAATTCCCTGAGATATGGGTCGAAAGGTCATAGTCATGGTGTTGGTGTTGCATTACATTCACTGAAATGTCTACATAACCTCCATAAAGTTGAGCAGTGAGGACACTTTCCCTCATATAGCTACCCCTCTGTAGCTGTTTGGAGGCAATTCAGATGGACAATATTGCCTTTGATAGAGATGGATTTTGCCAGAGGGGATATACTCAATGTGTATATCTCTTGACTTCCTACTTCCAGTCTTTGTAGTGCAACTACTTCCAGAGTCCAATCATTAAATAAAAAGCAGTTCAATAATTAGATTTAATGTATACTACGGAGACGTGTATTTGTAGGCTGACAGATTTTTTATTTAAAACTTCCTCTGTTTAAAAGCTCCTCTGTGTGTGCAACTGGCTGGGAGCTACTCTGCTCAACAGTACCTCTTCATGAACAGTGCACTCCAAAGTCACAAAAGTGGAAAACACAGGTGCAGTTACATTTTTATTTATTTATTTTTTTTTGCATGTGCAAAAGAGCAGTAGAAGAGCAATTTATTTGCAAGCATGACACCGTGTCATTTGTATCAAACAAACCAGTTACTGTAGTTGCTGCTACCAGAGAACTGAGAAGCTATAGAATGTCCCTGACATGATCTCAGTTTTCAAGCAGAACTGTGAGGCCTATGCTGCCAAAAACTAAAGTGAGATCTACAAAGGGGACTTGCTGCTTATGAAAGGGTCTAAACTTGTGCTGTCAAGTGCTCTGAGAGAGTATGGGATTTCCCAACAATCATTATTTTCACTTGTAACTCATATCAAAATCAAATCCTCTCAGAAACTTTGAATAAAATAGGAGCTGGGAGACAGGTTTTTATTTTGCAAGAGACAAGTGAGCAAGACTAGCTGGAGTGTCTTCAAATGGCAGGGCTTTTCTTCTTCAAAGGTAAAGTATCAGTAAGAGCTGTCAAAAGGGCAATTAAAAAGATCAAAACTCTCCTCAGTATTGACCAGAAGTATTTGAGTAGCATTAGTAGTGCTTGTCAAAAAGGCCTCTGAGAATTTTCTAGAAGAGGCAGTTAAATATGTAGGTATGTATGCATAGAAGGGCACTGAGGCTGGGAAAGAGGAAGGAGTCAGTTCACATCAATGGCTTCATGACCACAGTTAAATGAATTTAACTGGAGTCAAAACAAACAACACTATGCAAGCCCACTTTAATGGGGAGGATCTCAAACACACTGAACTAATTAACTGACTCAGTTAGATTAAAGAAATTTATCACAAGGAAATAAACAAGCAATATAAATTGATGATAAAGATTGGGAAAGAAATTGCAAATTAATGCATGTTTCTATCCACTGCTGTTATGTGAATCTTAGGAGTTGGTTCATCAGGATAAACCGCTGTTGGCGCTAATTCTCTAGTGAGATGCCAAAGCCAAGTAAAACCTCTAAAGGTGAAAACATGTAGAAAAAATGATGGTAATATGGTATATTTGTTTGTTTCATGTATTAATTTGAGGAACATAACAGTCCTTCTCATCGCTCCTCATCTGATGTTTTCATCTACCGCAATATTTAGTTTCTTCAGTAAAGTGGAAGCTTCAGTGGACGTTTAAGTCTGTATATATGTAAGTAATGGTTTTTGTAAGTCTGTCTCCATTGAATTATCAACTATTCTTCCTCAGCCAAGCATAAAAATTGTTTTTACGTTACAAGTTTTCTAAAAAAAAATGTAATGTTTCCCCTCTGTTTTTTTTTTTTTTTAGACATTCGAATAGAAATTAAGCATAAAAACAGGTGGATGGAAAAGCACTTCCTTTACAGTCACTCCCCATGGCCCCCTGTGCTGAGTTTGGTTTTGCCTTGTTGGGAATGACGAGGTCAGAGCCTAGATGCCAAATTTCAATGCTGTGCATATTCTGCATTCATATTATAATCCATTCGTGTGAGTTGGCTGACTTCACTATGCTGATGTACTACTATTAGAGGACAATGCTGACCCAATAAATTGATTAATTGTTTAGTCTATAAAATGTTTTTTTCTTTTTTAAATTAATTTTGCTTGATAAATGGCTTGATTAATTTTATGTGAACAACTAATGGATTCATCAACTACTCCTTTAAGCTCTAAAAAAACCAAACAAACAAAAAAAATATTTTGAGTGATTTTTGAGTGATTAAACACATTAAACCAGTAAACCAAACACTAAAGAATTTAATTAATGAATACCAAAAGAGTTCATATGAATGTGATGATAGGAATCGATTATTGTGTAGTGATGATCCTCTGTTTCTGCTTCCCCTTGGGTTCTTTATCATTCTGTGCAGTGGCTGTGCCATTTACATCAATGCAAGAGAAGCTGAATAGCAGTTGTTTACTTCATTGTTATTTGTGTCTGTTGTATCTAAAAGGACCACCTGCTAGCTGGACTAATGGTAGAAAGCCCTCCAGGATATACCACATGCTGTTTCACAGGCTCACCATCCCGCCAACATAATAAGCCACAGTGTTGTTTCCTCTTTTCATTAGAGCTAATTTAGGAGGTTTTGGTGAAAGAGTGAGGTGGTAAATGTGTGAGTTTGGAGGACGGGAAGGGTGTTATGGTGACAAGATGGGAGGAGGTAAGTATTTAGCTCAGTTGCCATGGTGGTAGATGGTGTAAGATGGTGGTATAGAGCTCCTCTAACACTGATAAGACAAAAACACAAGTAAAACAAAATAGTGGGGCAAACACATACACACACCCATGCATACAAACATAACTAACCGCTGCCTATCCACACACATGCACACTCACATATAAATGTACCAGAGAGTCTTTGCCTCAAGCGGCTGATGTCAATAGGCCCAACCACAGTAATTCATCCCTGAGGACATGAACCAAAAAGCATTTTACACTCATCAGTGACATGTGTGTGCAGTCTTAATATGATTAAGTGTTCATATTGGAGCCTTCAGGTAGCTATATACTCAAAACAAAATGAAACTGCTGTTAAACATGGCACTAACAGCAAATGTTTGTATGCACACTGTAACTTGAGGAATGTTTAGTAATGGCACTGTAAACCAGTTGAGGAATCATAAAACTCACTAGCTTAAGAATTAGTTAGCAGGAGTACAAACAAAGAAAAACCAAACAAACAAAACAGTAGAAATACAGCATTTACGTTATAAACTAATGTGATTTTTTATTTTTATGGTTATGTTTAGGCACTCAGAGCACTTGGTTAAGGTTAGACATAGATCATGGTCTTGGGTAAATACTGTAAAAGTCAAAAGTGACTTGAGTCAAGAAACAGGAAGCGTTACTAGCGCTACTTACTTAGAGTTACTAACATTTAATCAAAACCACAATCTTTCCCTAACCTTAAACAAAGTGTTTTTTTTCCCCTAAACTTAAGCATATGCAGGACCCGGGACTGGTATGCTGTTTCAAAGTATTGCGCTTTGTATGTCCTCCATCCACTACAACCAAATATAGTTGTAATTTCTATATTATAAAAAGTAATTTCTGGCTTATTGCCACCTATGGAGCCCATCAAATACCTTGTTAAATTTCAATTAATTTTCTGCGGTATTTTATTCATCTCGAATATTACATTCAATGCAAATATTGTTCTCTCTGATAACCAAACAACAGCCACAAAAAACATCTTCGAATTTGTCCCACACACAGATATCTGATGAGGTAACTTCTTTTTAGCAATGTCACCATGTTGCCAAATCTCAGCAATTGATGTGGTGAGTTCAATGTTATTATTACTACTAGATATGAAGGCCAAAAATAAGGCCAAATGTGTAATAAAGCAGTCTGTAAAAATGAAATCCAACAAATGTAGATTAAATGAATTATAAAAGTTAAGTTATAAGTAATTAGTTATTAAAGTTAAGCCAGAACTTACAAATGGGTAACTTTGGATAAGCTCATAGAAGTATAGAGGTAGATTTTGTATTTGTCACATTTGTCTGTGTACTAGCCAGAGAAATAAATAATGCAAAAAAAAAAAATCATGCATGTTTCACCTACATGCTTGTTACGCTGTAATGTGCTACATGTCCTTAGAATACACCCCAGAGAACTGCTTTCCACTTAACCTAAATCACAGTATGACAACAAATTGCTCTGTGTTTCCCTGTGGTTTATCATTCCATGCACAGCACTGTCATTACTAGACACTGGACAAATCAGAGATAGAGAGAGGAGGCAATTACCTGGATATTGGTTTCATTCTGTATAAAAACAACATGGGGACAGCTTGAGAAAGCATTACATTTTCCCCACATGGAGCAAAAGAAGGATGCTTATATGGTAACACTAATTGGGTCAAAGATAATACTGTGAAAAGTCGAAATACGTGTACGTGCTGGAAGCATTAGCCATTGGTGTTGGTGATAGCATATGCAATCTGCGGGCATTATTGATTAGCATTAGCAATTAATATTTGCAGTTAGCATTAGCAGTTAGCATTAGCAACTCACGAGCCAATAAATGTTTCAATAGTTAGCATTAATGGTTATTTAAAGTGAATCAAGCCCTGTAAAATGTTTGTTTATTGTAGACCAAATCCAGTAGATTTTTTCAATGTTATTTTATAGATTTTTACTGTGACTTGTAAATAGTGTTATGTGTAGTTGAACTGGGTAAAAGTAAAGAACATTGTTATAAGACAGGCAGCTAGCAAAGTTATACCTGTTAGCCTGGAGAGAATTAGCCAGGGAGGCCTGAAAGCTAGGCATACTGTATTAGTAACAGTGCAAGCTAGGTTACCTAAGGCCACATTTAGACTAACTTTAGCCCTGCATGAAATAAGGCATTCATATGAATGAGGCCATTTTGGAGATGCAGCTGGGATGCCAACACATAGGACAGCATAGAGCAGAATTGTCTGGCAAATGAACCTAGCTCAACTTTTGGCACAAAGCTACACCACGTCATCCAGCAATTCTGTGCAGTGGCCAATGAAATGTACGGACATTCTTGGTAGATTACTTTGTAGAATAAAGTATTTCTATTGTTTACCACACAATTGTTGCAACAAAAGACAAAATAAATGACATGCGATAAATATATTTCAACAGTTGTTAAACACAGGGATCTGTTATTCCAATTGCCCTGCCTGAATTGTATTTCATTGTCTCACTGGTACCTGAAGCAACTTGCCCCTACCTACAGTCCTGGTTGAAATTATTGGCAACCCTGACTTATAAGTACAGAATCTAGAATTAATCCGAAATAAATGCAAATCAACCAATTTTGTGGAATCAAAATATTTTAATAATATGTCCAAGGTTACTTTACAAAAGAAAATTAAAAAAAAAAAACTTGCATAATGGCTAAATAAAATAAACACAAAATGTATCCCAGACACAATTATTGTCACCCTTCACTAATTGGTTGCAGAACCTTTGGCAACAATGGCAACCTCTAATAGTTTATAGAAGCTTCTTGCACATGTCTGCTGGTAGTTTCTGCCACTCTTCCACTGCTATTTTTTTCAGCTCTTTTAAATTTGCAGAAGTCCGTTTTGCAATGGCAGATTTCAGCTGTCTACAAGGGTTTTACGTCAGGACTCATTGCTGGCCAATAAAAAACAGTCCATCTTTTCCTTTTCAATCGTTCTTTTGTAGTGCTGGATGTTTGCTTTAGGTCGTTGTCCTACTGAAAGATTGAAGACCTTCACCTCAAACCTAGTTTTCCAACTGGGGAACATATTTCACTCCAAAATGTCTTGGTAACTGTCTGATTTCATCATTCCTTTGATACATTTAATGCCTCCAGTACCAGAGGCACCAAAGCAGCCCCATGGCATGATACAGCCTCCATCACATTTTACTGTAGAGAATGTGTTCTCTCCTTATGGGCTTCATTTTGTCACATATAAACAAACTGATGTACTGAATTCCCAAAGAGTTCTACTTTGGTTTCATCCATTGAACATTATCCCAGAAAGACTGTGGCTTATCTATGAAAGGTTTTCCAAACAGTAGTCTTGCCTTTTTGTGCCTTTCTTTCAATAGTGGTGTCCTCCTTGGCCTTGCCTTTTTTTTTTTTCTGATAATAACATGTCTGATGCTCTCAAATAGCTCTCTTGTCTTCACCATTGTGAAAAAGAAACTGGAAACAATCAGCCACTTATTATGCAGTAAACCATCATTCATTGCTTAATTCATGTCATGTGTACACTGAAAATTAATCACAGGTGAGTCATCGTTTTTTTTTTTGAGGAACTAATTTAAATTCCTCAAAAGGGTTTCAAGCATACATTTTATGTCTGTATTTTTTATTTCACGATATGAAAGCATTTTTTGTTGTTGTTGTTATTGTTCAGTAACAAAACTGGTTAGTTTGAATTTATTTCTAAAGATATTCTAATTCTGTACTTAAAATTCAGGGGCGCCAATAATTTAAACCAGGACTGAACTGTATCCTAGCCACTAAAACTGTGAAATCCCTGTTCAACTCAGAACTTTAAAGTAGCTAAGGAAAAGAAATCAATTTTGACAATTAATCCATAAAGCATTAGAAAGACTCCTACACCTTCTCTTCCCTGAAGAAATTAAAATAAGGTCTTAAGAAAATAAAATGTACAATAACAAATTCCTTATCTTGACTGCCTGTGGGAAGAAGCTATAAAAAATAATGAAAAATAAGGGAATATAATTAAGCGAGAGAAAGGGAGATACCCACATACAGTACACACATACACACACACACACACACACATATGTAGAGGTTGGCACACAGAGTGAAAGAAAGGCAGAAAGATATAAGTGAATATAAATGGAAGACACAGAACGAAAAAAGATGATGACTGAAAGAGATACAGTAAGACTGTAGAAGAAAGAACAGAAAGAGAGGAAAATAGGTGTGAGGAGCAGAGAGGGGTTGGGAGAGCTAGTTGGAAAGCTCCCCTGCTAAATACAGTTTAATTTTGTACTATTGTGTAGTTCAGCCAGCTTGGCAATTATATCCAATGTGCTTTTGGCAAACAATCTGCAACACAGAGAAGCTTTATACAACTGAGTTTTGGGATAATTACATGTAAGTATCTGTTTGCTGGCAGGAAATTTAGTTACAAATGCTGACACATACTGAAAACTATTCCCATTTGGAATGAAAAATTAAACTCAAATATTTGTAGTTATTGTGAGCGGAAAGTTGTGCATACACAGGAAAACAGTTTTGGAACTGCAGAGTTGAATGTTTTATTTCTTTACCTTACTTGTTCTCAGAGTTTGCGACTAGACATATCTTCACTAGCACACATATTGCAAACACAAACTGAAACACACACACACACACACATATATATATATATATATATATATATATATATATATATATATATATATATATATATACACACACACACAAGTAAAAGAGAAAGAGACAAATACTGACTTAAGCGGTCAAGCACACACAAAGAAACACACACTCAAACACACTGACAAAGGCAAACAGAGGCACACTTATACACAAGTTTTTATGTTGTAGTTTATGATGTTCTGAAGCACTTCAGACTGTGTGTTCCCTGACAGGAGAGGCATTGAGCCCCCCTATTGTTCAGCTCAGTAATATAAGAACACACTCCACAGGATTCAAGGCCTACTTTCATAACTCACTTCAAAAGCCACCAGGATACACACCTCTGTCTTTATCCCCTCTCAGAACTCTTTTTGCACCCCACTAACTTCCTCCCTACTTCTCACCATTTGTTATGAATTTTCATTCACATAACCTTCCGCAAGTCGGTTTTTGCCTTCCTGCATCCCCCCTCTCTTCAGCCCACCTCCTTATCCCTCCATTCCTCTCTTCTGCTTCACCTATTGTTTACTTCTCCTCCCATTTCCCAGAGAAAGACAGAGGCTTAGCTTGTGCTGCCAAAGGGCTGACATTGGTAAACAAATTTTGGGAACTGCAGAAAAAGAACACTATTCCAGGTAGAGAACCTCATTTCCCATGACCACAGGGGTGTGATAGAAAAAGATTATGTCGATACCAAGGAGGCTTTTTGTATAGTTGTAAATCATAACAAATATAAAATGCTGTGCAAGTATTTCACACCACTTTCATCAGCGCTCTCACTCATACTTGCGGCTCAGCCAAAATCCATTAAACACTCTGCTTACTTGATTGCTTGAGAGGCAGACCCTGTGCTGTGATATTGAAATTATTTGGACTCATTTGCATGGTGTTGGGTTGCAGTATATGTTTGTCCTCAGTCAAGTGGAACATTGAGTTCTTGAAATCTGATTGTCTCCTGAACCTCATTGCTTCAACTTCAGAGTCATTTATACATAAATTGCAGCCCATTATTCTGAATTTAAACTGGAAATGTTCAGAGGGAGTGATGTATACCAAGAGGTTGGTGGAAGAGTTTGAAATATAAGATCATAACTGATTGTTTGCTAAGCCCTGCGCCCCGTAGTTACTGTTGCTAAGCTTGTTTAGCTTTTTCTGTAAAATGATAACGGTCGTTGATTTACCATGAAAATTCATAGTCACTTTTTGAAACAAGGTTTTCTTCACTTCAGACAACGGTTGAACGGCAACCATCAACTTTGATGGTTAAAATGACTCATGTCTAGGAAATTTTATCAGCTGCAGCTAGTTGGCTACACAGTGGATATGCTATCATGAATGCATCTTTTTTCTTACATATCCTGTAACCACGGATACTAATTTTGTTTTAGCAGGCTACTTAACATTAGTATTAATGCTTTGTAACTATGGTAGGTTGTAAACTACTTAGATGGACAAGCTAATGACTGCACCTCTCATTAGAGCACTCTTTAATTCAATTCAATTCATTTCATAGGAAATGCCTTCACCCTTCAAGTTTGAACTTGATCGCTAACCTGATTAGAGGCATCACAGAGCCAGCAAGGACCAAGATGCAGGGTGTTTTACTGATGGATCACAGTGGGGAAGGGAGGGGGAGACGACCAAGGGACCCGATACCATCAGGCCACCCTGACGGTCTGAAACAGCATATCTGAACGAGTGACGCTGGAAGAGCAGACTGTGTTTGTCCTAATGGGATCCTAGATCTGCATCTCGGAGCCTTCGTGTCCCTGCAGCGATCCTGATAGCAAACACTGGCAGGTCAATCAATGGTGATGCCTTGCCTCTCTTTACTTTGCTTCCTTCCGCCAGGCTGTCAAAAAGTGTTCAAACCACAGCCCTAGCTTGAGACTAACTGGTTGTAAAATAGCTCAACTCCAGTGCAAGATGATGTCAGTGCAACTGTTTATCTGCAGAAGTGTACTTTATAATCTGATGATCTGTTGGTTTTACTTTGCGAGTTGATGAGTTGGAGTAAGCTGATAAAGAATAGTACTCATCTCAACAAAATTAAGATAAAACATTTACTTCGTGAATGAAAAAAAAGCTTAAGCAATTATTTCTGACAAAAACAGAACTTCGTTCACATATTTATGGATACCAAATATTTAAGTAAGCTTACACTGTCTGTAATTGGTATAACATATGGTAACAATGGACTAGAAAATATAAAACAGAATTTCTTAATACTAGTTTAACAACAGTATTCTTTAAACTAGTTGAATGCATTTGCATTGGACTGCAGGCTATATTATCAAAAAGCATAACCAATCTCTTTCAAAGGTTGTACATTTCAAATGCAGGGCCCTGTTAATTGACATCAGACAGGGAAATTTATCGACATTCTGTTGCGTGACTACAGATGTATGAAAAAAGTGCCCCGAAACAGCATCTGTCCAAAGATACATGATTTCAATGATCAGAATCAGACACACTTTCTCATCAAGTTTGCCAAGTTTACCCAGCTTTTACAACTGATTGCATTACTGTTTTTCCATTTGAAGCTAAAGTACCCAAAAAACATCATAAAGGGTCCTACATCCTATATGTAATAAATCAAGAGAAAGTTCAGACTCTAATGTCCCATATCTCTGACCTAGGTGATGTGATATTATAGACCTAGGAAGCTATAATAACATTATTGATCCACTATATCCATCGGGATGCATACAACAATTTTATATGGAAACCAATTTCTGCAAGGGAAGGAAAAAAATAGATGGAAAGGTACACATGATTAAAGAAATATAATCACGGTAAGTCAAAATTCTGATATACTAATTAAAAATTATGTGATAATAAGTAAAAAGTTTGACTAAGTATCTCATAATTGTGATTGAGTAAAATATTTTTTGTTTCTCATAATAATCTTAATATCTCATAATCCAGATTTACATAACTATGTTTTTATCATGCAGTCTTTCTTTATTTTTTCCATATCATTTACTTATCATCTCATAATTTTGAAGTTTGATTTAGTAATTCAAAATGTTGACTAACTATTTCAATTTTGATTTAGAGAGTAAAAAGTTCCGACTTACTAATGCGATGAAAATTTTTTGAGCTAATGGAAGAAGTTTCCGGGAGACCTCAGAAGTCTTAAGCAGAAGCTTGATCCGGGAAAATAGAGATAACACAAAAAGTTAACACTGTGTAATGCCACCCAGTTCGAAAGGAATCCTATATATGGCCAGATATATAACTATGTATATCACATCAAACGGACTACACGTCCAAATAAGGTTATTCTTCATGGGACTATATAACATCCATACAATGTGTGAAGATTCTATTGGGTACTTAATCCTAAGCATTAAACCATGTGTTACCGAAATCATGTTGAATATCCCAATACCTCTGTCCTACTTAAAGATTACTTCTGTAATAACTGATCATGAGACACAGAGGCTGTTTGTTATTGCTATTTAACTGATCATATCCTCTACTGCATGCATATGGTAGTTCCAACTTGGTTGCTAAGGCAACTGCCATTGGGGAATGCGCGAGCTAAATTCTTTCAGACTGCTAGAGACAATGCACTATGCTTTTAGTAAGTGACCTGAGAGTGACCTGCGGACACACTGCCTAATACTACCTTACAAGACCTAAAGAAGGAAAAATGTCTTCAAAGCTGTCTCATGATTTTGACTTCATAACACAACAAGTTAAAGCTTTGACTCAGTTTCTCCTAATTTTGATTTACATAGTTATGACTTTGATTTAGTAACTCAAAATATCAACTTATTATCTCAATTTTGACTTAGTAAGTTAAAGAATTTACATAGTATCTCATTAATTTGACTTACTGAGTCACAATTTTAACTTAAGTATTTTTATTTTTATCATGCCTAACTTTCCAGGTTTCCAGGTCGGCATAAATGGGATTCCATCATTTTACCATACTGCATTGTGAGAAAAACACTTCACAGTGTTTTGCTTAGCAATTCTTCTAATATTTTTTTTTTTAGAAATGCTTCTGTGGATTGTTTAATTGCTTATTTTTGACCTTTGTGGAGCCCCTAATGAACACAAGGACCCTTCCTTTTAAAATACACATTGTCTAGTATCCTCTCGTCTTTTTCTCTTTGAAACTCTCACAATCTCACTTTCTCTTTCCTCCTTCCAAAGCATAATGTCAGACAAGTAGATTGGATTTGCCAGAATGCATTTCTATCCACGCCAGTGGGACCATATCTTCCCAGAGCATCCATCCATGAGGTGCTGCTTCAGATGGATTCCACCTCTTCCAGGGCCAATGTCTGTCCCAGCTCCCATTATGTGACCCCAAGTAACTCATCAGAATATGCTATTCCAGAGTCATAGAAGGCAGTTTTTTCCACTGGAATGTGTGCAAATGTAAATTGGGGGTAAAAGTGAAATATATTATTATAAATGACAAAAACCCATGGTTGCTTGTAGTTGGGAAATGTTTTTCAACTTATTTTTTTCTAAAAAGTTTATGTTTATAGGGTAAAAACTGTCTGCAATATTGCAAGTACATACTGTATTCTGGTCAGTCCTAGCTTGTGTGCTCACTAGGAACCTGTCAAATAAAGATCAGGACGTGTCCGAACTGAAGGAAATATAGAAGTAAGCGGTTAAAAAAACATATTCAGCACTGTGTTCTGCTCACGTGCTGGCTCTGTGTTTATACTTTTTGTTCAGGGTCTGTATCAGAGAAATCGCATTTTTTTCTGATCTCACTGAGTTTTGTTTGTAAGCCTCTCTGCCAGTGAGGGATTGAACACTGGGAAGGTAAATGTGTGGGAGCCAGACGATGGAGGCATGAGTGTGTGAAGCGAAAGAATTGTGAGACGTGCTTGTTGAGCCTAAACTGCAACCTGGACACGATTATCATCAGCCATGTGGGTACAAGCAGCATAGACATGCACATACATATGAACATACATAAGATCTTAGCGAGATGGTTCGATAAAAACAACTTGTGCTCCCTTACACATAAACACACAAACAGAAGGTTAGGCCCAGTGTCGAGAACTTCTTAGTATAGTAGGAAGACATCTGCATATACAAGATGGGGTGAGACAATATGATCAGTGCTGTGGCAAGAGAGGGCAGCTTAAAGCTAATGGCATGTGATGCCCTGCTGCTGGCTGAAATCTGTTGTGGCCATCTGTTCTGCCTTGATGGTTTAAAACTCTCTCACTCCAACAGGGGCAAACCAGTTAAAAGAAGCAGTGTATACCATGAAATGCTTACATCAAGGTTTGTAGAGCCTTGAGGTAAATCTCCTGGGATCCTACGGTTTACTGGGGTAAACAGCCTTCAGTCGAGCTCACAGTGAATGAAGAGATTTGCAGAGCAAAGTGCAGTTGAAATATCGTGACACGGCAGGTGCAGCCAGATCAATGATTCAGTAAGGCTTAATCTAGGTTTAATAAATGCTGTTTTGCATTCAGAAAAGGTCATGTGTAAGTGCTGCAAAATCAGTTAGCTATTTGCAGAGGGCCTTGTCCCACCAAATTACATTAACCTGCGTGATAGTCTTACATTTGAGTCATTTTACCTCTCTTTAAAACATAATTTCAGATCTTAGAACAGCTGAAAAAAGAAAGTTTATGGTTTACTATACAGAGCTATATATGGACCAAATGTGAAATTGTTGTATTGAAAATAATAAGAGAATCATTAACATTGTATGAAATTTTCACATACATATATATACATTTGCAGTATTTGTGCAATTAATTAATAGGTACGATATGAAGATGAAAATATGCAAGTGTCACCATAAAAAACTGCACCTTCACTGTCACCTCAGTTGTTTTTCCAACTATGTAGGTTCTCCAGAGAGTATTGGTGCTTTTATAAAACAAGAATAACAGTAATAATGACAACAGTTCCTTGTTGTACTTCATACAACCCCCTTTCATACAGGAAAAGTGCATATGACACAAGTCTCCGAGACATGCAGTTAAACATTGTTGGACCCATCCATAGATATTTGTTACCTTCTCAAGTTATTATGATTGAGACTGATAGGGCACTGGGCAAACCTTATAATGTCAGTTATTGACTGTTATATTACATTGTTATTCAGGTCAAATGTTTATAGTTGTTTGGATGCAGGTATATGTGACCAAGCGTTTGGGTGTGTTTGTTATTTAAAGAAAATATATGTTTGAAAATACTAGTTAAAATAGATAAATAAATAATTTAAAAAGATATTTCAAATATACTGTATATCATCAGTAGTACAAAAAATCCCTCTCCTAAATGGAATTAAAAGAATTGGGTTACTTTTATTATGATTGTACGGGTTACAGGCTGTGACTGGGTTACGTGTTGTCATTCAAATCTGGCAAAACTGGCAGGTTAATTGCTGGTTGCCACCATTAGCGGCACTCCAGACTGCACTTCAGCTCCATACACTACACTGCTAAACTGTAGAGTTACAGTACATGATTACAAAACAAAGTTTCACATCTCTTTTTCTGCTCTTATATTATGCATGCTGCCTGTCTGACAGTAGTTAATTTGCTTCCCTAATATTTGCAGTAAGCAGAGGTTACATCAAAATTGTACACCTGACCTAAGCAATTATGTTCCTTAAAACAAGACTGTGTAACTTTTGCTGAGCAGCAGCAACAGTGGCAGTGCAGCCACAAGCGTTAATTACAGGACCACTACACAATTAAACTGTGTTTGGCTCCAAGTCAGAGTGGTGAAGGGTACTGGAGGCAGCGTATCCTACGCAGCTAACAGCTCATGTAGAGAAAGCATAGCCTCTCAAGCGCTCATACAACAAACACAAAGATCATCTCAATAGAAACTGGCATTCGCGCTGATCACCAAAGTCAAGTCAGCATATGGCTAATTTCATTAACGTGACCAAAAACATCTGAACCCACAGCAGTTGTGCACTAAAATGTAGTAGCTAGGAGCTTGCTTCACACTGACTACTTACCTTACTGTGTAAGTAGCAACAGGAAAGAGTCTTCCCTCAACACGGATGACAACCCAAGCTACAGCAACTGGCAGTTAGTGAGTTACACAACATGTGAATATGTCACTCTAATGTTACAATCCACAACATCTTCACACACCATGCAAAATACAGCCTGGTGGCTGCTAGTATGTAGTTTAGCTCTGTTGATGACCAGCTAAGTTACAAATGTAGTATGAGGCCTAAATTTGATTACTATTGGTGGTAACATTATGACAAAAAATAACCCAGTCATGCTAGACTATGGGGTAGTTTAGTAACTTGGTGTTAGGTATGCTTCCGCTGAATAAAACTCTGTTAGTTTAGTTTGTAGCATTCACCTTCCTAACATTAGGAAATTGAATTGGGGCCACAAACAGTAATGATAGAAAAATGTAATTCCCACAACAAACTAGAGAGTAGAAGCCAGTGTTAGAAGTTACATTAATGGTTGAGTAAATCAGACGACATTGCTAAGTCTGTTCAGAAAGCCAGCTGTTGCTTCACTTCTTTCCATCTAGTTGTTTGACCAAGGGTTATTCTTGTCATGTTCCGCCATTTGTCACTTTTTGCCTGTTAACCCTCTGCCGATCTTACTTTTTTCTTCTTACTTGTAACGTCCAACACTGTGGTTGATGGTGGCTCTTCCATTTCCACTAATGTGTTTGTTGTGGTAACCCTCCTTTTTGTTCTATTATGTTTTATGGTGGTTGGGAAACTATGTATTGACTCACTACCGCAAACCCACTGCTATGGAGTGTGTCATCGGTGTATTTGTATTTTCATCAGAACCTTTGTTCACACCTTGTTGCTTGGGAAAACACATACGTTGGCACATCTGTTCTCACCTGACCGTTTTAGAAAAACTAGGCCAAAACGAAAGAACAGTGGTGAACAGTGGGTTAGGTAAATTATTTTTATTGCTTGGAAATCTAACTTTTGTTTTTTATTAAAAAGCATCTACTTTTTGTACAATTAAAAGTTACATAGTTTCACTTTAAGTCCTAAAAGAACGTCTGAGTCTTTGTTCATGATAGTTTTAGAACTATACACAGAGTGAAGGACATTACCTGAACTGTTCATCATAGTTGCTATGGGTAACATTTAGAATATATTAAAATAAAAGCCCCTCCAAGAGCCGTAGATAGCAAAAACAAGGGCTGAGCATTCTTGGGAGCGTAAAAAGTAAGTCTATATGCCTCTTCCAGTTTGGGCCTCCTGAACTGGCACTTACAGAGGCATTGACGCACACATAACTTCCACTCATAACTTCAGAGCTGTTGACATTCACTGCTTTCATCAAACTTTTCTTGTAAGTCACCACATGATGTAAAAAAAAAAAAATCCCTGAGGCAGGAAATATTTAAAAAGGGTCTCAATTACAAGGCCAAGGTTTTTCAAGATGCTTCTTGAACATCTGTGCAGCACACAGGCAATTTGAGATAAGACTTGACAGGGGAAGTTATTTAGCAATATGGATCAGGCCTAATGAATGTATGAAGTGAATCTCAAGATGTAAAAGCACCTGATGTGTGTATTAAATACAACTTTTATTTGAGCCCACATCATAAAACTTATACGTATGCACTTTTACTTTATAATTACACACATTTCCAAAGATCTCATTTGTATAGTACAAATCATCCCAGGCTGTGAGTATCCATGTTGCAGCCTCACAGACTGTAGTACCGTGGTTCACTGAAAATGCACACTGATTTATTTTATTCATTTCTTCTTTTTTCTGTGTGAGGGGAAGTAATTTGCTATAATGCGTGATCAGGGTATTTTGAAAGAGCCATTTCATTTCACTGTGCTGGTACCTTTCTTTGTGGGGAAGCCCAGCTGTTCCTGTTCCTCTATCAACACCAACCCCTGAAGCTGAGAGATTCTGCTGCTGCTCAAGCTAAATGAGACTTCACACCCCTTCCCCTCATCTTTTCACCCTTTCGTCTTCTCACTGTAGCTTTTTCTCATTCTATATCTGTCTTGCACTCACCCTCTTTTAGTTCTGTTTATCTGGAAAAATAGCCCAGAGAGAGGCAGACTAAAAGTCACCGATATGACTTATTGAAAGAAATAGTGATGAAAAACAAAAACAAATGAAAAAAAAATGTGTGCAACATGTGAACTCAGATGTGAAATGTCAGCCACTGAGAATCCGAGTTCATCATGAGCCTAATTCATTCCAGCAGGTGTTTGCAGCCTCAAAGCCAAGTTTAAAAGGAGAACAATAGTGTCAGCTATTGTTATAATTACGGTTTCAGTGGGTGAATAAGCAATAAGTGTAACCACCCACTCTCTGCCCACATTTGTATTTAATAAGTGGTTTAATGCTGTTTCCATTTCAGGCATTTAGCTCATTTTGCCTGGCAACAGCTGTGTCCTTAACATGATGATTCTACTTACCATTGTCTAGCTGTGAAGAGAGAATAATAAGTATTATGGTTTACCAGATGGACATAGAGCAGGTGTTAGTCTGTTGGTATAAATAAATAAAACACCTACAGCAGATCTCTTGGTTCAGCAAAAGCTGCAGTGGAAAAGTTCATAAACTAAATATTTACTGGGATGGGTCATAACTTTGATAGTGTGTTAGAATTTCTGCAAAAAACATTTTACCAGATATAAAAATAAAACAAATGTTTAAGTAATTAAAAAAATCCTCAACTTTTTATTAATAAAATAATCAATCTTACTACTTATAGGGTTGAAAGCTTCAGAAAAACCTAGTAAGTGGACCTTAGGTGTGGATTGTTTTATCAAATTATTCTTTCCATGGTCAAGATGCTATGAGAACGCAGACGGGAAGTCCTAAAAAGATGCTATGGATGAAATTATAACGGCTTCTGCATTTTCACATCAGCAGATTCATGTGCATGGCAAGTGAACAAACTCCCTCTAGTAATAAGGGACTGTATGATATAGTTCAGAAAGGCTCAGCTGGGGTTGTTTTGTCAATCAACCATATACTTGATCAACCTTAAAACGAGTTAAATTTATATATAGAGAGTAAATATAGTAATTTTTTTAAAATTTACTGATTCAGTCCTGGTTGAAATTATTGGCACCCCTGACTTTTAAGTACAGAATTTAGAATATCTTTAGATATAAATTCTAATTAACCAATTTTGTATTATCATAGTATTTAATTATATGCCCAAAGTTACTGAACAACAACACTTTCATATAGTGAAATAACAAATACAGACATAAAATATTCACTTGACACGATTAATGGCACCTTTTGATGAATTTAAAGTAGTTTCTCAAACAAAATAAAAAACAAATAAGAGTCATCTATGCTTAATTTTCAGTGTTCACATGGCCTGAATTAACTAATGAATGATGGTTTTACAGCATAAAAAGGGGCTGATTGTTTCCAGTTTATTTTTCACAGTGGCAAAGACAAGAGAGCTGTCTGAGAGCATCAGAAATTTTATTATCAAAAAACATAACAATTCTAGAGGCTACAAGGCAAACGTCAAAGATCTTAAAATCCCTGTTTCAACAGTTGGTAATGTAATCAAGAAGTTTCACAGTCGTAAAACCGTTAAGGCACTTCCAGAACAGTGTGAAGAAGAAACTCAATGAGAGAAATCTGCAAATTGATGCAAATTGTGGAAAAAACACCACACAAAGCTCTTAAGAGCTTTAGGCTAATCTGGAGCAATCTGGAGTGGTGGTTTCAGCCTGTACCATATGTTGCACTCTATCCCAAGTAGGGCTCCATGGGCGAAGGCCAAGGAAGAGACCACTACTGAAAGAAAGACACAAAAAGGCAAGACTAATGTTTGCAAAAACTTTTATAGTTAAGCTACAGTCTTTCTGGGATAATGTTTTATGGAAAGATGAAACCAAAGTGGGGCTCTTTGGGAATGCAGTGCATCAGATTGTTTATAGGTGACAAAATGAAGCCCAAAAGGAAAAGAACACCTTACCTACAGGAAAACATGGTGGAGGTTCTATCATGCTGTGGGGCTGCTTTGCTCCCTCTGGAATTGTTGAATGTATTGAATGTATCAAGAAATTATGAAATCCGAAGATTACCAAGGCATTTTAGAGCGAAATACGTTCCCCAGTGACAGAAAACGAGGTTTGAGGCAAAGGTTTTGGGTCTTTCAGTAGGACAACGACCTAAAGCCCATATTCAGCACAAAAGAATGATTGAAAAAGAGAAAAAGAGTGGAAGAAACTACCAGCAGAGGAGTGCAGGAAGATTCAAGATGGCTGCAAGAAACATTTAGAGGTTGCCATTGTTGCCAGAGTTTCTGCAACCAAATACTAATGAAGGGCCAGTAATTGTGTCTAGGAGGCATTTTGTGTCCAAGCAACCTTGGACATTTTAAAATATTTAGACTCTACAAAATTGGTTAATTTGCATTTATTTCTGAAGATATTCTAAATTACATATATATATTTCATTTGATATGACAGTGAGGCAGACAATGAATAAAGAAACAAGGTTGGCAATGACACTAAACAATAGGTGAAAAAGGAATACCCGTCATCAAACAAGGCTTTGAACTGAATTCAGCTCCTTTTATGCCTTATGGAAAATGCTGTGTCATCTTTATAAAGACATTGGGTGACACTGGGTGTAGACTAGTAGCAATGGTTGAGTTAAATAGTTAATAGAAAATGTATAGCCAAAAACTCTTCTGTCTACGGATTTCACCTGTCTGCTTGTGCTGAGACATTGTGTAGAACAGCTGTGATTGAGATGTGTGGTGTCTGGCAGCTTTGGCCACTCAGAGCTAAAGACCTATGATGTGCCTGTATATACTGTAAATACTATGTTTCATCTATACAAAAGGTCTACTCTGACAAGTAGGCCTTACACCTGAAATGATGGGTTTAAACCAGGAACAGAGTGCAGAAATACCTTTTTGCTCTGCTGTGAGTAATGTCTCAAAATTTATAATGAAAGCACTTTCTCTTTCAGTATGCTATCTCAATTTTGTAAAATAAATCAACAATTTGTATAAACATTTGTTACAAAAAAAACATGTTCACCAATTCAGAAAAATGTGCCTATTTGCTTTTTGGCTAAGAGTTGGATGAGAAGATCATACACTTCTCAAATATGTTTTGGGAATTTTACTGAGCTTTAAGTTATTTTTGAGAAGAGTCTTGTTCCACATATGCACATGCACAGTTATACACATCCACATCTGGGAGCTGCCCTCTGCAATCACCAATCTTCTGACCATTAGCTGCTGAGCGCTTCCACTGGAGCAATTTGAGGTTTCTTCCCAGCTCAAGGACAACTAAGCAGCAGTTACTGAGGGAGTAGTGGGCCCTTTTCATTTTCATTTTCAACCCAATCTGCCAACCTTTCATTTACCAGCCCATTCCCTAACCTCTAGGCGGCCCAGGTGCAACCTAGTCTTTTTCACTAACACTTCACTTTACACTTATAACTCTGTGCAGCCACAGTGTAGTCACAACCTACTGCGGCCGCTGAGCAGCTCCACTGAGGTAGTTAGGGGGTTAACTGCCATTTTCAAAGACATCTTGACAGAAGCTGCTCTTTTAGTCTGCTACTGTGTCAGAGTGTGCCTTTGACATAATTACTGATAACAACTTGGACATTAGCAAAACTACCGAGCAGACATGGATAAAAATATGGTTTGACAACAGATTGAGATAAAAATAAGGACAGAAACAGTTGAAAGAGAGAGACAGAGAAATCAAAATGGCTAAATCTTTTATCAAATAAAATAACCTATTTTTCTATAATTTCACCAACAACAAAATGTCTTTTTTAGTTCTAAAAACCAAAATAGGGTGTAACAGTTTTGAGTTTCTGTCTGCTCATTCATCCTGTCATTCATTCAATCCCATTGTTTTTGCATACAGGTTCTAATTCTGCTGTCATTTCAGACCCTGCCACGTCCACCTGCATGCCTTTCCCACTGGTAGAATCACCTGACCTGCTCCTCCTCTCCACTCACCTGGTCACCTGTTCCCCATTCCCTCAGTAGCTCCCTAGTATACTTTACTGGTCCATTTCTACTTGCTCTCTGCCAGATTTTCTTTGTGCCAGGTACCTTAGCTTTCCAGCACCATGTTATTTGCCTGCCTGGTCTGATTCTGATCATGTTTTGGACCTTGCCTTTGTTTATACATTTTTTTGGATTTTGCCACAGCCCGGCTCTTTGTACTTTGTTTGCCTGCTTGGATTTTTGTATCCCTCTTTTTTTTCTAAGTAAAGACTCCTACTACTCTGCTATTACATCTGCCTCCTGAAAACCATGACAGTACAAGTTGGCCACCATGGACCCAGCAAACTCGTCAGTAAGAGGCTGTTTGCTCTGGTGGACACCTTTCATCAACATAAGCACCAACTCACATCGGTGATGGGAAAGATACAAGATCACTCCATCTGACATGACCAGTTCCAGGAGTGGGCTCAACAGCTGGACTCTCCAACTCAGCCTCAACTACCTCGACCTCCTCCGGCTCCTCCTCTCCACACCATGTTGCTTCTCGGGAGTCTCGTGCATCTTCCCCAGAACACTACTTCAGTGAGCCCAGTGGCTGCCTGACTTTTCTGATTCAGTCCCCCATTTAGGCCAGTTCTCTCGACAGCTCCGGTGCACCTTAGCATGTCATGTAACCATCATGAGACTCATCATTTTAGTTGATTCTTGCCCCTCAACTTCCAGACATCCCCACATTGACTGGACTACTGGAGTGATTTTAGGCTGGAGTGAGCACTGTCATGCTGTCTCCTGTCCCTAGTTCTCCCTCTTCTTCTGAGTACCTGGATTTGAAGGAGGTCTTCAACCGATCTCATGCCACATTCCCATCTCCTCACCGACCCATAAGACTGTACCATAAATCACCCACGAATACTTCGTAATGCCCTTTGGGCTGACTAACATCCTAGCAGCCTTTCAAGTCCTGGGGAACAATATAGTCAGGGACATGCTAAACAAATTTGTCTTTGTCTACCTCAATGATATTCTAGCCTCCCCAGATCCCAACAGGATAACATGGGATATGTAATATGGGTCCTACAGAGACTCCTTGAGAACCAACTCTTCATGAAAGCAAAAAATGTTGAGGTTCATGTCCCGTAATTTTCGTTCGTGTGGTTTGTGCTCAGAGGAGGAAGAATGCAGATGGACTTGGCCAAGGTCCATGCAGTCACGGAATGGTTTCAGCCCAACTCCCACAAAAACTTCAGTGATTCCTAGGATTTGCTGAGGCTTAATCCAGAATTACAGTTCTTGAAGGGGCACAACTCCCCTTTGTGGTTTGGAACCACCAAGTCCAGTGAGCTTGGAATCTCCTACCACCCAGATTCCAAGAATGTGAAACCTGATGCAATCTCTCACCAGTTTCAGAAAGAGAAGAACCCTGCAGAGATGGAGGAGATCCTTCCCCCTTCCTGTGTGGTTGGAGCTCTGTTCTGTGAAATTGAAGGTAAGGTTAAAAAGTTGCATTTTGATTTTCCTGCATCCAGTAACTGTCCAGATGACTGTCTCTTTGTCCCAGATAATCTCCCCTCCCAGGTCCTCCAATAGGGGCACTCCTCTTGTCTGGTCTGCCACCCTGGGGTGCAAAGCACCCTAGCCCTCCTAGGGGTTGTGGTGGTCCTCGATGGAAGGGTGTGTCATGGTTTTGAGTTTTTGTTCACCCTTTCATTCATTTGGTTCAGTTGTTTGTGCATACAGGTTCTAATTCTGCTGTCATTTCAGACCCTGCCACTCCCACTTTCACCAGCAGAATTATCTGACCTGTTCCTCCTCTCCACTCACCTGCTCACCTGTTCCCCATTCCCTCAGTAGCTCCCTAGTATACTGTACTGGTCCGTACTTGCTCTCTGCCAGATTTTCTTTGTGCCAAGTGCCTTACCTTGTACAGTGGTTTTTGCCTGTTTTGATTTTGATCATGTTTTGGGCCTTGCCTGTGTTTTTGTTAATTTTGCTTCACCCCAATCCATTGTAATTTGTTTGCTTGCTTGGATTTTTTTATCCTTGTTTTTTTTTTTTTTTTAAAAAGTAAAGACTTATTTTTACATTTTCCTCCTGAGTCATACTCTTGGATCCCTTTTCAGACAATCGTGACATGAGGTTTCTCTGTTTTTCCTCTAAAGATAATAGGAAAAAAGAACAAATAACACTAAATAACTGGAGTGGGTGATGTTATGAGTTCATGTTCAGTATTTCCTTACAAAAGTTTGCCTACACACAGAAACCTCAGAGATGGGAAAAGCTAGGCATTATCCTTCTCTTTATCTCTCCATATCTTCATCTGCAAACGTACATCCTGGCATACATACATACACATGCACACCAATCTCCAAGGATGAGTAATGGGCCATTCAGCGCATTGATAGGAGGCTGCAACATGGCTGAAAATGACAAAGACTACCACTGTAATGTTCCATCATTCATTTCTATGTCTCATTTCGGGCCTGTAGAAACTCCATTACGTCCAGCCATTTCTTTCATTTACACAGAAAGATGAATGACAGATTCTGTAGATCATTATGCATGGAGCATAAGCAAGGTATATGTAAAGATATGGTGCTACTAACCAGACACTGGCATTACAATGACCTAAACTAATAAGCCATATAAAAGAGCCAGAGGAAATCTTCAGCTGTGTAATGATGTGACTATGAGAAGAAAAAATTGGTTTCTCATTATAACAAGAACATTTCATCATCATATTGAGAGCTTGTTATAACAACATGTTTTCATGTTACAATGACACATTGTTCTATCATTATTATGACATACTGACCCTTTAAATAAGAAACCTTTCTCATTATATTAACATGTTAGCAGACATTTTTACACAACACTTCTCTTGATATATCAAGATAGGTTGGTATGTTGTTGTAACAAGATACTTTTTACATGCTAATATATGCTTGGGATGAGACACTGTGAGATCCTGCCATTATTGAGCACACTAGATGGTACTGAAATGATCAGATATAGAACAACTCCGTTAGGAATGTAATGTACTCCATTAAGTCATGATGAATCTGAAAAAGTGAAGCCCTTTATTTTCCGTTAACTGATGAGAAAAGGCTAAACAGTCATCATATGTTACATTCTAATGTGCCTCCAACCAAGGCCCTATAAAACCATCTGCTGCTCAGGGAAACTCATTAACAACTAAAAAAAAGTACAAAAACATCAATAGTAACAGATTAGTGAGCACGTCCAAGTCTCAAACACACATCCTCTATTGACCAGAGACTCCAAGGTTTTCCTTTTGTGCTTGGATCTTTTTTTCACTACAACATCTTTCTCGCTATAATGAGAAGAGTTTCTTGCTCAAACTAAAGTTCCTATGTCATCAAGTAGAAAATGACAAAAATCTGTAATCATACCATGAAATGTTTTTGAGTAGATTTTGTGTCGTCACAGTGGCAGCAAGCAGCTGCAGTAGAAATCTGACTGAGCAATAAAATTCTTACTTGTAGCTCGCTGGTTACAAAAGCCATTGCATAAGTAAATGGCTACAGATGTGTTGTCTTCAACATGCTGTGTTTCCATAAAGAGCACCTGTATGTATGTCCTTGAATAATCCACATAACATACAATATACCTTAGTATAAGTCACTCTGAGTAGGACTGACAGCAATATAGCCATTGTGATGTATATATCAGTGCTATGAATTACAAAGACTATACTGATATACGATTATACTGTCATTGTACTGAAGAAACAGTAAAGAAAACAGAAATTTAAAAACAAGTTTTTTTCAAGTATTTTTCATAGCAGGAAAAGCACAGGTGTACCGAAAAACATTAACGATGGTCCTGTTGAAGTGTCCATTGGAGGGTCGTGAGCCATTTTAAACAAAACCAGAGCCCTGCAACTGCCACACCTAAAAGAAATGCAGCAATTAGGGTAATTAACTACACTTGTGCTTTTCCTGCTGTGACATGTCACAGTGTCTGCTGTGAAAATGGCAATTACCTGAATGTTTTTGTCATTCATGACGCTTGCTTATTTGTTTTTTTTCTGCAAGAGGTATGAGAAAAAAAAAAACTCATGTCTCTGTGTCAAGAATGGTGCCAGCAAGTATTTGGTTAGCCTATCTTAGCATAAACAGTAGAAACAAGAGGAAATAGCTAGAAGTGAATCTCTCAAAAGTTCAAAAATACACCTATGAACACCTCTGTTAACATGTATCCTTTTTTGGGCTGGACTACGAGACCAGCCCTCGAAATGCCAAAGTCCTTGACTCACAGAGTAATGATGTTACACCATTGGTCGGTTGAATGCCCCGTAACTGACTACTGAAGTTACTCCATCCAGCGGGCTGCCAAGTGTTGGACTTTCCCCATTGGCTGTTGCTCTTTCAAAACGAATTGGCACAAACAGTGTCTAATACGTCATCAGGGGGGCATTGACAGACAGTGTTGCCAACCAAGTGCCTTTTCGATTTACCGACTTTTCAGATCCCCCTAGCAACTTTTTTTCATAAAAGAACCTGCAACAATTAGTTTTTTGTAAAAACCTTCGCTACTTTCCGTAGACGAGAGTCACCAGTATTGCCCCACAAGCACAAGATTGGGCTATCCCACCACAGGCACACCTCTCTGTGTCTCATTCAGTTGACCCCACAGCAGCTAACAGATATGAATGAGCTTCTAACCTTTTTTCTAGGTGATCATTTAAGTAGTAAATATAGATGAAATCACAGCACAGCCATTGCCTGTAACTTATGTGTATGCCGATTTTGTCAGACGATGTTGCGCTTATAAAATGATGATTTTAGCAGTGTAGAGCAGCAGCTTGGAAATGGCTTGGAAGTGACTGCTGGTTAATATGTAGTTTTAATGGGCCACGTTACAGTCACTACTTCATACTTGTTCCATTGTCTGAACAACAGAAACAGAAAAACATATAAATGAGAACAGCTTTATTGGCAATTTGGCTGTGTTAAAATATGTGAGCACAGACAGTAGGAGAGAAGCAAACAGATAAAGGGCAGTCTAGCCATATACTAGGTTTTGACCTAGTCTTGTTGTTTCGTCTTTGCTCAAAACGACATTTAAAAAGGACAATATGTGGTTTCAGGACGAGTTACGTGCTAACTATTTCTTGACAAGCAACAACTTATCCTTCTTCCCATTACTTCTGTGGAGTCTCTTTGGCTATAGTGTGGTTGCAAAATATGTTTGGGGAGCAGTGGTTTTGGTATCGCAGGGACAATAGTGCCAAGCCTGGCAACCTCACTGTTGCGACAAGACTCTGGGAGGCTAAACATAGTCAATTCATTGGGCTGTTGTTTGCCAAGAAAAAGGTGCACCACAGAACTTTCCCTAAAACCACATTCTGTCTATGCATGAGTTAAACAAAGAAAACACAATGTGTTAAATTGATAAATAAGTCAACTTAAGAGGTATTTGTAGGCTTCTTTTTTCATCTTTGGAAGACCCAAGCTAGCAGTTTACCACCCGTTTCTTTGTGCTATGTCAGGCTAATAATGTCCTGGCTCCAGCTCTGTACTTAACACATAGACATGAGATTGAAAACTATCTTCTCACTCTGTAGTAGAAAGTGAATTAGCATTCAAACAACAATAATGTGAAAGCTTGAAAGTTAGAAACTGAGGTTGATATGTGGTTATATTGTGATCGGTCTCTCATACTGGCTATACACACGTCACATATGTTATAGGTTTGTTCCTGTGGATGACAACCTCAGCAAACATAAAGGCTGACATTTTTGTTTCTTTTTTGTTATGAATGACCTCTTCTGGACAACACAGTTAAAAACTTGCCTCGTTCAGACTTTTTTGTTTTCCGTTACTTTTATTCTGCCAGTGAAAAGTAGCTCAGGATGAACGGCGATATGGTTAGGGGGAGGATTGGCTAAAAGATGCTATTGATCTTTTTATTCCTGAAATAATTTGTATGGCTTGGCAACTGCAGCATCATCCCTTATCAATGTCTGCCAAAAGCCAGGCTGTGGCCTCCCTGGTGCAAAAGCTCTGAGAAATAATGCCTCTCATCACCAGCAAGAATAGCAGAAGAGATCTCAGAGAAATGAAAAGGAATACAGCAGAGAGGTGGGGCGGAGGAGAAGGAGGCTTTTCCACGGATCCTCACGGATATTGTGGTAAAAGCCAAGACAAAACTGAAAAAGAGAAACTGGGCTGAGCAAATGTGTTTGAGGGTGATGATATACTGTATACCATGAACCTGAGGCCTGAGTAATCTGCTCTTATGCTATTAGTGCATTTCAGAAACTGTCTTCTTTGACCCTTCAGGGGCTAGATATCCTTGAATAATTTCAAGTTCAGATACATTTTTTTCTCCTCTAATGCATTTTTGATGTACCTCTCTGTTGGATGAAAGCACATTTCATCATACAGTTGTTTTCTGTGTTTCTCTGAATATGTGATTTGCTTATCCAATGCAACTGGTATTTTTCAATTTGATATGTCTGATCTTGTCCATAAAATGGTAAAACCCAATATGTCCCAATATGTTAAGATGTTCAAGATGCTCAAGATGTTTATTTATGAAAATTGACCTTGACAGTACAATACTTGATAAAAGACACTAATTCTCTATATTTTGTTTATAGATATGCATATCTTTCCTAAATGTTTGTATTAATTCAAAATGAAACTTAATTTTAGATGAACAAGCCCCAGATAAATGAAAGTGCCACATTTCTGTACTACTCTGTGGATCTCAAAAGTATTAAATGTATGAATGTAAAACAAAGAAGTTATTTAAAACTGCTTTCCAGTGCTCAATTACTTTAAAGATTTTTCTTCTTGTTTGTATGCTAATGCAAATCATGTTTATCAGTATTTGTGAAAGGATCTCTAAATAAAACATAATACCCACCCTCTGAAAACAGCATGAGAGAGCAGAGAAGATTGAGCATTTGGAGGCAGATGAAATAATACACAGCCCTTTCTGTGCAATACATCACAGACAGCCGGGCCTCCTTCAGCATTCCTGCCTCACTAAGCACTTAACATCACCATATCAGCTTTCCTTAGGTGAAAAGTTGTGTATAAATCAGCTTATCTTTGAAGTCGATTCTCCTGATTCACAGAGTCCGCATGTCTCCCCTCAGGTAGAAGCAGGTAGAAGAGAAAGGGGGTTTCTTTTCATTGCACATGTTGAAAATGCAATATTATCATTGCAATGAGTGCATAATGTGATCAGCAGATAAAACTGAATATGCGCCAGTAACCGTTATTGACAATTTATGCAAGAGCATGACAGTAGTAACCATACAGTCAGTAACCCCAAACATTGGCAACATTGTGAACTAAAATGCTAGATTTTTTGGCACTTTGCAAGATAGTGATCCATGACATTAGACTTAGAGCCACAGTAGCAAATTAATAATCCACCATCCAACAGGTGTCACAAGCCGCAATGAGATACAATTTGAAATGTGGGTACCCATGCTAAAGAATGCTAAAGTAGAAATAAGTTTTTGATGGCATCTTGCTTTTAAATTTTTATTATTTCTGTTTGAAGCAGGATATTTTGACAGAGCATAAAAGAAACTGTAACAAAGAAGGAAAATAAAGGAAATGAAGACCATTGCAATGTTTTGTGAAATGATTTGTGTATTCAAAAGTTTTCAAAATGAAACTGATTCCAAAAGTACAAAGTATTATGGGTATGAAATATTTATGAAGAAAAATGCTAATATTTTAGCATTTATCATTCACTGAGTATATGTGGAAAATTTGCCTACGTGGTTAAACATATTTTTTCTTTTTAATGTGACATTAAATAAGGCCATTTACACTGCTGTTTACAGGTAAATACATCAGTGCAGACAGCTAGATAAAGTGAGTGGTGTTAGTGAGAGCAAGTGATGTACAACTGGATGTTGTCAGTGTGTTACCAATGTGCTGCAGTTTATGGCTCATCACGAGAGCCTGCCTAAACACACTGACCTTTGTGCGTTCATGTTAAATTGACTTTCTTTAAAGGGCAGTGCTCCTCAGCTAAATGTCAACACTGGATTGTCCCTCTTGTCTGTCCCTTGTTGAGCATGAGCAGTCCTTCTATCTGCTAACTCTTCCATTTGATGTGGCAAAGCGACCCTCTGGACAAATACATGGTGTCTTAGAGTTCCCAGAATCTGGTGCAGTACAGTTGCAAGATCTTATCAAGAGCTAAAATACATTTGCTGCTACACATAACTCATAATGTCATGAATACAGTGTGTGTGTGTGTGTGCATGTCTGTATATGTCTGTCTGTCTGTGTATGTGTCTGTATGTAAATTTTTGCATGCTAACTCCTCACTCAATCTACCTCTGATGAGACAAATCAATTTTTTTTTAGAAGACAGCCATGCCCCTTTGCAGGATTATAATTCAATTCATATAAAATCTTTGTCCCAGGTGGCAGTGTATGAGATAGACTGATGCAAATGGGGTGGGACATTAATGGAAAAGGAAGGAGTCTGTAAAGACAATAAAGGGCACAGAAAAAATATTTTTAAAATGGATGTATGAGGAAAATGAGATGGAAAGCAAGTAGACAAATAAGTGTTACAAGGTTATGAATCTTGAGGTCCCAAAATGTCATGGACCAGATCAAAACCACACGTTATATGACACTAACATTAAGTATTAGCCATACTCATTTCACCACACAGCACAAATACCCACTTGCTTAACTGTGGGTCTTATAGTAATATACCAAAATATTATGGCACCAAACCACATTTGCCACCATATAGTGTGCCTAGATACTGTATTTTTGGCTTGCATTTTCACATTTGTCTTAAGACTGACACTCACCATCCTCATCCTCACCATAATCACCACCACCAACTACACAGCAATAATCAATAGTAGATAGTAATAATCAATAATCTACACAGAAGAGAATGGTAGCAGCTGCCACTGAGCTAGCATTGCTGCTAAAATTCTTACCAGCTTCAGGTACCCATGTGCCATATCACCTGAGCCTAATCTTTTTCCAAGGGTCACAATGGTAACCATCTGTTGAGATATATTAAACTATGTGACCTTGTTTTATACCGGGGTGTCCTTTATAAGCAACTGTTGGGCTGAATGAATGAACAAATATGCATGCAGGTAGAAATGTCTTTCAAATATAGGCCTAAATTTTGTCTTTTTGACACAAGGAAGATGAGTACATTATAGTAAAACCCTGAAGCACGAGCTTGGGTGTGTGAGTATGACAGATGGGAGTGTGTGCTCTGTTAGGGATGCACACAGCAAAAACAGGTAGCACTAAAAAAGTAGTGTTACCTGTGCTGTAACTGCAACCACCTTGTTGGTTTGCTGAGACAGCTATAAGTAAAATAAAACTACCAGTGAAAAAGGTGAGGGAACTAATTATGTCAAGTGGGAAATATCTAACAAAATGGACAACCAAATGTGGTTATAGCGGCAATAATTGATTCTTTTGGCTACTTGGAAGCAGCAGCACAAACTAAACACAACGTTGACATATTGTCACCTTATAAAGACTTTGTGGCAAACATGTTAGCACAGTCCGCTAGCTAGTTTTTTTTACTTTGCTTAGCTGTTGGGTGCTGGGTATGTAGCATGCATGGGTTTGTCAGAGCTTTTTCACCGAAAACAGCTACTTGCTGCAGCTGGAAACATGGTGGCAAGGGCAGTGAGAGTGAACTGAAACAGTAAAGTTACGACTGTAAAACCGAAAAAATGAATTGAAGGATTTTAGAGAGCTGAGGGGAACTGCAGAGTTGGCTGATAATTCTCTGTGAGTTCATCACAGTGAGACATACCTTTAATGTGACACATTGTCATTTGATCCAGTGTTAATATAAAATATCGATTAATGCAGATTTAAAAATATGGTAGGCCTGTCTGTCAAATGAAAAGTCCAGATTGACTTTAAGGCACTGGTAGTGCATCCTGTGAGAAATCAATTTGTCTCTTTTGTTCCTCACGAAACAATGCTGAATATGACCATAGGCACAACATGCTGCAGGACATATGGGTATCGTAGTTCACGCTGAAATTCATATTCAATCATACCTCCCCAAAAACCTGTGGGAATTTATTCAGTAAACTCTCCAAGTGATGCCTCAGTGCAGGCAGTGAATCTAAAGAAAGACTTGAGCAGGAAGACAGATGGCTGAGGAATTGAGACAGCCTACACACCGAGACACGACAGAGATAATTCAGGGGTAAGCCAGCCTCGCTGAAATACTGAGAGCACTGTGTTTCCCTCCGCTGAGAAGTTGAAAAGCAGTTCCTGCCATGAAGTGCGTCATCTCATGACTAACACACAAACACACTTGCACAGTGCCATTAGCAGCAGCTGGTCTATCAAACAGAGCAAACACTCCCACTTTTAATATTTTATAATGGCAAACACAGTCTTGCTGCAAGTGCCTGCAAATACAAACACACAAATGGGTGTGGGAAAACATGCACTAAGCCAACAACTTTAAATTATGTGTAACTGCAACACATATGTTCCAAGGTGAAATGGAGAAAAAAAAACAATGTTCTATAAAATGGTTTTCACTTTAGTAGTGCTTACTTTTTGCAGTATTTAACAAATTGGAGCAGAAATGCTCAGACAAGCAAAGAAACACACACACATACACACACACACACACACACACACACACACACACACACACACACACACACACAAGCACCTTTTCCATTATTAACTCTTACACCATATAAGAAAATCCCTTTGACACTGTATTGATAAGTGTGTCCTTGTGTGTGCGTTCATGCATTTATTTGTGTATGTGCAATAAGCCCAAAGTGACTGAAGGCTGGGCTGATCTATTAGTGTCCAGGTCAGATAGTATATTGTTCCTGTTGTGCCTCATCCATCCCTCCTCATACAGTGGATGTATCATGGGGGGTAGCCACAAAAGTGGTCACCCATACATGTCAGATACACACATACACAACAGCGCAATTATCTAGTGTGGTAGTCAAACTCCAGGGGTAACATCTCTATTCCTCTCTCACCTCTGCTCGGATGCTGCAGAGCCTTGGCTTCCCTCTCCGATCAATAATATGACAAATTGACAAAACGGCTGTGATAAGGATCAATAACCATGGAACTTCTTTTCTATCCTCCTTACAAGTGAAGTGAAAGTGGATATTAAGGCCATATAGAATACTGCAACACTCTAACCCTGGCACTATACTGAATTGAAAATAAAACATCCAAAAAGTTGTTTAGTTTAGGGGTGTCAATCTGCTATCAAACAAATGAAAAATTGAGCTACAGTGTTGTCATCATTCTTCTTGAATCCAGACACAATGAGATAAGTGTGGACTCAGAAGTCTTTGTTGGTTACGTTATTTGTGTTCCTAACTTTTTAGATTAAAAAAAAAAAAAAAGAGAAACACGACCACTTCTGGATTGGGCAGCCACAAATCCTAACAAAACATTTCCAGTAAGGGATCACAATCTGGTTAGAGTGCTAGCTGTGGTTTTTCCCACACACATCTATCTGGCTGTCTTCCCCATTATGACTACATGCATCTCCGCTGTTACACACCACTTTGTCCCATCTCCTGTCTTCTCTGCTCCTCTTCTCTCTTTTTCTAATTTCTTCATATCTGTCCATCATTCTGCCTTTTATTGCACAATATTGGCTATCTCACCTGTTTACATGTAAGCCATCAAGGAAGTGATAGTTTTAGAAGTGCTTGCTGTGCTGAACCACTAACATTGATTCAGTCCCAACAGAAAAAAATTACAAAATGTCCTTAAGTGCTAGTGTCTGATAGATGGAGAAAGAGGTAGAGAATGTAAGTGTGTCATTAATGTAAAGGAAAAGTGTTCAAACTAGCCCCTATGTACTTATGTTTGCAAGACTATGTAAAAAAGCTATGGGAAAATATAGCAGAAACATCAGTAACATCAAGATTTCTAGCAATTATGAATTTAAATACAATAAGCAAGCTTTCATTCTGGGTGATGTAAAAACTGTAAAAGTTGCTTTTGAAGACATGTCACCTTAAAATTCTGGTAGATTCTGGTAAAGTTATAATCCGCAAGACTGTCATCACCCAGTTGTGCTTCTGCTTGTCTTGGCCAGGACGCTCTTGTAAAAGTGATTTTTTTAATCTCAGTGAGAATTTACCTGGTTAAATAAAGGTTAAATAAATAAATAAAAATAAAGTGTATGGCTGTCATTTATTCCGTTATAGCCATTAAATGTATTGACACTCATTAGTTTCCTCTCTAGATGGTACTTTGCATTGTCAGTGGTTGACTCTGCCATTACCACACTTGATTCAAATGGCATGCACAAGCACAAGGTATTCACAAGACGGAAGAAAGACTGGACGAAATCCACCAGAAAAAAACGGTGCATGTGCACGTTCCACATAATTTGCGGGCATGCATTTACATCACGTGATGATGTAATTCGGGAGAGCGGAGCAGCAGTTCCTTGGAAAACACTGACCTCAGGCCACTGCTGTCTCGGCAAAGTCAGCGCACGCACAACAGCTACTTATTGTACTTCCTAGTGACGGGCCATCAGGACAAGCAAGGCAAGCAGTTCTTAACAAGTTAAAGCTAAAAAGAGACATCAATTCGAAGATACCAAAGTGGAAGCACTATCTCTCCTTACAATTCAGGACAGTGTTTTGTCCCATAAAGGGTTTGATATTGCCTGTTTGCATTCATCCTGTAATTTACTGTCCTCTTCTGGCAGTAGGCTATTGTCTCTGGAAGCGGGGCTGACTACCAGCTGTGGCATCTTTTGTTTCTGTCATTTTTGTGGGCGTGGCTTTAGTAAAAGTTGTAAAAGTTGTCTCACTCACCTTGGTCAACATGTGTGACGACGAGGAGTTAGGGTGTATTTTGGAGCAACTTTTAATAACTCCTTTTGCAAGGAAAGCCCTCATTGATATATTTATTCAGTGTACATATTAACAGTTAACCATGTAACGTACCAACCAAACATTTTAATTCTGTTCTAGTTTTTAGTTAGTTAGTCACCTTCTTCTTCTTTTCTGTAGCTAGTTCTTCAGCTTTGCTTGCCTATCTGTAAAAGTTACCACATGCAACTGGTCCTCCTATTCTCATCATCTCTGCCCGATGAAAAGGAAGAGATTTTTCTTAGTGGGTAAAAAAAAAAAAAAGTTAGGCAGTGATTTGAGACCAAATGAGTCTGCAGGATGGATAGATGAAGATGTAAGGGAGGAGGAGAAATTTTGTGGAGAGGGTAGCCCACAGAGAAGGTGAGGGTAGAATCAGAGATAGAGAGAGAGCGCCATGAAACGGAGAGACAGAGGCAGCTATGGTGTGCTGGTGTCCACTTAAGGCAGCCCGACAGGAGAAATCATCCACACTGTCAGTCTGGGGTAGTCAGCTCAGGGTAGGGGGAATGAAGTAAACGGAAAAGGTGTGTGTGTGTGTGTGTGTGTGTGTGTGTGTGTGTGTGTGTGTGTGTGTGTGTGTGTGTTTTCTTAGGGTTGAAATGTGACTACTGTATGATGGGGAGTGACCGCAGATGTAGAGAGAGAGAGACCAAGGTCTTTGCTTTGATTTAATAAATTTATTAGTGTTTTTCTCTTGATGTCATCTGCACCAAACCATTTTTCATTGGCTGACTTATTTGGGCCATGATGCAGCTGCTTTTTCAAACTGGATAAGTCTGCCACAATATCAGATACTTTCTTAATACCCAGCACGGCTTGGTTAATGCTTTCAATGTGAGGATATGATATAGACAGGAAATGGTCTAGCTATGATTGAAGTGTCTGGTGTTCGATTGCTTTTTGATGGAGGTTTCAACTATTCTTTGCCCTTCTATAAAGAGTTTTGGAAGTTTACAAGGGTCTGCTGTGACAAGGTCTTTTGCTGTCTTTTTTGTGCGTATTGTAATGGTGGTAAAATAATTGCAAGTTACTTTGGCAATGCTGCATTTATTTAAAGTTTGAAATTAAATTTAAGAGACAACGTGTTTGTTCAGGCTGTTAATTCCCAGCACTGGTGTCCTCTCTAACTCTATCAATCCTTAGTTTTAATTGTACACGCTCTATTTTAGTACTTTTCGCTTGTCACTCTCTTGTTTGACAGATGTGTGGCAGCCTATTTGTTTCTGAGGAGGTGCACATGGCCAACTGAAGATTCTGGTACTGCTCTCTCTCCCTGTCTCTGTCCAAATTAAATTTAATCGAGCTTTATAGGCATGGCATTTTGAACAAAAAACATAATGTCAAAGCACATGTTTAATCAGAGTAAAGTAAATAAGCAATATACATAGACTAAAAAAAATTAATTACTTATTACATGTGTAATAAAGTGAGAAATACACAGAATCAGTTGGTATGTAATCCCAGGGGAGCCAATGTTAAAATGAAAATATTGAGTCAAATTGAAATTTAATTTTTCATTTGTGTGGTCATGATATCATATTATAATTTAAATGTAATTTTTCAGTTAAAATGCATAATTGTGAATAAAAATTAAGATAAATAAAAATGTGAAAAATATCTTTGAAGTGACCTTAAATTGAATTATGTCCTCATTTTACTTCAAAGGGAATGGATTTTGTATTTATTTATTTTTTGTTCATTTCATTAGGCATCCTCCTAGGCTGCTTTTTCGGAATTTTCTACAACTCTGGTTTCTGGCCAGGGCTGCCACGTCACCCTTGTATAAGCAAATTTGGGTTTGTTTTTCTTGAGAGTTAATTTTACCCTGTTGTGATTAGATGATTTAATTTTAGTACTGGCAGTGGTAGACTTCAATAATCCAGTGTATAAGCGTATAAAAACAAAGAAAAGAACTCACTCTGCTCAACTTTCTTCTCCACTCTCCTTGTCTTTCAGATTTTTTGCCTGGAAGAAGCCAAGAGGAAGGCCACTCCAGATGAATGACATGAGACATTATACAAGCTAACTGTGGACATGGAGAGGCATTCTAAAAAGACAACTCTAATTCAATATTAAACTAATCCATCTGGCCCAAGTCACTGAATGCAGATGGCTATCAGGACCAGAAACAACCTTGAGCCCAAAGACAGACGAGCACTGACTCTCATTATTCAGTCTTTCTCTCTCGCTGTGTCTCTTTGGCTTTACTCTGACATGTTGGATTTGTCTGGCCTCCTGATTGGCACAATTTGTTTCTTCTCCCTCTATTTGTTGATTCTTGTTCTTATGCTCATTATTTGTGCTTATCAGTGGCTGTAATAATGTATGTCATAAAAAAATAATTAGTATTTCCAATTTCATAGCTTTACATCAAAGAACGCTGAATGATCCTAGTACAGAAAGCAAGACTAATTTCCTGCCTTTTCATCAGTGTTTCTGCTCATGCCACATAATTGGGTGTCACTGCTTAAGTGAAAATTGTATCAAACATTCAAAATTCAAAATCCTCATGTTGCAAAGACTACATAGATCAGTAGCACAGAGGGAAGCAGAGAGTCCAATACTGACGCAGTGCACATGGAATTGAATTCAGTGTAAATGCAGTATTGACTTTAGAAAGCAAATCCATGTCTTGACTTTCTGATTATTACTTATATACTGCAGCACACGGCTTGCCAACTGGATGATTTCCTATTAAAGCAAGATCTTCAATCTGTGGGAAAAAATAGTTACTGAGCAAGATTTTTTATTCTCTCACAGTTTGTTTTTTTCCCCACCATTCTTTTGCTCTTTCATCAGCCATCTCTAGATCATGTTCCTTCCACTTAGCATCTCTCTCTCCGTTTTCTCTTTTCCATGTCCCTTTCTGTCCTAATGTTTTTATCCCTCCTCCCTCCTTGTGGTCACCCCCCCCCCCCCTTGCTTCCTTTCCTCCTTCTGTATCTCTGCCTCTCTCTGCCTCTGTAATCAGAACTGTGACCAAGCAGTGTTTACAGGGTCTACCCAGGGGCCTGCCAGTGTGGCACATTCACTTTACACTTACTCACCTCGCCTCACCCTCCACCCCCTCTCCTTGCTTTGGTCAGATTACAGGGGAAGTGACAGAAAACATTCCCCCCACCACCTCTACACCTTCACCCTCAACCTCTCCCACCCCCGCTGCGCTCCCCGAGTGAAGGCAGACCAGTAGGAGGCCGTCTTATCGTTCTGCTGAAATGCAGCCTCATCACCTCAGGCATTTTTGTTGCACTTCAGAGCTTTGGTGGACCATCAGACTTGAACATGATCACTGAGCACTGACTAGGAGTGCTGGTCTGCTGCACACAGGAAAATAAACTGTCAAAGATGTGACTGCAATTGTTTTTGTACACTTAAAGTCATTCCGCAGATCATATGGCTGCAAATTAGAGAAGTTGATAATGCTACTGTCGAGCGTATGTATTGTTTTTGAAAATATGTATTTTAATAAGACACACACAGATGTTTTGCTGAAGTCTCTGAGCGCAAAATCTACCTCAATTTTTCCTCACAGCTCCAAACACCAAAAAACTTGAGCGTTTAGAATACTTTTTTTTTTTTTTGACATGTCTATTTGTGTGAGCATCAGATGAGCTGATTGGCACTGGAACTGACTGATTGGTCTTGAGGGAAGGTGGTAATTTCTCTGTCATATTGTGACTGATTATAGCTCTGAAATATGTCACTGTTCCAACTCCATCAGAAGTTTTTGACAGGAGTCTTTGATGTGTGTTCACACAGGCGGGCAGACAGAAAGACAGCTATCTAGCACCCACTCCATGGAAAGTAACACAACTGCTTTTGACTCTGTTTGCTGCAGATGCCTGTATGTTGTAAATTGTAACGAGATGGTGTGCTATTGCAGATGAATAAAGAGTTAGACAGACTGTCTACTTGAAACTGTCATACTGTTTTATACAACATGTGTTGAAGTGGTTATTGAAGACTGGACAGATTGCTGGAGAAATAAATCTCACCTGCAAATCCAAGTCAGACATATAAAGAATAAATATAACACAGAAATCAGCAAACCTATGAGAAAAAAAAAACAGATTATGTTGATCATTCATGATTATTATCCTAAGTTAAGAGCATGTTTACAATGAAATTTTCCTGTCTTACATGGGAAAAAATTAAATGTTTGAGGAGACCAAACTACCGCAATAGTTTTTGCCCGGAGGTTGCCAGAACAGCATAACAGCAGACATTTTATGGAGGAGCACTTTATAAGCCAATGTTCCACTGGGGAAGTGTAATATGAAAACTGAGTCACATTCTTTGCTTGTGGGCACAGTATTTAGCAAGTCATTTTTTCTGACGCCACACAAATAAATTCAGTTTATAGGAAGTGAAGCCCACATTGCAGGTCTATTAAAAATAGATTTGGATTCACCCGTTGGAACAAGAATTTTTTTTTTTTTTCCAGAATTCTGCAGCTTGTAAGTTTAGTTTCTCGTGGATAAAAAAATTTGAGTTTATAGCAAAATATTGTGATACTGCAGTTCTTTTAAAGCTATTACTTGTAAATCATATAGTTCATCTTTCTCATGGGTGTCCAATGGATCAAGCTGTGTTAATGACCGCGGGTATTTTCTCATTTTCAGCAGCCAGGCAAGAAGTGGAGTACTAAGAAAGCAGAGGCAAAGATGGTGGAGGTGACGTGGATGACTGGGAATATTGGTAAGATACTGTGATGTATTGTGTGTGTATAACATTTTCAACCACTGTTGAATACATATTTACTGTCACAGTGACAGCCTTCCAATGGCACTCAGAGTGAACGATGAAGTTTGACACAAGAGAAATTAACAGTCTCCAATGGAGGAAGAGTATGTGGAAAAGTATGTGGAGGGTCACTGGGGTCAGATTCACCCATGGTGTGCAATTCCGCTTTGTCTGTGTGTCTCATACCAATCCTTGTGGAGTATGGAATCAATAGTCTCTTTTATCTCAGGACACAGCAATCAATCACTCTCTCTTTCCCCAAACGGAAGCACTCCATATTCAGCGGTTGATTTCACAACTGGATATCCGACACACCACTTAATGGATGTGCATTTGTGTATATCTGTGTGAATGCGTGTGTGGTTCAGTGTACAATTGTAGCATTGTAATTTAAAGTGATTAATCAACATACAGCAGGTTTATTGAACTCAACAAGGGCAGGCAGGGTTTTTCAATACTCAGATTAGTGTTCTCACAAATGCTAAGGTAATGAGAACGCTACAACTCTCAGCACATACTAAGTGCAGTTCATTGTAACTATTTATTACTAACAGTGAGTGCATTTAGCAGGGCAGCTCTTAGCAACGTTAAATTACAAGACAACTGTACTGAGTTAAATACTGTTTATTTGGCTTTATGTATGTGGATCTCTGATAAATGTAGTAAAAGATTATCAGATAGGGTCAGATGTCAAAAACATAACTTGTCTGTTGTCTGTCAATAAATAATATTGTTATAATATTGGAGTTAAACAATTAAAATGGAGTGTAAAAAGAAATAATAAATAAAAAATTTCATAAAACTAAAATAGTACACTTAATTTTAATAATCCATATACTGTAGTGCATACTGTAATGGAAGCATTGTACAAATTCTTCTGACAGTAGCTAAAGCATTTTAATGCTTTAAACTGAGTTGTAAAAAAGAAAGGTGGCTAACACTACTTGGAGGTTCACACTCTCTTCATCTTCAATTATATGTCTCTTGTCTTCATCAAGGACCGCAAAGGAAATTCTATCGAAATTCCCATTTCATTATTATATATGTATAAAGAAATGTGGTGAGGAAAAGGAACTGTTGCATGGGGAAATTTGATAAATGAAATGTGTGCCATGACCAAAAAAAATAGGAAAATGAAGGACTGCAAAAACAAAATAAGCTAATTAGAGATATTGTATACCAACTGACTGGAAGTAAAAAGAAAAGTATATAGCTGTATTCGTTTTACAATCCATTTTAATTTATTTAACTAACAATTCTATGAATTGATGTTTTCAGTTATATTTTTGACTTGCTGATAATCTTTAACTATGTTTTGTCAGTTTCAGGGCTCCATTAATTTAACCTTTTTTCTGCTACACTAACAACAAAGATTGGCGTTTTTAAAAACATGAAAAAAAGTTACTTTTAAGTCATAATAAAAGTGAATGCATGATATATGTGTATTGATTATTGTGTGCCTGTGTTTGCCTGCAAGGGGCTATAATCAAAAATTCTGTTTGTCCTTCACATCTATTGGTTTTCTTACTTTGAAAGATCAGCTAGAATCAGGTTGGAATCCATATACCCAGTTAGCATCTTATCTTGGAACCTTAAGCTTCCTCCTCACATGCAATTTAGTGTGTAAATGTCCAGGCTATTTTTTTTCCTGAATTTCCATGTAAGACATTGTGGAAACACTGTTGTTCAGGACCTGGTGAAACATATGGAATCTCCCATCATGGCCCTATGGGAAGAAAACTCCCAGGTAAAGCATGAAAAAGCTTGCATCATTCTTACATATAATAGCCAACTATATATATATATGACCTGCACACACACACACACACACACACACACACACACACACACACACACACACACACACACACACACACACACACACACACACACACACACACACACACACACACACACACACACACACACACACACACACACATCCACTCTATCTATCTACTCTGAGCATGGCAATGTTTTGTGCATGTAAATCACGCCCTTAACAGCCCGTGGAACAGGCTGAGGCGAAGAGACTCAGTCTCAACTCCATGAATAGCAAAGCAGTTCCAGCTGGGACTGCCAGTCATCAACATAAATAACAGATTAACATCTTTTCTTTTACAGATTAAACATTATCTTCCCCTGCACGCCAAATGAATCATGGCAATCCAGACAATATTCATTTAGGATGAGTCCTGGGTGGAACACAGTGGCTGCAAGAGTCTAGTTATGTGTACTGCTGAAAATTCATGAAGGCAGAATTGCTAGACTAATAAACATTCCTGGATTAGCTTTCCTCCATATGCCTTGCAGTTATACTTCTGAATGCTATTGCTCTGTGAAACAAATCAAATGATAGACTAAGAGGCTTGCAGGTATTATAGCCCTGAAATGGTAGTTACCTCAATTGAAGTTATATGAGATGTTGTTTACATTACCTTACTGTAACGGAGAGTCTTGATTTGTCTACAGATAGCCAAGAGGCTTTGAGAAGGCAATTTGAGCTACAGCATTCACCCAAACCAGCTTCAATGTCTGCTATCTGGTTTTAGATTTAAACCTAGAAAATTAAATCTTGTAGTGTTAGGTGAAAGAGTTTCAAAGATGTGTACCATTGGGTCAGCCATCTTAATAATGTGCTTCCTCTGGTGTTAAAAATGGTAGCAAATAAATTGTTTCTCGACCTGTGAAGTATAACTGGTTTCTATGAGGCAGTGTGTAAGTGAAGACAATGATGGCTGATGGCACACAGATCAGTACTACTCACTAGAGCAGACCTCCACAGCTGAGGGACCGATTTGGCCCCAATGCTGTCTGTCAGCCCTGTGATATATGCTCAGAGAAGGCAGTTGCGTGGATAGGAGGGGAGGTAGGATTTGATGAGTACATGCTACTCAAACAATGAATGGCCGCTGGGCTTGTGAGTGTGCGCGAGAGACTGTTCACAGAGAGCAACAGGGAAAGTGTGTAGCCTTTGAGGGATTGACTTTTATTTGTGGCACAATGTCACATTTCCAAGCGTCACACCGGCAGTTCTTTTTGTGCGCCCGAGGTTTTCTAGCCCACTTTTCTCTAAAATGCAAATGGACCTTTCTGCTTTTTTCGTTCAATAAAGAGAGGAATCAAGATAGGGTAGAGGCATTGTTTGTTTGTCATCACAATGACATTTCTGCTCATCTCTGGGCCTGCAGCGAGGTAGCAATTTAAATGTTAACATGGAACGGGTAGCACTCGCAGGATACAAAAGTAGACATGGCATCTCTTAGACAGAAAGACCCATTCCTCCCCATGGACTTTGTATAAGTCTCCTAATGTCTATCAAGCAGGAGTTATTTCCCACATTCGCCAATGGAAATTTGGATTTGGAGATTTTTCCTTTTGGGAAAATTTTTTGAGTGTTCATAATAAAAGTCACAGGATAGTGATTTTTTTTTAAAGTCTTTTGACTCCTGCGTTAACTCCAAGGCTGATGAATTCTGCTGGGAAAAAATGGCTTGTGCTTCTGTCGATTACTAATATGACAGTTGAGCCTACAATTCACAAAAAAAACCCAACCTCTTTCATAGTAGCTCTCACTCCTGGTAACATTCCCCAGTCACAAGCAATCCACAACATCAGAAGCATTTTAGTGAAAAATTCATATAGACAAAAATGTAGCTAGTATATCGCTGCCCATCTTTGCTATTAATTGTGTGGCAGAGGACATAATTTTCTTGTGCATTTCCAAATCAGTATTTGAAATAAAAACTGGGGAATTAATTGTTTAGTCTTGGCTAGTTACTTTTATTATTACAAAAGTCAAAATATCATTTCCTAATCGCACCTGAATTGAATAAGGAATGAGGAATTTATACGTATTGTTTTGAAATTGGATAGTGGAGAATGTATCCAGATAAATACTCAATCTCCTGAGAGGGAGAGATACACACTTCTACTGACCACTGATTCAGCTGACTAGAAATAGGAGCGTGATAACGCACTCCAGGACAGAAAAGGAAATGCCTCCACTGCATCCAATTCTTTTCTACTTCCACCTCATTTTGCGTTGAAAAGGTTGAAATTTTGCTTATACTGCAATGAATGACACAGAGGTCACAGATTAATGCTCAATTTCCCGCTGATGAGTTGCTAATGAGAAAATTTCATGATGGAAAAAATGTTTGCTCCAATAAAAATAACCATAATGGAATTTCAGTACACGGATGTTAAAAAAAAATTATTTACTATAAGATGAACTGAGGGAATATGTTGAATGCCGTTAAAATCAGAGACCTCCAAATTTAATTTCACTCAGGACATCCAAGCAGAATAGTAGATGATATATCCAAAAAATAAAAATCTCACTGTAGAATGGTTTTCCTCAGAAGGTTTTCACCTACACATAAGTTATTACACACTGCCATATCTCACCTTATAGATTTATTATACAAGTGTTAGACCGATGACAGAAAGTGTACTATACTATTTTGATACTGAAAAATAATGCCTGCTACATCAAAGACAGTGAGTCGTCACTCTCATCAGGTGTTTTTCTAATGTCTATGTGAATTTCCATTTTCTAATGCTGCATGAAAAAACTGGTGGTATACATGTAAACATAACCATGACAAGAACATAAGCTGCTCATCGACAAGTTACAGTGTTTTTCTTGCCTAATCCTCCTCTTCTTCTCACTACTCTCATTACACAAACTCACCTGTAATGTGCTTAAAAGAGAGTTAAATATAATACAAATTATATCTGGGAAGTCATGAGGGAGAAGAATACTGTATGCGATATGTATACCATATGCACGGTACGAAATTTATGTGTAACCAAACATTATACCAAGCTACATGCATATTTTCTATAACATCTAAACTTTATTGTTTAATCATATAATGTGTGTTTGGCAGGCTTTTGCATCGGCTATGTGTAAGTTCAAACATAGCATTACTTTTAAGGTTGAGGAGGAGTAACTATAATTTTGTCAAACAGGATGAACGAAACAAGTTAGTTATAATGTCCAACTTAAGATGCACACCTCAGAGCAGGTGTAAGTCATTCTTTATCAACTGATGTCAAAGCAGAACAGCTACAACAGTTACGATGACAAAGTGGACCCAGACAGACCCTAACAGAGAGAGAACATGACACAGGGAGCAACACGAAGTGCTGCCAATTAATTTGATCAATTAACAAGCAGCTGCAGTGGAAAAGAGCAGCAATAAGATAATAATAGCTTAATATCCTAACACATCCCACACTCACATACCCTCCAGCTCTGAACAAAACCGGATTCTTGAATGTAGGCTTACACGTGGTGAATGTTAGCTAGCTAGCTACGAGTTCAAAGCTGTGCCTCGAAGCTTCAAAGATTCTACCGTTGCCATGGCAATTGTGGTCCAAATCAGTATGTTTTTTTATGTTGGGGACATCATAAGTGAGTAGACAAAAACCCCTTTAAGCATTTTGAATAGAAAAGTCCATAATACCAAAGATAGCGGATGTATAACACATATACTGCCTCTTCCCCCCAAATGCCAATTGTCTGCTTTATAACAGCCAAGCAGGAAACAAATCAATCCAATTGTGTTGTTGCACTAATGATAGCGAAACCTTGCGCATGCGTAGTAGAAGTATAACCTATGGGAAAAAGTGTTTTAAACATTATTTAGGGACATAGTCCCCAAACTTTTTAGGCTGTTATTAAATTTGACTGGTGATTCTATACATTTAGTTTTTATGTCCTAGTGACCATTTAAAAGTGAAGTTATGGCTTTTTCCCATTTATTTAGATTTATTTTATTTAGATCATTTAGCCTGATCTTGTTAGATGGCTGCCGAATGGCAAATATTGCCAATAAGGACTTTTTAATATATGCATTACCTCAAAAATAAGAAATAATATGAAACTGAAATTCTAATACAACATTATTCTTTATGTATCAACATTAATTAATATTAGTTATTCTCAGACAAGGACATTTAATCTTAGTGATAGTTGCGTGTGTCACAGCTCTGATCTAACGTTACCAGCACTGACACTGCGACAGTGACACTTGATCACATGACAGGCTTATAAATTACAATTATATTTGCAAGAAGTCAAAAAGTCAAACGTCTAAAAATAACTTTCAAATTTGCAAAGCTGACCCCCAAAAAGTTGAGTGCCAGATATGCAAAAGGAAACTGGCATATCACAAATCTACAACAAGTTTGGCAAATCACCTATAAACTGTAAGTAACAGATTAGCCGTTTTGCAGAATTTTCAGTTTTTTCTGTTAAGGCTGATGTGAGGGTAACCTGGATGCAGATTTTTGTCATTGATTCTTTGCCGATTTTTAACACTATTAAGTATTGCTTTACTGCCCAACACTGTTTAATAAAGTACAGAGAGAAATACAAATTAACCAAATTTGTCCAATCATAACATTTAATAAAATGCCCAAAGTTACTGAATAATAACAACAACAATGACAAAAATGCTTTCATATAGTGAAATAAAAAATAAAGACATAAAATGGTACTCTGGTACTCTGGTACTGGAGGCACTGAATGTATCAAAGGAATGATGAAATCAGAAGGTTCCCAAGACATTTTCGCTAACTAGGTTTTTGAAAAGTAGGTTTTTCTGACACTGGTCTTGGCTCTTCTGTATTTCAGCAGGACAACAACCCAAAGCACACGTCCAGCAGCACAAAAGAATGGTTGAAAAGGAAAAGATGGACTGTTTTAAACTGACCAGCAATGAGTCCTGACCTAAATCCCATTAAAAACATTTGGAGAGCTGAAATCTGTCATTGCAAAAAGACCTCCTACAAATTTACAAGAGCTTGAACACATAGCAGTTGAAGAGTGCCAGAAACAATCATTATACAAGTGCAATAAGCTTTAAGATGGCTGTAAGAAAATAAATAGAGGTTGTTATTGCCAAAAGCTCTACAACCAAATATTAGTGAATGGTGTAAATTCTTTACTTAAAATTCAGTGTTTGCAATAATTTCAACCAGGACTGTACAGTATGTTATATCATAAGTAGAGGGACTGAACAAAGTGATGCGTTTAGTATGTAACTAAACAGTTAAAACATAGCAGTTAGTGTTGACTTCACATCTCATTTAGCGCAACAGGCTGCTGGAGGCCAATTACAAATGCCATATTGTGCGGTTTAATTTGGAACACTTGTTGTGCAAATGCACACATTCTCCCAGACATTCAACATCATTATTATTCTATGAGATTTCTTAATCTTTGCATGGCACAAAGCACTTTTGCAACAAAAAGTCTAGTCTTTCACTCATTTTGAGCAGCTATTTCAAGGTACTGCTACTTTGCAACTTCAACACATCTAAAACTGTTCTATTGGCTTTCTTTTTTTGTGTTTTCATCTGTAAAACTTCTGTGGTGAAAGATGTTCTTGCCTTTTCATTTAAATGGCAAAGTGATTAAATCGTTTCAGATCTGTACCTCTGTCTTAAAGTGATAATCCGCTTTTCACCTTCTCACCTGTTAAGAAAAAAAGGGATGAAAAAAGAAGCCTCAAATTATCTTCTACTGCCAGAGCTGCTGATGGACATAGAAAGTGGCACTTCACTGCTGTAACCATACTAATTTCTGCACTACCATACAGTCCAGATGGCAAATCAGAGACCCCATTATAAAACATTAACTTTAACAACACCACCGCAAGCAGCTAAGAGCTACAGCACAACACCAGTTGGTACATTAATAGCCGTGAATCAAGTGGAGCAGTGTCGGTTTCAGAGTGGTCTTCAAACAGAGCCTTGTTTTAATGGGATCCTGGGGGCAATACATATCAGGGCTGGGGGTTGTACCAGGAAACGCCTGTTTCACTGGGAAATAATGAGGTCAGTTGGTGTATAATAAAACAACTGATGTGGGGAGGGGGGCAGCAAGACACAAGGGATTTCAGGCTCTACTCAACATCAATTTGTCAAACCAGGTTTTGGATTGTAATTTCTTTCCATGTTTTGTCCCTCTTTCTCCTTTCCTCCTCCACCTTCTGTCTTTGACACGCTGTAATTTTGTCGTGTCATCAGTACCAGCAGGGTGTGACAACCCACTGCTCTTAATCATTCTCAATCAGGAGGGACTCTCTCTCTCTATCTCTTTCACCGTCTCTCTGCCCCTTTCTCACTGCAGGAGACAGACAAAATGGAGAAGAATGAAACATGCGCGTAACCTTTTCAAGGACAGCAGTGAGGATGGGCTGTCCGGCTAGAAAGCACTTTAGGAAAAGAAAACCACTGGTGCGGTTAATACAGAAAAGAGGAAGAGAGGGAAAATGGATGTCGGGGTCTGAAAGCCGACTATGATGATTTCTATATATAGCTGCTGCAGCGTGTGGTGAAGGCCTGCGCCGCTAAGACAGCATGCTCTTCCAGCTAAAGGGATTTCACAGAGAATAAATGTGTGTGTGTCAGAGAGTGTGTGTGCACGCATGTATCTGCATGTGAGCATGTGTTTATTAGGGCCAGAGATTACACTGAGCACTGCTGCCGACAAGAGGAAAGGAAGAGAGGAGGAGGAGGAGGAGAGAGCTGTGTAGCATCCTTAATTAGAAAGCAAACAACCATAGGCCTTCTCCCTTACAGGATAAATGCTTGTGTATTTCTCTGAAGGGCTATTATTACAAAACTTTTCTACCCAGCAATTTCTAATAATTGAATGTTACAAGGACCCATTAATTTGCCAGGACCCTAAGATTTTTTTTTTAGACTGTGTGTAATTCAGCAACGAAGACATCATTTATTCTTCTAAGACTGGTTTGTGGAAAGAGGGCTGTAAATTATCCACATAATAAATGTGAGGTGTAATAAATCTAGACTACACTGAATGGTGAGTAATGTTACTAGTCTGAAATTATATAAAGCATTTGACTAATAAACACATTTAATTTGTAAGGAGGTTAATAGTTAGTGAAAGTTAGTGTGGAACACATTTTATTATATTTTATTTTCCGAGTGATGCAATAATCTATCTTTAGCCTGAGAAGATAGATTAAAAACTAGATTTGAAGTAAAAAATACAAATTCACATTCACATTTGATTTTATTTTTCTCAGATTTTTATTAATTTAATGTTTACTATTTCATTCTTGTGGCTTTAGCATGCATACACCATGATATTAAATATTTAAGTTTTTCCAAATCTCTCAGGCTCGTTGACTTTCTTTCCAGCAGAAACAACTCTTAAAATGTCAACAATTCAGATTGTACACTTGAGGCACCAGGAAGTATGTTTTTCACCAGAAAAATACTACAGGGTAGAAACTATTTTAAAATATGTTTCTGTCACAGCGATTAATACAAGCATATAGGATACAATGTGAGCCTATGATGAGACTCAATGGACATTTTATTTCTGCATTCTGCTTCACTGATTTCTATTTTCCAAAATAAAACTTTTGGATAAAACCAAGTTTGCTATCTGTGTGGTTTAACTGCATCCACCTTCTGTCAATCACATCAACTCCTGGAAAACACTGTACAGAAGGAAAGCAACACATAAACAGCACCAGTTTCCACCAGGATTATCTAACTGCTCTAAAAACAAAAATGTATGCCATCAGATGTATTTGAAATATGCTCTAATTACACAACAATTCTACATATAGTGATTTTAAGTGAAGCAATAATTATAACTATACCAACAGATTAAAACAAAGCAGCCAGCAGCTGCCAGATGTAGCCTGTAAAATGAGACAGAAATGAGAAATTAATTTTAAACAATTATAGCCTAAAACTGACAACCTCTCCAGTGCTGTCAATAAGCTAATAGGAATTATAGGAATATTAGAAATATTACTGAATTGACAAGCTTTACTTAAAAATTAATTGAAAATAAGAGAGAAAAATAGCAAAGATCCTTTCAAGAAAAAGCATGGGAAAAGATTCCACAGTCATGTTAAATAGTAAGGGAGTACACAACAGAAAGGACCAAAAAGCAGAAATCCCTTTAGCAAAGAACTGTCCAATACCCTCAACAGTTTCCAAATAACCACAACAGCCCCTAACACCCTTTAGACACTTTCTGGTCTAAAAACAATTGTGCGTATGTGTCTAGTGTGTCTATTTAGACGAAAGCCGGCTGCTAATAGCAGCCGCCTGCTGCTGTCAGCAGGTTTTGAACCACTATGAAAGGCCGTGGAATGGGGGAATAATGGGAGATATTAAAATTGCTATGAAGATTACCAACATGCCCACACACCAAACACTTCACTTGATGAAAGGAGATGGGCAGATAGGAAAGACACTCGCTTGACACATTTGTTCATTATGCTCAGAAATTATATCATTAGGGTATTAACAAGGTTACGTACTATGGGCTCAACCACACAGAGGTGAATGACAAGGAAAGTGCCACAGACATAAGGTAAATAAGTGAATTTGCCCTAATGTAAATACAAAGTGACTTTTTCAAAGTTGGTATGATTTAAATTTGAATTAGGCACTGTGAGAGACAACTGCCGATGTGGTGTCATTGTTATCATGTAAAAGCATACACAGACACACACACTCTTGAATCAATAACATTCCCAAGATGGCCTGGGTTTACTTGGTTGCCAACAGTATAACTCATTTACATTTTTATAGTTCAAGCAGCTTTTCCACCACAATTTACTGTATAATTTATGACTGGTATGGAAAGTTTCAATGGGACACACAATACCTGGACCAACACCAAAAAAATGCCTAAACCTCTGAACATTTCTGTGTCCTCCACTGAAAAACTGTTTATCATAAACAGTATGTATGATATACTGTATGATATATCAATGATTTATAGTATATTAACAAAGAAAGCCAGAACTGGGTGGTTATAAGTATCTGGAATGGATTCAAAGACTTTCTCAAAGACACTTCTGCCTCTCATCTGCTGGTGCTGCTATCTGTACCCTTGACTGATATGGTTGTTGGGAAATTAACAGAATATTAAAGGCCCTGAAATACTATTTTCTCAATCACAAGAATGCACTTTTTATTATTATCATTAGTATTTCCTCCACTGGCTTCCGCTCACACTCCCGCTCAGCCTATAGACTTTTGCATTGTGATGATGTCACACAAATAAAACTCACTTTTCCCAGCTCTGGCTAATTTTTAAAAAATATTAAACCTCCATGGATTTAAAATTTATAATACAAAGAGTAATAACCAGCTTTGTTTGCAAGAGGAGGTATCCTGTCAACTCACATCTCTTTTATTTTGGTGGTTTATGGGAAAAATGCTTTTTGGGCGGCAGTGCATATTTTCATTGGAATACCAGAAGTAACAACTGGGACAAATTAGGAGCAAAGCTGTGTGGTGGCCAGACAATGAATCAAGCTGACTTTGGTCATCACCTGCCTTTTCTTCTAGCACCACCAATTATACCAAAATTTCAACTAGATTGACTAGCACAAAATCTGGTACAGACGTTTATGGTTCCCAGTGTATTCAGATGAATACACCATGCAGTCATCACCATGCAGTGCTTTTGAAATACATCAATAACTATTGGATGGACTGCCATGTCATTTGATACAGACATTCATATTCCCCACAGGATGAATTACTTGGTGATCCCTTCAGTCTTCAACTAGTGCCATCATCAGGTCATCATCAGCTATGCCATCTGTTTAGCGTTCAATAGCAAATGTTGATCTAAGATGTTGAAAGCTGCTAAACATCATCATGTCAGCACTGTCACGGTGAGTATAAATGTATGCTGATGTTAGCATTTAGCTCAAAGCACCCTTAGCTCCCAGCATGTCTGTAGAGTCTTAACAAATATGACCTAAGGATGGTTTTTCCTTTGATTGTTGCTTATTTAGTCATGAATGTTTCATGTTAAAAAAAACAAAACTTAAATAGTCAGACAAAATCTATATCTTTCGGTATTTATGTTTTGATTTTTTATAAAATCAGAACATTAATATTACTATTTACATTTATAATGTTATTCTACAAGTTGAGATTTAGACCTTAGAATGAGGTCAGTGTTTGCGGTTAATATTTTGGCTAGATATGAGGAGGTGAGGATTAAAATAACAGGTTAGGGAAGGAATACATCTAGTCAGTAAAAGTTTTTACATGTGTAATAATAGAAACATGAGTGTTTGGTTTGTGTATGCATGTGCATGTGTACTTGCATTTGAAAGTACAACTCAGTCCTTTCATCTAGCACACTTACTTGTGTGTATATGTGATTGTGTGTGTGTGTGTGTGTGTGTGTGTGTGTGTGTGTGTGTGTGTGTGTGTGTGTGTGTCTGGTCTGTGCTGTGAGTTCATGGGCGCCCGACCATAGTAACTGAGAGTGGTTAATGAGAGAGTTGGCAGAGTTAATAGCTGATCGCTGCAAGTCAGTGATCTGTGTGAGAGAGGATTAGGCTCTTGCACAACTTCAGTGGAGCCAGGAGCTCAGTCTCAGGGAAGCTCATTAGATTTAAATATGTCCGTATAGAGCAAATAGTAGACAAGATAGATGTAAACTGCCATCGTGATGATGGTGCAATTCAGAAGGTCAAGCATGAATGTGTGTGTTTGAGTGAGTGCGCTGTGTCTTTGTGCAGGCCAGTGTGCATTGACATCAAAAATGTACATGTTCTTTGCCAAATCACCACTTCACATAATCTAATTATCTACTGTAACAAAATGTTATTCACTTAAAGAGATAAACATAAGGTGTCAGGAGACAATTTTGGCAAAGCCCACTAACAGTTCAGTTCAGTTTCCTTGGAAAAAAACTTTCACTTGTATCACATGGATGTTATAGTAATGTTAAAATATTATTAGCCAGGATAGCATATACCTATTTAGCTGAGAATAAGCACATAAAACAGAAGGAACATGTTTTTACTTTAAGAAAGAACAATGAAAGAAGCCTGTATGAGAAATTACTTTTATCAATGAGGGCACACCAGCAGGTGCATCATGAGCACACATAGTAAACCAATCAGTTTATCACAACAACACAGCTCAGATGAGGGTGCCAAACCAGGTCAGTGGACATTAGCCACTGGTGTTTTGTCTGTATTTGATATTATCTCCAGCGGGATTTATCTTGGGTAACTTTTGGCTCATTCCACTTAATGCGGCAACGCGCAGCGCAGACTAAGCGTGATGCATGGTGGTCTTAAAACAATGCATGCTGGTTAGAAATGTTGTCCAATTTTTGCTGGCACTGCAGAACTTCACCATGTCCCATGACATTAAAACTTCACGGGAGCAAGGTGGCTGCAGTGTTACTGAGTCAGGCACTGCAGTTGTTCTCCATCCGTTTAACCAATTGGGAACCACCTCTGTAAAGACAGAACTTTGCCCAGTTGGCTTAGTCTTCACTGACATGCTTGATGTGTTGTATTTTCATATCGTATGCTAATATCATATCATATCATATGCTAATTATGATAAAAATACCTTTAATACTTTTTATTAAATTTTTTTAAATCTTTAAATTTAAATTTAAAGTCTTCACTACATATATGAGTCTGGACAGACATGGATGTAAACTGCAACTTGACTAGCTGGCGGAAGCATACAATCGCTACGCAATAATTCTAGTTTTTATTGTATTCTAAAGTTTATGGTTCTCAATAAAACAGAAAGAAATAAAAAAAAATGTATCCTAAGTGTTGCTCTGGCAGGTTTCCCCTGTGTGACTTTTCCCCGATACACCTTAATCCATTACCCTAGATGTTTTCATAAAACATTACTTAGATTTAATTTCATGTGTGTAAAAAGACTAATGTGAAGTTGTTAGTGGCCTGAAAATGTTTTAGAACAACAATTTTTTGGGTGAGTAATCGGTGTGTATAGGTGTTGCAAAACAGTCTGACATATTGAGGGTAAGAATCATATTTTTTTTTTTAAAACACAGAACTGCTGTGCAGTTTACACAATGAGTTGTGTGAACAACCTGCTGCTGTGACACAGATGTACAGTGTGTTGGTATATTGCTTGTTGATGATGCAATTTTGCAATAGAACAGGTGTTCTGTAGTTTTCTATTAGTCTTTATATACTGTATATATATAGGCCCAAAACTGACTTGTTAGCTCACTCACTCTACGAAAAGTAGAATTTGTTCAAGTCTTTTTATACACCACCCCTGCATTACTGTCTGTTCGCATTGACCATTAAGTCAGTCAAAATCAGCTGAAGTCGGAAACAAATGCAGCTAGTATCACTTGTGATGCCCCACCCTGTGTCTTGGAGGTTGTCCTGGCCAGCCTCAGCAGGCAATTAGGTTGTCAGCTGATATAGTTCACCTGGGCCTTCCAGACCATGAAAGCTGGGCCATGTGTTCACTTGTTCTCTCTTCCAACTGTTGACATCCACTTTTGCTTCTTCATATACATCACCTCCACAGCACACATGCCACTTATCCATGTGCTGCTTTCATGGCTAATCTTGCCAATTTCCGCACCTCATTGTTTATCTGTGTTACCTTTAGTTATAATAAATTATTTGTTTTTAGTATACCCTTTATGTGGACTCCATTCTTGTCAAATTCCCGGAGCCAGTCTCTGACACACTCACTTAGCAACAGACCAAGCAGCTCCACATTCAGTCAGTAATTGAGTTTGGTGATGAAATATGGATGCTAGGATACAACATATTTCAGTTCTTCAAGAACATAGCAAGGACAGAAGTTTAATTTCCTGAAGTCAGACATCCAGTGTGACTGTTTTCTTGTTTAGGTGCTGGGAAGAAGGTTGTTTAGTACATTACATGTTCTGCTCTCAAACTAAGGCCTGCTCCTACAAAAGTCGGAATACAAGACTAAATCACAAGCTGAGATAGACATTTCCTGCAGTGTGCATACAAGGCCTTCTGCCTGGCATTATGTAACATAGCGGTGAATCAGGTAGATGGTGACAAACACAATTCTGGGGACAGTGGTCCTGCTATAAGCTGCCTATCTCTGCATCTCTTCCTCTTTGTAACTGTTTCGCACTTGCTCTTTCTTGCTCTCACTTGCTCTTTCTCCCACACATCTCCCCTTTTGATCCTGTCTTCTTTTTCTGGTATTACTCTCCCTCTTCTTTTCCTCTGTCATTTCCTCTGCCTTTCTCCCTCGTTATGCCCCATTTCTTGTAGATAGCATCTCTTTAAATGCATCACATGGTATCTTTAGTGTATCAGTCTGACCTTGCAAATTTCTGGTTAATTTGAACAGGTGCACTTTCATTATGTATGGCATCACATCAGCAGCAGGGAGGATGCTAGACTGCTGTTCCTGACAGTGCAGAGCTGCATTTGAAAACCATTGCCCACTGACTCCTTTAATAAAACAAGACTTACATTATAAAAGTTTCTACAATTTTTTGAGCATCTTAATTCTTTTGTGTGTGTGTGTATATGTGTCCGCATGGAAATATGTTCATTTCTGCACTTTGAGCAAACATTTTCTGCATTTAGGCAGAGAAAAAAATGTGACCTTCAACCATCTCATATGTCTCTCTTTTTATATAGATATTGAAAGCAATGACCCATGTAAGTACACAGTGCCAGTCACCACACTCTTTGGCCATCCTTTTACTTTGTGTGTCTTTTTATTCCTCCTCCGCTCCACCACTCCTGCCCACCCCACCTCACCCCACCCCATCCAAGTAAGCCAATCAAGATGGAGTGGGATAATGAATTACATAACAACAACTTCTGTCTAATCGTCTCCCCCTCTGCCTCCATGCCCCAAGCCATGGGCACAATTAGAAAAGAGAAAGAGAGACAGGACAGGATGGGAGAGGGAAATGCAGTAGCTAAGGACAGAAAAGAGGGGGTTTGAGAGTGAAGAGAAGGAACAAACAGTAAAAGTTAGAGAAAATAAGAAAATTAAACATTTGACATTTAAAATATCTTTATTAAGTCATTTAAAGTTCATGAGGCACAGCAGAACATCTCTACTAAAAATGCGGTCCACAGAGTATCACACACCAGACTATTGAACAACATTGTATCATAGCTCATACATAAAGCTCCTAGAACCTGGAGTTGTTGTCAAGGTTTTCAACAAAAGTCAAAAGGTCACTAACAGCCCCCCCCCCCTTACTCAGCCTTGATTGTGGTGTGGATATCCAATTTTGCTTGAGCTAGAAGGAAATATCTCCCTATGGACTAAGGAACTGAAAAAAACAAAAACAGATTACGAAAACCACAGCCTGCCTTGGAGAATGCACACAAAGGGGGTGTTATTAACTGCACCAAATGTAATGGTTAAGTAAAACGGACAGGTGGATTTAGCTTATTGATTTAAATGTTGCGCAAAATCCCTAACATGGATGCCCAAGGTCCTCACATCTTTTTTGGGTGTGACTTTATATAAAACACTTAATTTATCAGATTTCTCTCTTCTAGGCTGGAGGTGACTGCCATTTAATCTCAAAGTCTTTGCTGGCTGTGTTAACACTGACTGACTTATCGCATGTCATACAGAGATTTCCTCCCTATTCCCAATCTCTAAACTTCTATAGTCTTTGGAGAAAGTGAGGTCAGCTAAGGTCACGGAAAATAACATTTCAGTGTTTTGCAGATGTGTGGAGAAGTCTTACAGTGAAGACCCACTGGCAGCAAATGAATTGCACAGCACCGCCTCTGCTACTTCTTGCTTGAAATTTTGGGTGTGTCAGCGCTCAAAAGCTAGCAGAAGCTAGTTAGCAAACATTGTGTGAATAAGCAGCCAGCGACATTCTCCAACAATTTATGTAACTTTGTGCCAAGCAGCACGTTAATTTTGTTTTACCTGTAATCTTCATAACAAGGGACGTGCAGAAGAGGGATCCCAGACACTACAATACTGATCTTCTACTCTGCAGATATTCATGCACTTCAGGGAAACACTAAACTTCCTGTCCCACTGGTGGATCACTTTTTCATTGTCATTTTTTCAGCACCAGGGTTTCAAGGCAAATTTTGCCTTAGTTTGCATAAAGTTACAATTTGTCAACCTTCGAGCCCTCCCATTTTTTTTGTCACTGCTCAGTCTGTGTCACCTAGAATCCTACAATGCACTGTGATGCAATTCGCGAACATCCTACAGAAAATGAAGAGGGGCAAATTTGTGCCTCACCTTGTGTTCATTGGGTCTTCACCATTATGTTCCTGAGGCAGAAACTTTCAAATACTTTCCTAACGATGTTTGGCAGACATTTCCAACAGTGTCCCCCTTTTTTCCTTACTGGACCAGAAATTATTTAATTTAGAGTAAAGAATTCTTCCCATATTCCAAAGCCATCCCTGTAACTCCGTTTAAGTGGCCAAAGATTAAAAAGATAGAGATTCTTCCTTGCCAATATGCGTATCATACTTGGACCTTATAAAAATAAACTAGTGCTGTGGGTTTACTTTCCAGGGGAAATATGGAAACAGAAAATGTCAAAGGAGAGTCAGTGATGACTGCCTGAGACAAACTCTGTGTCCTGTGTAAAAGAAAAACACCAGGAGGACCCATAATGGTTGCTGTTTGCCAAAGTAAATGCTGCTTTCAATACTAAAATCTACCCCATGCCCTGCACTCTGTACGGCCTGTGCAAAGTAATCTGGTATCATTTGGTAGAATGAGCCTTTTGGTTTGGGTTAACTGCCTGATACATGCACTGCTTTACTGATTAGAAGGCAAAGGTATAGTGCATTGATTATTTACATTACAGTGTAGTCTGGAGCATCTTGGTTATCTGCTTTGTAGGGTTATGTCCTGCTCTTCATTTTGCCTTCCACATTGTGTTAGCTATTCGCTCATGCACATTCAGTCTGAAACCACCATTACTGGCCAGTACAAGTGACATGATAAAATACAATCCAGAGAGGCCAGTTTTAATAATACATCCAGGTATAATAAAGAAAGAGCAAAGAGATTTTAGCACAATACAAGTACAGGTACAGGCACATAAAAATGTAAAATAATAATGTGATAATAATAATAAAACTAATAATTATAATAATAGGGCTAATAATAATAATAAGACTAGATATCATCATCATCATCATCATCATCATCATCATCACAATAATTGAAGCAGTGGGTGTTGAGCAGAATCATGGGGGCAGCAGGTGGTTTGCAGTCACAGATCCAGACTCTGCAGCTCCAGAGGCAGAAATACCTGCAGAAAGTGACAAGAGGAGACAGGAGAGAGATTAGAAAGCTCAAAACTATGGGAGAGAAAAGAATCCAAGTTAGTAACAAGCGTTGATGGGATAAGATTGCGTACAGATGGAGAGGGAGAGGAGACAGTAGCTTGGTGCATCATGGGAAGTCCCCTGGCAGTCTAGGCCGATAGCAGCATAACTAGGGGGTGGTTCAAGTCAAACCTGAGCCAACCCTAACTACAAGCTTATTCAAAAAGGAAGGTTTTAAGCCTACTCTCACACGTAGAGAGGGTGTCTTTCTCCTGGACCCAAACTGGAAGATCGTTCCACATTAGAGGAACCTGATAACTGAAGGCTCTGCCTCCCATTCTACTACGGTACTATGAATATGACACCAAAACACTGTCCAGTGGTATATAATACTATTAGAAAAGATTTTACAACTCTTGAAAGTTATCAAAGCAGCAATTATTTTAACCGCCATTATTATCAATGCCAAGTAAACAGTAGAAATACAGCATTCCTGGTAACTGAAGTCCTCCAGCTTAAAGGACCATAAACATGTAGGTCGTTTGTGTCTACCCTCGGACATGCCCCATCCAAGTGTACCATTGGCATGTGCACCAGACCTTTGTCATCATAGTAACAGTAATATGACCTCTAGAAGGATACCAGCAACAGGCATACTGGACCTTCATCATAATGGTAACAATAAAAAGACCCACAGTTGAGGGGGTCATTTTTGGTTAGGCATAGGCACAATAAGTACTTGATTAGGTTTTGGAAAAAACACACCGCTCATAATTACCATGACCACTAGTGGTCATCTAACAATAAAATGCAACTATGGGTCATAATAAGCTGCTTGCACAGGCAACCTATGGCCTGATTTTTTTTACAGGAGGACAATCTTGATTGATTGCCTTGCTACATGATTTTGCATTGACTTGCAGGATGATTGATGTCAATCTGCTGCTTAATAGTGGGATTTTTTGCCTAAAGATACTCTATAAGATCCCCATGTATCCCCATAGACAACATAAAAACAGCCAAACTAAGCATTTAATATCCTTTTCTGAATAACTGTTTGATATCCTGTTTTTAGTCTGACTAGATTTACTGTATTTATCATATCATGGAGGGCATGTGCACATCTCACTGTACTGCCTGGCTGAAGCTATGTTTAGTGATGCAATCTAGAGTGATATTAAAAACAGAAAAAAGAAAAAGGTGGCAAGGTGAGAAAAAGAGAAGGAAATGAAAGCAGGATTGAGTGAAAGAAAGAGGGAGATGAAGTATGAACCTAAGGAGTGAAAGCATCATCAGGCAGAAAAAAGGGGAGTGAGATAAAGAAGAAGGAAGGAAATGAAAATGGTGTAGTGAAAGTAAGAGGGAGATGGAGTGTGAATGTAAAAGAAGCAAGCGTCACTGAGAGGTGCAGGCTAGGAAAAGTGATGAATGTGTAAAGAAAGAGACTGAAAGAGAGATAAAGTGAGATGGAGACACAAGGAGGCCTGCATTATTGGCTTCAGTCTACAGTCAGTGAAGTGTGGACAGGTTCAATAAAAGCTGTGTACTGTAGATCCCAGCAGAGGCCCTGGCAGGACAGAAACACTTGACATTGGGTGACATCAGACTTTAAGCTTTTGTAAAGGTGTCTGTGATATTGCATCGGCTTGACTGCCTCTGACAGCAAATGCAAGAGAAGATACTCAGAATAGCAATTAGCTGCTTGATGTACAGTTTTATGTGGTGTGAAATTGGGTTTTTCAGGTGTTATTTCTCCCTGCATTCACCGTAATTTACCCGAAGACGGTCACACAGTGCAAACCAGCTACCAGAAAATTCAGCAGAGGATGGCATAATATACTTGAGTGTACACTGTATATGTTTTTTTTTTTCACTTTACGGCGACTCTACCAATTAGTCAGGCATGTATGACAAAGAGCAAAAATGCCATCCAATTTGCTTTTTTGACGGGAAAAGGCACCTCACTATCAAACATCCCTCTGAGCCTGTCAGGACAGATTGCTCTTGACACACTGGTTTGACACAAGCAAGGGCATCCTCCACTCCTCAGAGAGGTTTGGTAGAAGATACAGAGACACAGAGACAGGCAGCACTCATAAAACCTCCATTCACTGACAAACTCGAAGCCCCATAGGAGAGGATGCTGACAAATTGACATGTAAATTTACTATATCTGTATCTGTATTTCTTATTTTCTGATGCAATAACCCTCATACAGTACACACTGCCAGATAGCAGAGATAACACTGTGTTTCTAACTCCCATGGCCTTTTGTGATTGGTGTAAGTCAGTTAGATAAATTAGGCACACTTGCACATTCACAGACACACACGCATCCTGCTTATGTCATCAAATCTGGTGTTAAATTTGCGCTCAGAGCAACACACTCTACCTGTCACCATGGCAGCTGTGTGGGATGATTGCAATCACACAATCAGCAGAGGCTCTTGGGAAATAAGCTTGGAAGAATGAGCTCTCCTGAGAAACAGAAAAGACAGACAGAGGAAGAGTGAGAGAAAGAGGAATGAAGACAGAGAGGGAGAGAGAAAAGAGCTCAACAGAGACAATGAAGGAGGAAGAATCACAGTAACCTTTTGTCTACAGTGACGTGAATAAAGTATTTGACTTTGCGTGTCTGGCAGAATGTGAATGCCACTCCTCCTGGCAGGGAGAAAAATACATGTATGAATGGCATGACATATTGGACCACAAGCAAACTAAATTAATTATGATGTATTTAATAATGCACTTGCATAACGCATAACCCACAAGCAGGATGTGGTGCAAAGTAACTAAGTACATTTACTAAAGTACTAGTACTTTTCAGAGCATTTCCTTTTCATGCTACTCTATACTACCCTATACTACTTCTCTACATTTAGGGCCTGTGTACACAGGCAGCTGTTTTTGCGCTGGCAGCACCTATGATTTCATTTTCAGATCATTTCTCTCAAGTGCTTATTGATGCTAGGTTACAATAACCGTCGGTAAGAGGGAGCTCAGCACTGCTCCAAAAGTTGAACTACATTCAGCTGAAAGCACCGTGAGCACAGTGAAAAAATAAATAAATAAATAACAGTACGCTGAGGTCGTTTTTGGACCAAGGATGTTGAGCGCTTTGAAATGCTGAACTTCATAGGATTTGTATAGAATATAGACACTGCCTGCTCAAAAACAGCTGCCTGTGGACACAGGCCCTTATTTGACAGTTAACTTTATTCGGAGGCAAAGTGAAACTGGAACTTCCAGTTCTGTTCCAGAAGTAAGAAAACTTCATTCAAAATTACACTGACATTTGTGACAACGCTAATAACAGCCTTGGAACAGAGCCTCTCTCTAGAATATGGCATGTGGCTCACTTTATAAGGATATGGAAGGTAGCTTTTTGAAAATGATCTAATATTGTTTTTTTATCCAATATTTTTGTTTTTTGTAGAATTCAATAAACTGCATTTCCCATAAACTCTAGACAATTGCAGGTTAAAGGTTTGCATCTTAACAAAAGAGGTGGGTCCATGGGTGTGTCAAGGGGCTGTGACAAGTAATGTAATAGTTTTTAGACAGCAGAGATTAAAACTAAAGAATTGGAAAAATTACTGTAGAAGAGAGTGTTGGTGAGGTTTGTGGATATGGACAAAACCAATAACGTAATTACCAGATCTAATGTGCTGGTAAATTTCCACAGGAGTTGCAAGTAAACTGGAAGCTTATTTTGTGCACCTTATGTATGTCATGATGTATGTACTGTATTCCACATCCTTACTCCTATTCTTGTTAAGTGATTGTGTCACACGGTGGAGGTACTGGTTTTAGTTGTTATCTTATATTTATATTTTTATGTTTTGCTGTGGCTATTTTACATTGCATTATTTTATACATTGTATTTTAAAATGGTTTTTATTGCTTTCCTTGGGTTTATTTGCATGTTTTGGACATTTTAGGACCCGTAGAAATTTTTTTACCTTGGTACCTTGGTAGTAATGTAATATTACCTTGGTTACTGTGGTTTTTAGCATATTGTATTTTTATCTTTACATAGTATCGTAATAAATTATTGTTATAGTCACCTTTTAGTTTCCAACTCCTTGGTTGCTCAGTGTCGCTCTCTAACAGATCCGAAGAACCCTTAAAATCTAAATCCCTTTTCCATTTACAATTGCACAAATGTTTTTTTCTTGTTTTGGGAACTTTTTCATGTTGTTCAGCGGCATGCTGGTGCATATGAATATGAGTGCGACAGACTGTTTGTCTCTATGTGTCAACCTTGCAGGGACTGGCTCCAGCCCCTCAAAGGATGAAGCAGTATAGCTAATGGATGGATGGATGTTATTCAGCCAAACACAATAAACAAAGAGCTCTTCTTCTTGCTGTCAGGAGGACGCCATCACATTTTCTATGCTACTTATGCAATGATGCATTAACAATCCACAATTTTACTGCAGAATAAGTACTTTTACTTATGATGCTCTAAGTTATTTTTGCTGATAATAGTTCTGTACCTATATTTAAAGCAGCTATAATCAATATTTTTATAATCATTTTGGGTCAGATGACAATGTGAAAGGTGTCCCCCCAGTGGTGAACCCACAGAGAATTATCTGGCTCTACAGAGTTTTATAGCGAGCTTTAGCACATTGTTTGTATGGCCTGCAAGTTTACTGTTTTAGTTCACTTTTTCTTTTCCCTAATAGTCGTGAGTGGTCATTAATACTAATCCTAACCTGGAGTGTGTATAAAAGGAAACAAAGAACGAGACAGATATAGCTGGAACCGGTTTCAAAGTTTGAATAAATAATGCAAGTCTGTAAGCTGGGCAGCAGCCAGTCCAAGATTTTTAAGAAAAGAAAAAAAGAATCTAATCGGTCATTTGACTCCATTGATTCATGTGCATTACTGTTAATGACACACTTCCAAACTTTCCCAACATAAGACCATAAACTAATCCCCTTGTCAGGCTGTCTGCGATAACATTTTCATAACATTAACAGAATCAAACTCCAACAGAACATTCTCTGACTGGATGTCTTGAACTCTGCCAGAAATGTAAGTATGTTGTTATCTGTTAGAACCACCAGATAACTTCCAGCACTAGAGTCACACAGATCAAAGTTTTGGACTGCCAGAACAAGAGCCAAGGCCTCCTTCGCTATAGTCGAATATAGCTTTTGATCACGATTCAATTTCTTAGAGAAGTAGGCTACAGGCCTATCTCTTCCTGACCCGTCAGCCTGCAATAGCACTGCCCCTACTCCAATGTCACAGGCGTCCACTGCCAGCTTGAATGGAGCAGAGAAATCCAGAGTAACTAGCACTGGCTCACTAGCTAGGATAGCTTTAACCATTTCCGGAGCTTTCTGACAATCTACTGACCAGCTGAACTTAACTCCCTTTTTCAACAAGTTGGTGAGTGAACAAACCGTTTATAAAAGCCATGCATGCCCAAAAGGCACATAAGGTGATGTTTTGATTTTGGAAGAGGGAGGTCTAAAGTGGCCTGCACCTTGGCTTTCCTCACTCCCTCACTGAACCATGACCCACCTGGTACCCCAAGTATGTGACCTGCCCCTTTTGCGATCTCGCATTTAGGCCAGTTGATTACCAATCCTGCTTCCCTAAGATGCTCAAACAGCTGTCGAACGTGTTCCATGTGATCAGACCATGAAGAACTATAGCAAACCACATCATCTAGATATGTCAGTGTTTTGCAATCTTGAGGTTACCAAATTCATTAACCTCTGAAAGGTTGTTGGTGTATTTTTCATCCCAAATGGAAGAGCCTGACAGCGGTACCAACACTCTGGCATCACAAATGCAGACACCTCTTTTGCCCTGTCTGTCAATGGCACATGCCAGTAGCCCTATAGTAAACTATAGAATTATAGAATTTCGACACATACTGAATATTACCAATCTTGTCAATAGAGTCCTCCAGTCTGGGTATAGGATATGCATCTGTTTTAGTTACATTATTTACCTTCCGGTAATCAATACAAGGACGTAGAGTATAATATGGCTTAGAAACAGGGACTACTGGAAAACTCCAATCACCTGAGCGTCGTTCAATCACACTAATCCTCTATATACTGCAACAATGGTTTCACTTGAGCCCATTTTTGTGAGTTAATCCAGTATGGATGTTGTTTAATGGGAGCTGCCTCACCAGTGTCTACAACCTGAGTTATTAAATTTGTCAAGCCCGGGGTATCCCTAAACGAATTCCTATACTGGTCCAATAGATGTAGTATATCCTCTCTCTAATCTGTGGTTAGACCCTCAGTGACTCACTGTGATTGGCCAGGGCACTGGAATTCCTAAGCCCACCTGTGACCAGCTCAACTGACCCAAACTCATCCTCCTCATTCTCATTCTCCTTTACAGCAGACTGAGACATAGCAAATACTCTGGACAGGGTGTCAATAGTATAATTGCGTTTCAAGAGGTGGATGTGACACAGTTGTGACTTTAGTCTCCGATGGTTGTCTATACAACATAATTGCAGTCACCCACTTTCTTGAAGACCTTATATGGACCATAGAATTTCACCCCCAACTTATTTTCACCCATGGGTCAACAACAAAGCACCGGGTCTAATGCCTTAAAAGGGACACTTCACTGCCTTACTTTCATACTGAGCCTTCATCTTTACCTTAGTGGCATGCAGGTTACCCCTGGCCGAGTTACAAGCTGTATGCATCCAGTCCTGGAGCGTTGCTACATATTGCAAAACCACACCTGGAGCACCTGTTGTCAAAGCTGATCGCAAATGGTTCTTTCACCATTTTTAGTGGTGTTCTCACCTGATGTCCATAAACCAGCTTGAAGGGGCTAGAACCTATAGCCTTATTCAGAGTCTCTGATAGCAAACAATAGAAGGGGCATAGCTACATCCCAGTCACTTGAGTAACAAACACAATAGGTCTTAATCATGGATTTTATAGTCTATTGGTACCTCCTCATTGCATCCTGGGACTGAGGATGATAGGCAGATGACATGATTTGTGGTACTCTAGCTCATGTGTTACTTTCTGGAATACACCAGAAGTGAAGCTGGACCCATGATAATGTTGAACTTCTAGTAGTAAACCTACCCTAGAAAAGTAATGAAGCAAAGCCTCCATTATGGCTTTGGAAACCTGGTGGAAGTGTCCATAATAGTCAGGAGATATTCATTCCCTATTTTGGTTTTTGGTAAATGGCCAACACAATCAATCAATACTCTCGGAAAGGGTACCTCCATGACAGGTAAAGGGCAAAGAGGAGGAACTAGGCTTGCCTGCCACCTGACAAGCATTACAACTGCGACAGTGCGAGACCACATTCTTGTGCATACGGGGGAGAAACCTTCAGCTACTCCCTTCAGGTCCTCACCACTAACGCCATCTGTCTAAATGGAGCTACAGAAGGATCCTTTTCCTGCTCTGATATAAGGGCTTTGCGAGAAAACTGGGAACAAGGGGACACCTCACCTAGCCTAGTGAAAAAGGTATCCGCCAAGCCCCCAGACAATTCATTGTACTTGCTGGAATGTCCTTTTTTTGACAGCATGGGCCTGAGTATGTGTCACCGCACATGCCATAAACACCTCAGGATGTTCTCTCCAAAGCCATGGTCACTGGGACCACAAAGGGCTTCACACTCAAAACAGTTGTCAAACAAACCCGAGTACCAGCCAAATCCCAACAAAGATGAGGGTCTCCACAATCACTAGCTTTTTAGTCTCACAATCCATATGTACCCCAAAATGTTGAGCTCGTGCAACCAAATCCTCCTTTCTAACCTTACGCAACTCACTGTACCTAAAATCTCTTTCACAGAACCCACAGAACTCTACCTTAAAATTTACCATGGTTATTATCAGTAACTATTCAAAGTAGGCTAAACAATGGGGACAAAACCCTCACAAAAATTATCTCTAAGGTAATTATTACCCAATAGCCTTACCAACAAAAGTTATAATCTGCTAAACAAGAGGAAGTTTATATGTCCATTTTCCCAGACCGATACCAACCTGGGTCCCATACAGTGTTCGACAATGATACTTGCAAGCAGGCCACGAACCGATACACATATAACAGTCACAAAGCTCCTGATAATGCTACTTGCAAACAAACCACAACTCAATACTCTCTTTGCAGCACCTACAAGACAAACATTAGCCACACCTAGCTAAGTGGCTATCAGCTAACCAGCCAAACCAAAATTGCTATCATCCCCAGTTTTAACCTCAAAACACACACACACACACAAAAATATATATAATAACTTCGCTTCTAGCTAGCTTAGTTTTACATACATACACAACCATCTGTTGGGGTGAGAAGTTAGCACAGTGCAGCTACTCTGCCCGTAGCCATGTACCCATGCCTATCCCTAAACCTAGTGACACATAGCTCTTCCCAAGCTGAACACAACTCAGTTGTGCCTCTTCTCACAAACAGAATTCTTGGATGTAACTCAGTACACACTCACTAAAAAACTAATCGCTTAGGCGTTTCTATTGAACCTCAATAACGTTAGTCATTAATTTTTAAATAGATCCCAGACGAGCAACCAATTATGTTACGGACTAGTCAGGTCTAGGGGTGAGTGGTCGTTAATACTAGTCCTAACCTGGGATGTGTATAAAGGGAAACATGGAACGAAAAATACATAGCAGGATTGGTTTTGAAAATTTTGAAGAAGAGAAACAATGGTGTGGTTAGCTCACCTGCAAGTCTTTTAGCTGGGCAGCAGCCTGCGAGTCTATTCACAGTTTCCTCAGCGAACGCCTCGACCACACTGGTCTTCATCCCTGTCAGTGGCATGCCCCAGCTTTGTCGTCTTGTTCAGTTTAGGTTGGATTCTGACAAAAAAATTAACAAAATTGTTCTCTTAAAAAGTCCAGGGGTGTATAAAGCTGGCATCTCCACATGTGGCCTCTCACTTAGCTGCAGTGCTCACCTGATTCTCATGACCTCATTTTAAGCAGCCCAAGCAACTGCTCCACACACACCTCACAGATTGTGTTTTTGAGATTTAAGGACATCATAGTGACTTCTTATCAATACAACTTAATCCCATCCTTGTATCTCTATGAAACCAGTCCAAGATCTTTAAGAAAAGGGAAAAAAAGAAAAAAGGAATTCTAACCTCCCGTATCATTTATAAAACATTGTGTTGTTTTCAGATGCAGCAGGGAGGTGTTTTCAGTGTAAATGCTCTAAAAACCCACTGTGCACTACCTGCTCAGCCCCAAAGTTAACGACTAGCTGGTGAACATGGCAGAGCATTTAGCAGATATGTCCTTCAGGAGTTGGCAGAGGCCAGAGACATAGCGAAAAGATTCACCTGGATTCACCAGGAGGCCAGAAACACAACTCCGAATGAATACTAATGTTGCTCCTTAATCAGTGGGTGTGTAAATAAGCAACTGTGTTTGCCATATAAGCTTAAAAGGTGATGATATGTCAATGATGTCTTCAAAACTTGTTTCTGCAGCCCTCAAATGGCCAAAAAAAATCTGTTATTGCAGGTTTAAGTAGGATTTGGAATGCTTTTACTTGTAAGTGTTTCTACTTGTTATGGAGTATTTTTAGATGTTTTACTTAAGTAATGGTTCTTTTACTAATGTAAAAGATCTGAAAACTTCTTCCACCACTGTGTGCAGGTAAACCTAAAAAGGAATGTAAATTAAAGGTAAAGCCAAGAAGTAGCAGGCTACATACTAATGACGATAAAAATACCTGGCTAAAAAAAGAAAGGGGGGGGCCAGCAGCACAATCCCCCGTTGTGCAGAGCTTAATCCTGTGGGTTCAGAGGTGCAGGCTGTTGCTTGACCTGAGGATGCCACTGGAGGACTGTGGGATAATAAACTCTCTGAGTTATCAGATGGAGTGTTTTTCTAGACTGTAAAAGCGGCAAAGAGGTTTTACATTCAGTCCTGGAGGAGACAAACTTCCACCTGATCCAATCTTTTACAGTTCCATGATGTAACACTCCTGCTTATGTGCCAGGCTCTAATTTCTCTTCTTCTTTCTTCCCTCTCTTTTATATCACTCTCTATCCCAACAACTTTGTCCCACTCTGCCTTTCTTATACATTAGTCCTCCATGGGAATAAGCTGAATGAGTGAACCTGACTGTTTGAGTCAATCTACTGTTCAGCTCACCCCCCCCCCCTATCAGTCCAAATTAGCCTCATTGCATTTCCTCTCTCTCCCCTTCCCCCCTGGGCATCAAATTAGCCTTTACCCCCCGAGCTGTTGTGAAACATGACAACACTATTCACCCCTTTAGCCGCCTGAGCCGAACTCCCTGTCATACTCCTCATTCCCATAAGCCCTGTGTGTCCCTGTGTCACCTTCCGCAACCCTGCCCTCCACCTCTCCCATCGCTCTGTCTCATTTTCTCTTGTCTCCAGCAGCTACCTCCAGCTGCTTAAGGGAGCCATATTTAGTATAAGCTGTGGAAAATGCAAATGCTCTGTTGTACAATGCCATTGCTGTGTATTAGTGGGTGAAGTTTCACACTGGGGCCCGGGATGTGTGTTCTCACAGCTACACAGCTCAAACAGACCACATGCCCCACAGGGGGATGAAAGAGCTAGCGTAGTTTCACACAGCTCTGCTATTACTTCAAGCTTCACAAGAGGAGGATGTAGAGGGAGGAGGAAGGAGAAATAGTGTCTTTAAAGAAATGGAAACGACAACAATGCTGTACATCAGCAGGGCTCAAGTGCAGAGAAACAGACAAACAGCACACCGTTCTGGGGTCATATGTCTTTCTATGTGTTTCCTTCTTAGCCACTCTGAAGCATCCTGGACATCTTTTGGTAATTTATCCCATAAAATTTAAGAGGTAGGTTTTATTTGACAAAAGTTGATCCTCTCTCTCTCCCTGAGAGCTTTATAGAGTCATGCCTCTCTGTGACTGACTCTCAGATAGGTGTTGTCAGCCACAGCCTAGTCAATAGAAGTGCAAGCAGAGTGGAAATATTATCGCCCCAGGCATGCTTTTCCTAGCCCTGCAGTACACCCAGATAATCATGACCCAACACAAAAACGATAAAGATAATCTCCAGCACTGTGAATACTGGGGAGGAACATTAAGGCCAAAAAAACAGCCCATTCCAGAGAGTTAATTAGGGTTTGGATGACTGGCTGCAGAGGGTGTGGATGAGCAATGTGCTGCTCACCGATAAAGATGATTGGCTCTATTTATTGTTGCTTCCTCAACCTTTTTTCTTCCCCGAAAAACCTGTTCTCAGGCTCAGGCAGTTAATGATTGTTGATTGCTGATTGTTTCATTAATCTGATTACTGACCAAACGGTCTGTTATCTCTGTTTGGATACAGGACATTACAGGGAAAAGATGCTTGTTTTCTTGCTGGGGTAATGGTAATTATACATGCCTGTGTTGTACATTTGTGTGCAAAATAGAGAATACTACATATAAAAAAACAAAAATAATTACATTAACAACACTAATTATTTGGGGATCTTTACAGGGTATTCAGCCTTATGAACTAACCCTAGCCCTAACCACAATCACATGTTGACACAGTAGACAGTTGTAAGCAGTGATGGAAGAAGTATTCTTTACTCATGTTAAAGTATTAATACCACAGTGTAAAAATACTGTGTTACAAATAAAAAAGTCCTGTATTCAAAAAGTGCATAAGTAATATCTGCAAAATGTGTCAAAAGTAAAAATTGCATCATATTTAATTTGTTGCTCAAGTGCTTTTTAGATCTAAAATCTAAACCTGCAAAATAACTTGTAACAAATAGAAATACATGTTGTGGAGTAAAAAGTACAGCACAGAAAAACCTCTAAAATATAGTAAAATATAAAATAACATTTAAAGATGCAAGTGAAGAACCTCAAAACTGTACTTAGTGTAAGTAGTACTTAAGTTTAATTACTTGACACTCAGTGCTGACACAGAATCAGACTTTATTTCTTGCAAAAAAATTTAATTTGATCTATACTCCCATATTGTTTTGTCTCGTGGAATGATACTTTAAAAGTACAGAACAGGCGCTGGTCGCACTACACTGTGGATTAAACAAGTAAGATTCTAGGTGATCACATCTCTATGTCATCGTTGAGCACCACGTGCTGTGCAAAGCCAAGTGCATTATAAACAGTCAAAAGAATGAAAAAGTGACATTTTATTAGCTTTGTGAGATGGCTTTAAGAGGCCTAAAATAAAAAGCAACAGATAAAAAATAATTTAAAACTGCACTATATACAATAAATTACACTTTTTGCATCCACGTGGGTACGAGGTTCTGTCTGCAGCCTAAAATTTATGACTATGTGGACTGTACATGAGGACCACATACACCAATCAATGTGTCTAAACATAGCCGTACATGCAGAAATCCCAAATAGTAATAGAACCATATACATGTCTGCTGTCTGTGTCTGGATGCGTTTTTGGATAATATCCAGCCTTTAAATATATATATGGGGTTTAAATGTATTAAAAGTCTTCTCTGTCATGAAGATTCATTCATCCATTATTTATGTTTCTTTCAAGCACACTTTGACATGACCCCTGTTAAATTACAGGACCATGCTTTCGAACCTTGCAGTTCCTTCAGTCAAAAGTCAAATGTACTGTAATTGTCTAAAATATAGAATGCCAGTCAGTCATAACAGAAATCAAAAGAAATAAATGCAAGAGGATGTATTGATCTGCAATTTTTAATAAAAATGTGTTTAAAAAAACACTAACATAAGACCATTAACAAACTAAGTATAAAACCCAGTCATCTCTCCCCTCACATCAAGCATGTTCTTGACATTTAAATCCCCCTGTGGCTAAGAGGGGGTCTGCAGGTCTTTGTCATTACAAGTGATGTTTCTATAGATTCTCCATTGGTACTGCAACTGGCCATCTGAGCTCTGATCAATGGACGGTAATGCTTCTATTATAATCCATGCTTTCGAATTAAGGTTACATTGATCACCAGGCCATCGGTTGCTACAGTGTGGAGCTACATGTGTGACTGGAGGGAAATTTCTGTTTAAAGCAAACAGAAACTCAGAAAGGCAGCAAAAGAGGGTGACTTGAGAGTAATTGGGAAAGAAGTGAGTGAGTGTGTGTGTGTTTCTTTTTCAAACTCAATCTTTAATTTGCAGCTTTTCTCCGAGGTTTTTAAGTATGCATTGTTGCTATCGGTTCAGAGCCTTTGAGAAAATGCATCCTGCATGTCAATCAAAGGTGTGTTGGATTTTAAATACCGCTGAGCTTTGGAGCGCTCAGTGAAGAAATTGCTCCAGGTGTTTTTCGAATTAAACAATATAGCATCAGTGAGCCTGTTTGAGCATCGACATGCATCTAGTTTTCTGGTATGTTCAGGGTCAGATTTGGACATACAGGTATTACAGATCAAGCTGCAGCTCTGACCTGTGGAGGTCCACTTTGCTCTTGATGCCTCTAGCAACAAGTGTTTGCTAAATACTTTATTACATTTCATTACAAACAGCATTGTGCAGGGACAAAATCAAAATCCTCAAGAACAGAATAGCTTTTGTTCTCAAACTATTTTGTGCAAAAGTTCATTAAAGTACTCTTCATTTTTTTTACATGGCTGTGTACGCCATTTCTTTACAACCTGAGACATCGATCAGTTCAGGCATTCACCAATGCATATGTACTGTGTGATAAGTCAAGTAACAGATCACTGATGTCATAATAAAAGAGAGTATGAGATATCTGTTACTATGAAAATATAAAGCAGTAAACACAAGTTAAAAAAAAAAACCTCATTTGTTTGACAGAGCAATAACTCCCATGTGTCAATATTCATCATTACAACTCCAGGTCTGCCTAGATAAATACATGATCCTGTTCGTTGTCTCTTATCATGCTCTGTCAGACAGCCAGTCTTGCTCTGCATCTGCTTCCTTTCTTTCTCTCTCTCTACTCCCTATTCTCTCATTCTGTCTCTCTCTTTCACCTGGAGGCCTGTAATTTATACAGCCACTCAGCTTCCTCTCCTTTTTCAAGGCTGACCAGGGCAAACATGCCTAGAAAATTAGAACATGATGAAGTAGTCAGAAATACAGTGTCAGAAGGAGATGTAAGGAATATATCCGTGAACGTTTCACTTGCAGAATAGATTTGCAGAATGTAGAAGTCACTGTATCCAATAACATGGTTTAAAGTTATCTGCCTTAATTGAGGCCTTTTTCACAGAAGACATTTTGACTTGTCAAGGTAAAGCAGAAGTGTTAATAATAAAATTAATGATAGCTAAAGTCCATTTAGGTGCTTCAATTTCAGGCTCCGGATATTGTTCATACTGGTTGATTCTGATACTGTCATGGCTTACTGGGACCCTTGAATAAAACAGACCCATCTTTAACGTTATTAATAATACATTAACATTAATTTAGTTATTGTATTACTACAATAATGAGTGAACTTTAACTTATCAGTAATACAATAAAATGTCTCATTTGAAAAAGGCCTGTTAGCACAAGGAGTTGCCAAAGAAAGAAATTTTACACAAAGACAATTGAAAACTTAAGTTGAAGGCCCTTCACAGCCTTTGTACACCCACACAGAGGGTGACATTGATTGATCTCCCTTAATCTCCTGTTAATGTTCTTGCCCTTGTTAGAGTGGGACAAATTATCTTTGCTATTTTTATTTGTACTTGGATTTTGGTAACTTCACATAATTACCAGAATAGCTCCACCCAGTTTCAATCTAAGCAGAGGCCTAACCAACTGAAAAGTGGAGACACCTGTGTAGGTGTACAGGAAATTAAAAGCTGTTCTATTTTAATAATGAACAAAAATGATTACAAGTAATGTAAAGGGGGTTATTAGTGATGAACCAACAGATAATTATCACCCGAATTTGAAGTTCCCCTCAGCTCTATCCACCTTTTTAGCATCTATCAGCCTATTGTTTTCATTTCACAGCCTGCAACTTTATTTTTGAATTACTCTCACCACTCTCATCCACCTGGTTTCCAGCAGCCACATGCAACTCTTTTCAGCTAAAAAGCTCTGTTAGACCATTCTAATCTACCTGCTAAGTACTAAACAGACAGAAAAAGTTAGCATCTAGGTAATGGCTAAAGAGCCAGATATTTTTGTCACGGGTTTGTGCATGGAGACCAAAACAGAATAAGAGGAGAGTGCATGTTGGACATGCAGGCATCAGTAAACCATAAACATAACTCCAAATTAATGCTAATGTTCCCCCATGTTTGCTGAATGCATAAATAGGTGACTGTTTGCTAACATATTAGCTATATCAACTAGATAAAGTGATCATTTATAAATGTCGTGTTTTCAGCTTGTCCCACTTCTGAAACATAATAGGTAGTTAATTCCATACATATAACACATTCCAGGTAGGTTCTGATGAGCTAGCTATAGCAGAGTGCACTAGCTATGACATCTGACAGTCTGAAACCACACAAAACTTCTTTAGCTCCTTTAACTTACCTCAAAAAGACAGCCCTAGGTCTCATATTACCACCATTATCTAATAGTCAAGGCACTTAGTCCAACCCTAAATTACATCTTCCTCCCATGCTTGATAGCTGCTCATTTCCACTACTGTCTTTTCCCTTTCTCCTATGTTTCTCTTGCACTCTGCCTTTTTCGGAGGTGACATTACAATGAGGAGCCAGTGATGGCACTCATTGCTTCAGCATTACATCGGACAATTCAGCAAACGCACAGCATCACATGCACCGTGATTTATCACTTATTTCTGCCACAATGCTTGGACCGAATACTCGTATTCTACACCCTTTACTGCCACAACATAGGTCTCACATGCAGGGAGGGGATGTCACAAAAAAAAAAAAAAAAAAATATATATGGTATGGTTATATGAGAAGCAACATTATGCACGAGTGGGCTTTTTTCAAATCTAAAGACACATCCAGTGTATGTGCCCCTGTGCAATATACATGTGTATACAGTCCAGTTGAGTTGGTCTTTATTTCTCGGGCAAAAGTTCAAGGAAAATGCTTTTCTCATACTGCAAATCACTCCCATTTTACAGTGACTTGAGGGTTTTCATTCAGAGTTTAATGCAAGTGAGTGCCTTCGTACAGAGATAATGGCAAAGTTTAATCTGTACATGACATTTCATCTGTAAAAATTAGATTAGCAGGAACCCAGGACCTTTCCTCTGGACCGTACCCCTCCCAATCAACGAGGTACTGACGGCCCCGGCGACGAACAGCCAACAGTTTCTTTACTGAATAGACAGGACCACCATCAATGAACCTGGGCGGAGGGGGTGGGTCGGAGGGAGGAACCAAACGACTGGTCTTGACAGGCTTGATTCGGGAAACATGGAAGGTGGGATGGACCCTCATGGTCCAAGGAAGACGAAGGCGGACAGCAGCAGGGTTGATGATCGCCGAGATCGGGAAAGGGCCCACAAAACCTGGGACCCCCCCGAACTGGCAGGTCTCAAGTGGAGAGCCATACTTTCTGGCCCACGTGGTAGCGAGGAGTCGGTGACGATTAGCGGACCTCTCGTATCCAATATTGGTGCGTAGGAGGGCTGCCCAAGCCTTCCTCCAGGTGAGATGACATCGGCGCACCAGGGCGTGAGCTGAAGGAACAGAGACCTCCCCCTCAAGGTCCTGGAAAAGCGGAGGCTGGTACCCGTAGACACTGGAATGGAGATAGACCAGTAGAAGCCACGGGAAGGGAGTTATGGGCATACTCCACCCAAAGGAGCTGCTGCGACCAACTGGATGGACTTTGGGAGGCGATTCACCGGAGGGCCGTCTCCATCTCCTGATTGTACCTCTCCGTCTGGCCATTGGTTTGGGGATGGAAGCCGGAGGAGAGGCTGACAGATGCCCCAAGCAGCCTGCAGAACTCCTTCCAGAAACGTGAGGCGAACTGGGGACCCCCGTCAGACAAAACATCCTGAGGAAGACCATGGAGCCGAAACACATGAAACAGGACTGCCTCCGCTGTCTCCTTGGCGGAGGGCAGCCTAGGCAGGGCAATAAAGTGAGCCATCTTGGAGAACCGGTCAACGACAGTGAGGATGACCGTCTTGCCCTCTGAGGGAGGCAACCCAGTGACAAAGTCCATGGACACATGAGACCAGGGGCGGTGTGGAACCGGCAAAGGCCTGAGTAGACCAGTAGGGGGGCGTCGGGAGACCTTGCTGCGGGCACAAACAGAACAGGCAGAGACAAAATTCCGGGTATCTTCCCTGAGGGAGGGCCACCAGAAGCGTTGAGTTATAAAACTCAATGTTCTACTCACCCCAGGATGACAGCTAAGAGGAGAGGAGTGCCCCCATTGCAGGACTCGGGAACGGAGCGGGTCTGGAACAAAGAGCTGACCAGGACGACAGCCATCAGGAACTTGGGCCTCCGAAAGGGCGTGCTGGACCTCCTGCTCAATGTCCCAGGTCACCGCTGCGACCACACAGTCAGGGGGCAAAATGGGAGCTGCATCCTGAGGGCGGTCTCCTGCCTCAAACTGCCTTGAAAGGGCATCTGGTTTGACATTACGAGTTCCAGGGCGATAAGACAGGGTGAAGTTAAATCTGTTAAAAAACAACGCCCACCTGGCCTGCCTGGAGTTGAGCCTCTTAGCTCCACGGATGTACTCCAGGTTTTTGTGGTCAGTCCAGACTAGGAGTGGTTGCTCTGCCTCCTCCAACCAATGCCTCCACTCCTCCAATGCAAACTTCACAGCCAGCAGCTCCCGATTCCCCACGTCGTAGCTGTGCTCGGCGGCGGAGAGTTTCCTGGAGAAAAAAGGCACAGGGGTGAACCTTATTGTCCTTGGCAGAGCGTTGCGAGAGAACGGCCCCGACCCCCACATCAGAGGCGTCCACCTCCACGATGAACTGGAGCTTGGAGTCGGGCATCTGCAAAATAGGTGACGAGGAGAACCGGGACAGGAGGGCAAGGAAGGCTGCCTCAGCCTCAGGAGAACTTAGATTTTGAGGAGGTGAGGGCATGCAGAGGCGCTGCGACCTGACTGAAGTTCCGGATGAAACGGCGATAAAAGTTGGCAAAACCCAGAAAGCGTTGGAGCTGTTTCCGGTTGGTGGGGACAGGCTAGTTTAAAACAGCCTTGACCTTTTCTGGGTCCATCTGGATCAGTCCTGGTGAAATCACGAGCCCGAGGAATGACACTGTCTGGTGAAAATCACACTTCTCCGCCTTCACAAATAACTGATGCTGGAGCAGCCGCTGCAGCACCCGACGGACATGACCCACATGTTCCTCTTCGGACTGGGAAAAGATCAGAATGTCATCCAGGTAAACAAACACACAGACATTCAGCATCTCTCTGAGGACATCGTTCACCATTGACTGAAAAACAGCTGGGGCGTTTGTAAGTCCAAATGGCATCACCAAATACTCATAATGACCACTGGGTGTGTTGAACGCGGTTTTCCACTCGTCCCCTTCACGAATACAAACGAGGTGGTAAGCGTTGCGGAGGTCCAGCTTAGTGAAGATGTGGGCCCCTTGAAGCTCAAAGGCAGATGACAGGAGGGGAAGTGGGTAACGCTTCTTCACTGTGATGTCGTTCAGGCCACGATAATCAATACAAGGACAAAGGGTCTCATCCTTTTCCACAAAGAAAAAGCCAGCTCCTGCAGGGGAAGAGGAAGGACGGATGATCCCCGCAGACAGCGCCCCCTGGATGTAGTCATCCATGGCCTCTCTCTCTCAGGACGGGGAGAGAGAGAGTACAGACGACCCTTGGGTGGAGCTGCACCAGGGAGGAGCTCTATGGCACAGTCGTATGGGCGATGTGGTGGCAAAGACGTGGCACGAACCTTATTAAAAACCTCCTTCAGGTCTAGGTAGACTTCAGGCACCCTGGACAGGTCTGGAAACTCAGAAGAGGACTCAGCAGGCGGGGAAACCGACATAGAAGACAAACAGGAAGACTGACAAGTAGGACTCCACTGTAACACTCTCCCAGTAGACCAATTCACGAGAGGGTTGTGTTTACACAGCCAGGGATAACCCAGGATAAGGGGGTATTGAGGAGACTCAATAATAAAAAAATGAAATGGTCTCTTTGTGATTACCTATCAGAGACAGAGGAGGGGTCTGGTCTGTGACCCAGTTGAGCAGGTGACCATCGAGAGCGCTGGCCCAACGTGGCTTCGACAAAGGGTGGAGTTGTAGATTCAGCTGGTGGGCCAGGTTCAGATCCATGAAGTTCTCGTCTGCCCCGGAGTCAATGAAGGCTGTAAGGGCCAGGGAATTCTTTGGAGAAGTGATGAGCTGAACAGGGGTCAAGGAGCGTGCTGGTGTAGAGGCAGTCACAGTGTGGCTCACCAGTAGGCCTCCGGTTACTGGTGAGCCAGGCCTTTTACCGGGCACTGAGCCAGGAAGTGCCCCATTTCCCCACAGTAGAGGCACAGTCCTTCACGTTGGCGGCGCTGGCGTTCCTGTTGGCTCAGACGGGTACGACCAAGCTGCATAGGTTCCTCCTTGGGACTAAAAGGCGCAGATCCAGGGCCTGTAGCTCCTCTGAGCCGCTCTCGTTCCTGCATCCGGTTGTCAATCTTAATAGCAAGTTCCACAAGACCCTCAAAACTTTTAGGAAGATCAACCATGGTAAGTCTGTCCTTTATCTCTTCAGAGAGACTCAGGAAAAAAAAGTGTCTGCAATTGCTTCGTCGTTCCACTGACTCTCCGCAGCCAGAGTGCGAAATCTGATGGCATGATCAAATACACGGCTTTTGCCTTGGTTGAGATTTCCAAGTGCACGGGCTGCCTCACGGCCCGAGACAGGTTGACCAAAAACATGACCCAAAGCAGCAGAAAAAGTAGCTACAGAGTCACAGGTAGATGAATGTCTCTGGCACTCAGCCGTGGCCCACTCACGTGCTCGCCCCGTGAGATTAGTGATCATAAAGGCTACTTTAGAACGCTCAGTGGCAAAGGTAAGAGGCTGCAGTTCAAAAGTTAGCGAGCAAAGATTCAAAAATGAGCAGCACGTTTCAGGAGTGCCATCATACCTTTCAATGGGGGGTGCTCTGGGTTCTGAAAAATGAACTGGAGGATCCCTGGGTATTGGAAGTGGAGCAAGAACAGCTGGGCCTGTTGTAGCAGAAGACATGGAATCCAGACAAGTAACCACGAGTCTGGGCAGCCAGGGCTTGTAGCTGTTCAGACAATGACTGAACTCCCGGTCCCAGGCTGGAAACTGCCCACTCCAAATCGGTGAGACGCTTCCCTTGAGCTCCCAGAGCACGACAAAAATTCTCTCCCTCCGCTGGGTCCGACCTGGCCAGAGAGAGAGAGAGAGAGAAAGAGAGAAAGAGAGAGAAAGAGAGAGAAAGAGAGAGAAAGAGAGAGAAAGAGAGAGAAAGAGAGAGAAAGAGAGAGAAAGAGAGAGAGTCAGGCAGAAGTGCAATGTCCAAAATCCAAATCATTAATCCGAGAGACGTAGCAGAGGGTAACACAAGGGTAGCAAAGACAATCTGGCAAGGCATGAGAAATGAGGCGGGGTTTAAATACACAGGAAACAAGACACAGGTGAAAGACATTAAGGTGGAGACAGTAATCAAAACAGGCGGGAAAAACCAGGAAGTAAAACAAACAGTAAACACAACAGAACCAAGACTTCAAAATAAAACAGGAAATGCCGAGAAAATGAATACAGATCCTGACAAAGACAAGTTAAATCGAATTGGAGCTCTGACAGAAATAGAGACAGACATACAACAGAAAGGAAATGAATGAGACATAGATTTGAGTGAAGCGAAGCAAAAGAGATGTAGACACACAAACAGATTGAGAATGAGATGAAAAGATAATAAGAGGGAATTCTTGCATATAAGAAGCCTGTGCTTTATCAGTTTAAATTAGTCTGAAGTCAGAGATGGCAGGAGAGTCTGTAATCCTTTCTCCCACAGGCCTTGAATCACCTGCAATCCACAAAGTCACCGTCCATCCCACAGGAAAACACTCATTACAGTCTGCCATTACGTTTGACTGCATCTCGCTATATAACCTTGAAACACTGTTCACTCAGCCAAAAACACTTCAGTCCAGTGGGAGAGCTGGGTCAATTGAGACAATGTCGAGTAACTCCTTTCTCCCAAAGGTACTGCAATTGACATGTTTTTTTGCTTTTTTTTTCCCGTTTTTTTTTTTTTTTTGGTTGGAGAACAGGAAAAAGCAAGCCGAGGGAATAAAATCTGAAACAAAACTGATGTCCAGAGAAAGATCCCACAGAGTCAGTGTCCTTAAAGACTTCGGTAGAGTTGTCTTTTATACCAGCTACATGTTTTTTAACATGTTAGTATCTGTCACCTACTGGCTAAAAGACACAACCAAGACACACTCTGTGCTATAAGTCAAAAAAGAAGACTCTTTCCTCCTGTTTCATCCTCTCTTTCTTATTCTTACTCTGCAGTGCTAACCCCTAATAATAAATCTAATCTGCATTTTTTTCTGCTAGTTCATTTGTAATGGAGGTATAGCAAAAATACAGCTGGGAGCAACTGATGTCAAGGGAGACAGCTAAAAGAGGACGGGGAGCTGTAGCTTATTTCATGCCCTGCATTTTTCTGTCATGCATGGCTAATTCACGGTTCAAGACGGCACAATGAAATGTGCGACCTGTGATCTTCCACAGTTCCCCTCACCTGGGCCTTGAGTGGTGGAGCCTGAGCTATCTTTATGTGGGGAGGCCTTGCAAATTCATATTGCGGTTAGCTTTCATACAGCACTAATTCAGAGAAAGCCTGATAAAACCAAGGGGGAGACAGCAGTGGCAGTTCCATTTGGGTTTGCTACCCTTGACTGGCTCTGAAACGTAAATTACTATCCACCCCCACCATTCAATGTGCCTTCTCTGGTCTTGCACCATTTGTAATTTATTACCTCTGACAGAATGCACTTGTTGGCAGAAAAAATATTTAAGAAAAATCCTATTCATCATGCTACAAAAATAAAAGACTATTTTAAAGAAATGGTTTGACATTTTGGGAAATGATCTTATTCACTTTCTTTCTGGGAGTTAGGTGAGAAAATAAATACCACTCTCATGCCTGTATGGTAAATATATGGCTTTAGTCAGCAGCCATTTAGCTTAGCTTAGCACAACGACTGAAAACAAGGGGGAAACAGCTAGCCTGGGTCTGTCTGTGAACTTAAACAAAAAATCAAAAGAGACATTTTGGTATGAGGAGAAACCAGCCTACATTTTAGAGGGATTTACTGACCAGCTAGTTTAGCCCCAGAGAATGCACGCAGCTCTCAAGTCCTATCTGTGCAGTTAAGCTGCCTGGTTCACACACCATCCAACTCTATCAATCTATCTGTTCGTAGAGGCTAACCAGCTCCATACACCTCCAGCTCCTGCGCCGAGCTAATGCGTACCAGGCCAGTCTTTCACACAGTAAGACCAACCTGATATCAACTCATCCATTATTTGGGTTAGTAACTGTATGGTAGGCTAATTACTGAATATCAAATTCTAATCCCTTGCACCACTTGTTACAGAGAAAAGTAGTCAAATTACTGTATTTTTTAAATAATTGATTATAACTGCCTTTTAATTAGAGACCTTAATAGGTGCTGGTAGGCAGATTTTGTTTACTTTGGTCAGGGCAAGACTAGCGTTTTCTTCTTCCAGTCTGTATGCCAAGCTAATTAGCTAACCAGCTGCTGGCTGTAGCTTATTTACTGTAAAGAAGTGAGAGTAGTATCGAACTTCTCATTGTCATATGTATTTCTCTAAATAATCAGTCAACACTTTTGGAATAATGATATTACCAAGGGCTTGAATTGCATGTACCAACATTATATCATTAAATACCAACTGTACAAGGTGGAAAAACCCTGAATGTCGCAGCTGTGTCCGTTGTGTCCAGCTGTGTCCAGTTGATCTGCTACCAGGTATGTCTAGAGCACAGCTGCACATCCTACCTCCCATCTTCTTCATCTGTCGAAAGCAGTTAGGGCAGAGTGGCCCCATTGCACCACGCACCACCGACACATGTTGTCCAGTTGCTGGGGAGAATGCAGCTGTCCCTAGGTGAACTTTCATTGGCACTTGTTATGATAATGAGGTCCATGTCAGAACACTTGCAGCCTATGGTGGGGTAGTTAACGCTGGGGTTGAGGGAGCATGGGTAGAGAGGATGAACAGAAAAAATTGAGATGGAAGGGAAGTATGGAAAATTGGGCGGTGGCACACCTCAGGGAGCCTCCATGCATAAAGATGAAAGCACAGGGGCCAACGTTGCTCCAACAATTCAATCAGACAGTGGTTGGAGAGCCCAGCTGGCCCAGCAGTTCCCTAATTGTGACAGGAATATGTCCCACATATAGCGCTGCGTGTGTCTGTGAACAGATTTGTGTGCAGGTTTCACCATACACTAGATTCTCAAGATTTCCCCAAAAACCCCACAAAATGTGTGGAGAGGCAAGAGAGAATTGAAGCTGTTACTGCTGGAAAGAAGGTGGTCTTAAAGAACAAGTTACACAATCCAAAATTTTATTCTCTTATTATTGTTAAACCACCAACAAAATATGCACTGTACTACTCCTTTCCCTGCTTTGTTGTATTCAACAAGCATTGCGTTCCAAGTGATACATTTTCTACAACAGCTTCTACAAGTTCTCTTATTGCCTTGTGAGCACTATGTGGAATATCACCTGATTCTCACTCCCTTCCTCTTGAAATGAATTGTGTTACCTTTGTTGAACATTAAACGGAGCAGAAAATGAGGCTGAACTGCAGATGTTTAAATTTGCCTTTCGAATCTTTTGCCTCACATTGAGGGCTCTGTCTCAGAACCTCCAATCTGGAGCGATACATATCTCCACTGCTGGAGACGCTGCTGTTTCTCACTATCAAACCCCTTCATCAAGCAACATGCTCTAGAGATTAGCCCCGTGTGCTTCTGCTCCTAGTAGCACCGCCTGTATCTTTCCCTCCCTTTCTCAAGGTCAGATCAGTGTAAGGCGCTGAGCACCAGCACCCTTTGTGTGAAAGCATGAATGTGGCAAAAAATAGGGTTTATCAGAGAGCAGCTCCACTTACTTGTGTATTTTGAACACATGCAGCAGGCTGAGTAATTGAGTAAAAAGGCTGTCAATGTGTGCTGAGAACATTTTAATTAGCTCCCGTTCGCCCTCTCACAACAAGCTCTATCCAAATGCAATGCAATTTTGCCTCGATTAGGAAATTAAATACTTCCTCTCCAAATTGGGAGGCCAATGATGGTGCTGATGGGGTCCACCTCCTTCCAAGCACCCTAAATGGGATGTGCACTGTGCAAGTTGGAAGAAGTCCAAACATAGAAGGGGGAACAATATCTCAGACAGCCTGCCTGCTGATGTAAAGAGGGCCTGACTGGCCACTGCTGGCTCCCTCTCTCTCACTCTCTGCTAATGCTTTTTCGTCTGGCACTGTCTGAAGTGTGCACAAGCACACTCACATGGAAAAAACCTACAAAGATACAGCTTCATCTCTCCATTTCAATGTCTGTCTCTTTCTCATGCAAAACAGCTGCAGTGTAGTAGAGCTCAGAGTCGTGGAAAACACCTTCAGGCATCTTTGTTGTCACTTGAGAAAGTGTATGTGCTTGGATTTGTGTGTGTGTGTGTGTGTGTGTGTGTGTGTGTGTGTGTGTGTGTGTGTGTGTGTGTGTGTGTGTGTGTGTGTGTGTGTAAATGTGTGTAAATGTGTGTGTGTAAATGTGTGTATAAGCCTGACAAACCAGCTTTGAATGGTGCTGCCATCTAGTGTTGAATATATGGACTGACAAGCACGCTACATCTGATTTATATAACATGGCTCATTCATCATACAGTAAGCTGATGGGTGAATAAACACATTGCTATATCACATACTCATTCTTTAAGATTTGATACGGGTAACATGCTAATAAACAATTATTATTTCTATAAAATGAATGTAGTCATATTTATCATAGAACAGCTTAGTGAAACAAATTCAGAATGAAAAATTATTGGGACACAATGATGACAAGTAACATTTTTACCGTACTCTTTGTCATGCAAGCCCCCTCATCTTCTTCCTCAGGGCTCCCATAGCTACTCCCCTTCCTTTGGATTAAAGCATCCAATGGCAATGCCTGCAGTTTGTTTAGCCCTCATAAACTGTGCAAGCGCCCGGCTAACCATTTTTGGCCCTGTCTTTCTCCGGACTCCATACTGGTGTTAGCAAAGACAAGCACTGAGAAAGAGTGACTCCACCCTGGGAAAGCCAGAGAGAGTTGCCCACAGCCTCACCACACTGGGTTGAGGTCAGTGTTAAAGGTTAAGGAGAATCCAGCAGCTATTAAAACAACTTCCATTTTCTCTCAGTCTGCTTCTACTTCTCTTACCCACTCTGTAATGTCTTGTTTGTGTTCATTGTCCTTATCATTGCTCTTTATCTGTTTTCTCCCTCTTTTTTCACAGTATGAGGTTTTTTTTTCAAACACATATGTATACTCAAAAATCACAACAGCAGTGTACCCAAGAATTTTATTGATAGTAAAAAAATACAGTCTGTGAACATTATGCACTAATGACCAGTCAGGGATAACTAGCCAGCACATACAGTAGCTGTCCTTACCTATCTCCTGGATTGATTAATGATGTTTTGCCCATTATACCGGAACACACATCCATGTAATTCACTGATTCCCTTCATCAAAACAGCTATAGAGGGCAACAGTAAAACAATCCACTGTGTAACCACACTTGACAGGTAAGGAGTGAATGGATTGGCCTCAAACTAATCTAAGACTATCTTCCTGCCATCTATAATCTAAGATTACACATAGTAAAGAAGCTATATGAGATTGCTTTGTCCAACATGCTGTGCCTCATGCAGTAAACATCCTCTCGAGTATCTAAATTTTTGTGTGCATGCATATTATGTATGCATGCCATGTGTGTGCATGTGTGTATGTGTGTGTGTGTGTGTGTGTGTGTGTGTGTGTGTGTGTGTGTGTGTGTGTGTGTGTGTGTGTGTGTGTGTGTGTGTGTGTGTGTGTACCTGTTCTTATATCCCGGTTGGGACTTTAACCTGAAAGCACACTAACCGATGGGGGCTCGTGTAATTGTGGGGAATAAAAATTGAGGTCCCCACAGGTAGACACAGCTTTCTGGGGAGTAAGACTTGGTTTTAGAGTTAGGGGTAGAATTAGATCTAGGTTAGGGTAATGGTTAAGGTTAGGCATTTATTTGTGATGGTTAAGGTTAGGGTAGGGGGGTAGGGAAATCATTATGTCAACCAGTGTCCCCATAGTGATAGTGGAACAACTCTGTGTGTGTTCGTGTTTGTGTGTGCCTGTGTGGGTGCGTGTGTTTGTGTGTGTGTGTGTGTGTGTGTGTGTGTGTGTGTGTGTGTGTGTGTGTGTGTGTGTGTGTGTGTGTGTGCATTCACCAGACTGGGAGCTGGCAGGCTGCTGACCCACTTTGAGTTGTTTTCATTTTTCATTCACTTACCATGAGCAGCCACAAGGCTCTTGCTTTCTTTCCACTTCTCTCTCTTTTTTCTTCTTCCCATTCTCCTGCAAGTATTTACCTGGTAATAATTGTGACATGAATCATTTCCGACAGGGAGGAGCTCAGCTTTGAGAGCAAACTCCTGCTACAAAAGCCAGGAAGAGGAAGCTAAATTTTCGGAAAAGACAGTTTTACAAAAGAAGATTATTATAAAAAATACAGGTAATGCATCACTCTAAATATTAAATGCATTCTTTTTTTATTTAAACTCTTCACAGTATTTCTGAGGTCATTGTAGATCAAATTTGGCTTACATGCATATGTATAGATAACAAGAAAAAATCCACCAAATGTTTAGAATGATAGGTAATAAAAGACAATATCAACATGTATATATATAAATATACATTACAGTCGTCATAACATACATATATGTATATCGCCCTGCATTTCTGACCCATTTCCACCTTATTAGAAACGATGTCACCAGCAAGGGTACACGTACACCTGCACTATATTCTAGGCATGACCACCCTACATTGACATGATGCAAATTGGTCTCTCTGGACATGTTGTTTATCCTCCCCATTGCTCTATCCGCCACTGTGAAGGCAGGGTGGTCAGTTTTATTAAAGTGATTAGAACTTTGATGACTATGTCTTCAGCTCGATGGTTTTGCTTTCTTGCCATCAGTGGTAGATGGAAGGTGAAGATGAGGGAGAAGAGGAGTTGGTGCCATCTTCCATCCTGCAGCTAACTGCACAATTCTAAAAAGAGTACTATCAGGTGTACAGATTTGTCTGTGTCATAGAGCAGACATTTAGAATGACTTTTTGGTTCGTTCAGGTCTGTTTTCACCCAGACAGACCAGAACATGCTTATTTTTATTTGAGTGCCTTTCTCTGAATTATTTGTCTGTTGCTCTTGCTCCCCTACAATTTTACCTACCTTTGCTCTGGTCCCTCTGTTCCCTACAGTTACACTTGAGATGGAGCATGTTGAGGCATCGCACAACATGTGCTTCTTCCTTGAGCTCCACGCCCTACTATTGCTAGGAGCACTGACATAGCCGGTAGCCTTGCCACCTCCATGTTGGCTCGCATCAAAGCCCCCTGCCACAACCCCAACTTAAGCAACAAAGCTGGCAGCACGTGGATGCCCCCTCCTGTTGTTAGTCTGGCCTCGTTATCTAGACAATGGAAACAGTTTCTATAGCTGTCATGGTCTGACATTTAAGCTGATGAGTTTATTCCGCTAAATGCTGCTTCTCAGAAAGAAGAGAGGTAGCCTTGGCCATAGCCCTTGTGTTTGATTTGTAAATCCCACTCAAGGGACTTTAAGCTCACGTTATATATTTCATTGAGAGGATCCGATTGGAAAATTGAGTCAATAAATCATTAAAGCTGCTTTTTGATAAATAGGACATAATCATTGTTTATTTTTTTTCCCAAAGAACCGAGTTCAAACATCTCCCACAATCCTTAAAAAAAACACTCAAAAACCTAAAGCACCACTTACACACTCCCTGGATAGGGATTTCCAGTTGAGCGGTGAAACGATGCCCACTCCATCAGTCATCCTGCAGCAAGACCAGGGAGGGGCAGATAGAATGGTATAGAGCTCCTCAATGCCAAATGCCAGCACCCAAGAGAAGTACCCAGATGATTAGGTTTATTAAAAGCTTTCTTTTCCCGTGCAACAGCCCGGTGATTGATCTCCTTTGACGTGTCCTTTTAACCTGTGTCACATTAATAAACTACATCTCTGCTGAGAGACTGACAGACTGCCTCTTCCTCTGCGAAACAGAGGGAGAGGAAGGAAGAAAGATGGAAAGGGAGCAGAGACATAGGAGATAGAGAGATGGAAATGATGCAGACAGCCAGACAAAAGCATTAGCATTGAAAGTAAGAAATACATAAATAAATAAATAAATAAAGGCAAATGGGGACAATCAACAAGTAGTCATTCACAGCAGGGATGTCACTTTTATTGCTGGTCTTTATGGCAAGAGAGTCTAGGTCAACATATTCATCACATTCATCATAACACAAGGGTCTATTATGGTGACATTACATAATTCTGCTATTCCATGGCAAAACTCATTTTGTAAACTTTTATGTTCTTCCTCTGTTTAGTAGTCTCAAGTGAAACATATATGCCTTAATGGCAGATCGGAACAGCTTGAGGGATTCCTTCTGGCTATCCTGTCCTTCCTATTTATACTGCCCTTCCTATTTATACTGCATCGTTGCTCTGTACATAGAACCAGCTAGAATCAGCTACTGCTAACAACAACAACAAAAATGAAAAACAAAACAAAACAAAACAAAACAAAACAGAATAGAACAATCTAAGTAATATTTGTGGGGTAACTGATGTGATGACCTGTGTGTGCCCCAAACCATCAATGGGCAGCATGGGCTAAAAGGACAGAAGCCCCTCACACGCGTAACATTAGTATTTAAAAAAAAAAAGTAACATTAGAATATATGAAATTCCTGCAAAGAAGAGCCCAGATACCCTGTGGATATGATAGTAACATCTACATGTATGAAATTGTACCAGTTTACCATCAAAATATATCACATACTAATGTTTTATTCCAGATGTGTTAGGTTTGTGTAAAACCTCATTTTAGATGGCTGTGATGTATACAAACAAAGCTTCACACACAGGAAACATGTCAATACAAGTATTATAAGGTCCCACGCTGAAACTCTAAACGGACGTCAAACTGATCTCAAAAGCATTGATCGTGCTGTAGAGCCTGACAAATGTTAGCAATATTTATTGACAGCCATAAACACATAGTAAGAATGTGAGATGTCTTATCTTAAATCAGCTGTTTCTTCCTTCCCAGTTTCTGCGCAAAACTATCTGCCACCTTATTAAAATCCAGAGCTCTGACCAGATCACTATATGTTCTATTTAATTATGCTCTGAGCTGAAGAGGAGGTTTCCTTCATGGGATATTGAACATTATCCACCCATTTCCTTTGCAATTTGTACAATTTATGGCACAATAACACCTTCTTATGTTGATTAAGAAGGAATTAAGGAAGAATTAAGAATTAAGCTCTTGGTCATGTCATGATGATGTCACTCTTTAACCTGTCTATATTTTTGCCTTAGGAAAGGCCTAAAGGTTGGCCTGAAATGGTGGTGAAATGTTTTGAGGTCGTTAAGCATTTCAAAGGTACAATTAATTTTGGAAATCAATTTTTTTTTGTCTGATATCATAAACGGCCCAGCATATGCATTTAATCACATCAGATATTTTGACATGCTTTTCTGTCATGTGTTTTCCTGTATATAATAAAATTATTAATAAATAATAAAATTAATGATGGCTGAATTCCATTTGGCTGCTACATATTCAGGGTCCTGGTATTGTGCATTCTGGGTCACTGTCATGGTTTATTGATGTACTTGAATAGAACTAAGCCATTGTTAATGTGCTTTGCTACGACAAGTCCAAATTCTGTGAAAAAGGCCTGTTCTGTAATGTGGACATCCACTCTGTGAAAATGATCTGCTTGTAACCCAAGATGAGTCAACTTGAAGTTACTTATGAATGGAATTATGAGATGATATTTACACAGAGTGATTGTGCAAGCACAGATTTGTATGAGTTACTTGCTTATTGCACTCTATTGCTCTGCTTGCTATATTACTAGACTTCACAGCTACTCAGAGGCAATTTCACAGACTCTTCAATGAGATTTATCACTTTAGATAGAAACCAGCTTGCAGAGAAATCCAAATTGTTTTATTAAATCAAACTTTGAAGCCATGTCTCCCATTGTTGGTAGTTGCCATTTTCCTTTTACAGTAGCTTATTATATTCTCACATAAGTATGGTAGTACGACTATGGTGGGAACCCAGAGGAAATAAGTAACACACTTAGGTCTTGACCTAAACACAATTTCGGACTAAAGTTATTTTAAACTTTGTCTATAAGTTTGGTGTATTGTTTTTTGTTTTTTTTTGGGGGGGGGGGGTTTACACTGCATTGAAATAAAAACTAATATTTGACCTGTATTATAGTGATCATGACGACATACTGTCTATTCTATTCTATTCTATTCTATTCTATTCTATTCTATTCTATCCTATTCTATTCTCTCTCTGAAACGGGCTTTTGTGGCATAACTATGAGATTTTTTATCTACAAGGTAGATAAATAATCTCTAGAAAATAATGTGAACAGTACAATCCTCTAGAATACTATAAACTAACAGAAAAAAATAATTTTATTTTGTTCTGTTCTATTCTATTCTATAATATGCTGACATCGCGCATGCGCAGTTCTTTGATAGGGAGAAGGGAAAATGTCTCTGGCGAGGTGAGTCCCGCGTCAAGACTTTTTGTGTTTTTAATTAACGAAATTTTGGCTTATATCGTTTCCAGACTATGCTGTGTGATGTATACATTGTGTTTAATATTTAACATTGATGTTTTTGGTCTATCCGCCATCGTTTCCTTGTTTTAATTAAAGCTAATGGAATCAGCTAATGCTAGCTAGCTGAAATCGTACGCCGTAAGTTAAACGTTTGGCATTAGCCAGATAGCTTAGCAGCACACAGCTACTCCAACAACTCAAGCTTATCAACTGTGTACGTGTGGTGTGTTAACAGCATGCTTCAGTTGGGCTCCTTAAAATTGTATCAGTGTGTAGCCACGACGCTTACCTAGCTAGCAGGTCTAACACTTCTGAATAATGCTTAAATATACCCAGTGTCACTCTCGCTTAATGAAAGGTAGGCCCAAAAGCAGTTGCACAACTAAACAAAACTTATACACGTGTTATCCTGTTTGTAGCTTTTTACCGGCGCCGACCCAGCTGTCTCAAGACCAGCTGGAGGCAGAGGAGAGGCTCCGGGCCCAGAAGTCCTACTCCACTGCCCTGGTTTCGTCCCTTAGAGAGCCCCCTCCTTACGGACACAGAAAAGGCTGGGTACCTCGTTCACTTGAGGTAAACAAATTAATTTAATCATGAGACAAAATTATCTCAAACGTGAGAAAACCGTGCAAGATGGGACATGTTTTCTCAGTTGTTTGGTGGTGGTTGGGACATTTTATGTTTGATGTCCCATTTCTGGATGCTTTACTAAATGTAGAAGAGTCACTGTCACAAACCAATGCAAAACTAATGAACACCAAGTGCATCTTCTCATCTTGTTTGTAAAATCTGTGTTTTTACAGGACTTTGGCGATGGAGGAGCTTTCCCAGAGATCCATGTGGCCCAGTTTCCTCTGGAGATGGGTAGGAAGAAGAAGACATCCAATGCCTTGGCGGTGCAGGTGGATGCAGAAGGAAAGATTAAATATGATGCCATCGCCAGACAAGGACAGGGCAAGGATAAGGTATACATGGAAAAGACCCTTTGACCTGTCACAAAGGATGCTCTCAACACACACTTAAAATGACGCTGTGCATAACTTGAAAAATATTAAGCCTATATGAAACTACAAGACTGGTCAAACCTGGTCTGAAGATGGTAGTTCAGGTCAAGTGGACGATGAGCAGACAGATTAATATGAGAAACACCTGTACTTGTCTTTCTGTGAAGTCACAGGTCTAAGCCTTGGCCCACTTCATACAACACCTCCAACTGAGTCTTGGCCTGATAAAATCCAACTTGTTTTAAATGCCAGAGTTGTTGTCTTATCAATAACATCATCTACACTTAAAATATCTTAGAAAAAAATCAGTGATGATGGTAATGCATTATATGACTCTATGTCCCCTTTTATTTACAGTATACACATTGTACTATGATACACATTGTCAAACAACCCATTTCAGTGGTCCATATCATTTGATTGCAAAAAAATCTTAGTTTAGTTAATCAGCTATTTCTAACCATTTCTCATCTTTCATTGTTGCAGGTGATCTTCAGTAAGTACACAGACCTTCTTCCAAAAGAAGTTTTAAATGAAGACACTCCAGAACTACAGAGGCCTGACGAGGAGGCTGTACAAGAGGTAAGAAATGTTGGAATGTGTGCTTATGGAATAACTGTGTCACAGGCACATCAGATTTAGTTATTCATGGGACTGTAGATTTGACTACTCAAATATCATTACCCAAGTAGAGCACTTAATGCTCCTTTTATCCATTGCTCACTGCAAACTTCAAGCTGATGTTACTGTGTGACCAAATCTGTAATCTAATTGGTAGAATTTAGTAAATTATGCAAATTTAAGTTTAACCTTTTTAACATTTTCTCACCAGAATCACAATCAGAAATGGACTGGTTTTGGTAATCTTTTATTCGGGTTTTAACATTACTGAGTTATGATCAGGTAAATTTGATAATCAGTTTACATCTAACTGTGGTCAATGTTGTGTGTCTGTTGTAGCTTACAGAAAAGACCCGCGCTGCCTTGGATAAGCAGGTGTCTCAGAAGATTGCTGCTGCCATGCCTGTAAGAGCCGCAGACAAACAGGCTCCTGCACAGTACATCAGGTATGTATTAGAATTTTAACAGATTCAACACCATTTTAGAACACTGAGAGTCAATTGGGAGATTAGGATTGTTTTTATGACTGAGTTCCCAGTTATGTATGCTTAAGTACATACTGTTTATTAATTTAAATGACTGTCTCTGTTGGCTATATTTGTGTATGTGGGTGAGGGTAAAAGTTTAATGCATGGTGACACATTTCTTTTTCTTTTTCTCTCTTCAAGATACACCCCATCCCAGCAGGGAGTAGCTTTTAACTCAGGGGCCAAACAGAGGGTGATCCGCATGGTGGAAATGCAGAAAGACCCCATGGAACCTCCACGTTTCAAGTAAGTAAACATGTCTCCATCAAGGTAGTATGAAGACATGTGTAAAGACCGGTTTGTTATATAATATAGTATTTAATATAATTAGTAGAATTACTCTATTTTCAGTGTTTAGAGCACTGTTTAGAGCAGTTTTTTGGATACAGTTTGATTAACAAGTCAATATTACATTTCTTCGTCGTGCCTTAATGCTTTTTCATTTATTTTGCTTTTTTTCTTTTTCTGTGTGAAGAGTGCCCATTCGTAGTTCTATTATGTTGATAACTTATCCATCTACATAAAGAATGAAGTAATGGCCAAAGTAAATCTGAGTGTGAAGTATAAAGTACTAAGAAGCCTGATCAGATTTAAAAGCAGCATTACAAAATTAAGATCCATTTGAATGATTTGGTTGGATGTGATTCATTACTCCAGTAAGGTTTCTGTTAAAATCTTACCATATAATGCCATTAATAATTATACATGTTCAGATATCTTGATGTCTAAAGTTAACTGTTATATAAAGATTTTTCTTTTGTAAGGACTTTTTTTTTTTTTTTTTTTTTACCAAAATGTAACACGAAAGGTTGTGATTTGTTGCAGCTATCTTTGTATTTTTTCTGCTAAAACTCAGTAGTATATACACACCGAATAGATAATCATGGCCACCTCTTATTCTAAAGAAAACTGTGTGTTTCAGGATCAACAAGAAGATTCCTCGAGGACCTCCCTCTCCTCCTGCCCCTGTCATGCATTCTCCAAGCAGAAAGGTACAGTTAGCCTAACACATTTGAAATGTAAAACGGGCTGTAAGTCACATTCTTCTTTTAATACTATATTGATACATTTAAAATAAAGTGGCTTGCATTCTACAAAAGATATTATGTTTGACATACTTTCTTCCTTTGTTTTTAGATGACAGTCAAGGAGCAGCAGGAGTGGAAGATTCCTCCATGCATCTCCAACTGGAAGAATGCTAAGGTAACATGACACTCGAATTATTTGTTACTTTTGTGTGTTTCTAAATGTCAAACTGATTGTCATTGTGAGTAGTTCGTGTAGGCATATCCACACTTTTTGTTTTTATGATATATTGCATAATTATGGGTTTAATTAATTAATTTTTTAGGACTTCAGGTCTTGTCATTGTTATTTTAGTTGATTGCCCTGCTGCCCTTTCTCTTCTTTACTAATATCTTTGTCTTGATATGCTTCATTTCTCTCAGGGCTACACCATTCCTCTTGACAAACGTCTGGCTGCTGATGGTAGGGGGCTGCAAACAGTTCACATCAATGAAAACTTTGCCAAGCTGGCCGAGGCACTCTACATCGCTGATAGAAAGGTACTGCATCATCATTCCGACTGATCTGAACAACAGTCCATAATTGTAGCATTGCCTAAAATATACACCCTTTTACCCATATTTAAATAACCTATTGAAATCTTGGGTGCTTTTTTAGGCCAGAGAGGCAGTGGAGATGAGAGCCCAGGTAGAGAAGAAGATGGCTCAGAAGGAGAAGGAGAAGAAGGAGGAGAAACTGAGGGAGCTGGCCCAAATGGCTCGAGACCGCAGGGCAGGGATCAAAAGTCATGGGGATAAAGGTGAGTCCTGAAGATAAGGACCAAAAAGTAAAAAAAAAAAGGTTACTTTGTCCGATGCTCAGTTTTCAAGCATATACACTATGTATGGCATCTATGGATGTGTGGTTCTCTGAGCAAGTGGAGACTCTGTTGTCATTGCTGTTGCCAGTTCCAAATCGGGAACATGAGTGGCATAAGTGATGACAACATTTTTCACCCTGCTGGTGTTGACAAGACCAGCAAGCTGTGAAATGATGTGTCTGCTTCCCTACTGATAACTCACATATATTTTGGGAGAAGAAAAATCCATGTTGCATATCCTGTTTTTGTACATGCTTTTGAATAACCATTTAGTTTACTCACATCACATTGACTCAGACTGCAAAATCTGAATTTACATTTTTTTGGTCATAATTCTGATGTGTCAGCTGCGTTTTTTCTTTCTACGTTTACTGACCATTCAATTACTTTATCTTCCCTCTCCTGCTGTGTATCAATCCCCTTCTTCATATTTCTTCCATTTCTATTCCATCATTTTTTTCCCATCTTCCCTAACTTCACCTACAGCTCACCTCCAATTTTTCTCACCTCTGTCTTTCTCTCTTTCTATCCCAATGTTTCTTTTTACCTCTGCACTTCTACTGCACCATTTCACATCATCTGTCCCCCACTACCCTCCTGGTGTGGTTTTCTTTTTTTCAAAATTTCCTTTTTGTGTTTCACATGGCAGGTGGCGAGGACAGCGAGGCCAGGGAGCGTGACGAGATCCGCCATGACAGAAGGAAAGAGAGACAGCACGACAGGAACATTTCCAGGGCAGCTCCTGATAAGAGGTGCTGGACACGCACTTTAAATACACCGCATGTGAACTCACCCACCCTTCGTTTCCATACATATACACACACACACACTGGTACAGATGTACTGCTCACTGCTGAATCATTCATGGGGCCAGCAGTAATATTGAACAAATGCAGCAGGTTCCAGCAGAGTACGCAGACAGTAGTCCTTTTCTGCAATGATCCAAAGACTGTTTGTGTATGTGAGATGTGTGATCAGTGTGTAGTTGTGTGTTAAGTGCGTGTGTGAACTGTCAGGTTGTCGATTGATGGAGCTGTGGTTCCCAGGAGGAGTCGAGGAAGTGAAATTCTGAGGAGAGCTTGTTCACAATCAGAATTCCAGCTGTCAGAAGGCAGAAACCTTGTTATCTTAATTACCTTTCACTTAACTTTGAGATGGCTGTTTGCTGAAAGACAGTCAAGATGTTAAAGTCAACAGAACTGAATGGAAAAACTTTTCAGCAACAACATTTTATTACATACACATTTTTCATTATAAATGAAATCTTTAATTGTATAACCCTAGTACTTTTTGGGGAAAATGATTTTAGAAATGACCTTGTGTTAAACCTAAACCCTGCATATATGACACTTTTAGGCCAAAGTATTATATTATGTAACATGAAACTTTGAAAATATAGAAATATAATATTATTAATAGAACTACTTTCTAGTGAGTTTCTAGCAATTATTTTTTTCCTACATTTTCATCTCATTGTTTTGTGTGTCATTTGTTTTTCCTGTGAATACTTGCTAAATCTCAGACTTTGTTCTTTGTTCCAGGTCCAAGCTGCAGAGAGACCAGGAGCGGGATGTCAGCGAGCTCATCGCTCTGGGCATGCCCAACCCTCGTTCCTCTAGCGAGGCCCAGTACGACCAGAGGCTCTTTAATCAGAGCAAGGTTAGAACGTTTGATACCTACATTAGTACATTTACATCAGCTTAGATGATGTGTGTTGATTGGAGAAAAACAGGAGGAAAAATTTCCAAAATAATGTTACCTAGTGTGGTCACCTACTTGACAGTTATTTTCTCTTGGGTACTTAAGGGAAGCAAAGGGCCAGTTAGATGCATTTAAAAAAAGAACCTTACCTCAAAAAGTTACAGCTATTCCATTGTCGTGCACTGTTACATTTTCCTGAAAGTCTCTCTTCCTTTCTCTCTGTCTTTCCAGGGTATGGATAGTGGTTTTGCTGGTGGTGAGGATGAGACATACAACGTATACAGTCAGCCGTTCCGCAGCGGCAGAGATATGGCTTCAAACATCTACAGGCCCAGCAAGAATATAGACAAGGACGCCTACACAGATGACCTTGATACACTCATGCACAACAGGTACTAGGAATAACATTAACAAAGGTTTTTGTTAGCAGTTTATGCATTTATTTGACTTATTTGTATATTAATGTTATTACATTCTTATTTACCTTTTGCTTGGTTTTGCAAAGAGAAAGTATTCAGTAGCTACTGTTTTCCAGGGAGTTGTAAACACAAAAAAATCACGTATGTGTAAATGTTGACCAACAAATGAATTACCATTGAGCAGAGAAGCGAGTCCAGAAAATATTGAAATCACTGGCTCTTGAAAAGGAAAATGGTTTACACTTACACAGCATTTGTTAGGAAATGGACAATGGATTAAAAAGGTCAGGATTACGCTACTTTGTCATTTTTGTATGGTGTACATAAAATTGTGTTGGTGGTGTGTAGCTCTGTATTACAAACATGATAGCTCAAAAATATCTGAAACAAATGGGTGATTTTTATTTATGTATTTATTTTTCTTGGAATATGGCTCAATATTCCCTAAAATTATTTGACAACCCACAGTTGATCCCTAACTCCATGTTTGCCATTACCAGTTTGAAAAAAGTTCAGTTTTAATTCAGGACTTATATATTTGTCAGGCCAGCAACAGGACTGCTGAAGCTTTAACTGTCTCAAATATAACAGGAAATAACAATAAAACCCTGAATCATTTCAGGGTCATTTTAGCTTTATTTTGAGGCACGAGGAAAACATGCACAGCAGAAGACCTTGTCTTTGGGGCAGCAGTACCACACTCTACTAGGCGAGCATAGCCTGTTTCATATGTTTAGTCACTGGCTTGACATTGTCCTGTAGGAATGTTTGGCTGGCTGCAGGGTGCTACTCCATTGACTTTTCAAAACACTGAAAAGAAAATCTTAGACTTTGACTGAAATTTTCCTGAGACATAAAAACATATGTTCCATGGAATATCCTGATACTTTGGATGCAGTCCTGTTTTTCTGCTCATAGAAAAGCTTTTTGTTTGTCAATCCGTTGTACAAAAAGCAGCCTGCTAGCAATTAGCTTTTATTTTCAATCCATCTGTCTTTTTTGCTGCTTTGAGGATACATGAATGGCAAAAAACAAGCACAACAAATCTGCAACAAAATTAAGAATGTGTTTGTTTGTTTTTTTGTTGTTGTTGTTTTTTTTTTTTTTCTGTCCACCATCAGGTTTACTCCAGGCAAAGAGTTCTCAGGTGCCGACCATGGACAGAGGCGGGAAGGACCAGTGCAGTTTGAGGAGGATCCCTTCGGTCTTGACAAGTTCTTGGAGGAGGCCAAGCAGCATGGCGGCTCCAAGAGGCCCTCCACCAGCAGCCGCTCAAAGGACGACTACCATGACAAAAAACGCAGGAAGGAGTGAGAACACAAGGGCACAGATTCCATTGAGGACAGTTGATGGCATATTGGAGGATGAGGAGGTAGCTTGCACCCTCTCAGTGGTTGAGAGGGCTTTTAATATAGTCAAGTCTCTATCAGGAATGTCAGATTTTTGTTTTCTTTCCATGTGAAATAAGATCAAAGGTTGTGAAAGATGCTCTTTTGTTTTTTTTTATGTACTGTGCTCTGTTTAGAACATGTTGAGCATTCTCGCTAAATATATCATTAATAAACCTGTTGAAAAGGCAAGTAGAGCTGATAGTTATTTGTCAGATCTGCCTCTGCTTCTGAGAACGTCTCTCTGTACAGTACAGCTGATGTGATTTCAGATGTGGATGGTAATATTTGGTGATATTTGGGCAAAAGAATTGTCAAGGGTTTTTTGGGGGGGGGGGGTCCCCTAAATAAATGTATACAGACCCAATAGAAACTCGGCAGGAAGTGTTCATATTTACCTTTGTCTCATTTATCCCCCACATTTCCGCATTTGAGTTTTTATCACCTGTGTTTTATTTAAGCCCCTGGTGTATATGCGAACACAGTTACAGCCCGTGTTTGATGGCGGATATGTATAGTGATATAAACGTAATCTGTAAGATTCAAAGCAAATCAGCTTTATAATTCTTGTAAATTACTACCAAAGGAATAAACTTCATATAGAGTGTAATAGGTATCTGTCTATGTATTTCTTATGACATTTTGTAGGTATTTACAAATTTAGAAATGAGATGCAATTTTTTCTCCGTCAACTTCTTTTAGTCTAGTTTAGAGCAACTTAATTCAAACTTTTACATCGCAGTGGGAATTCCATTGGTTGTGTAAATGTTATAGTTTGCTCATAGCTTTTCCTTTTTTTTTTAAATCACTTCCTGAGTAATGCATCCTATTAACATAGATGATTGAAAGCCCAAAATGTATTCAGAGTGCGAGTAGTGACTTTTTTTTTCTTTTTTTTGACCAGAAATGGGCTCTACGATTAATGCGATGATTAGAGCAAAACTAGTTCCATAAATTACAATTAATTATGATGTATGCAGTCTGACAGTTTTACTTTCCCGGGCCTCGGAAAGTAATCAATGTGTCATTACACAGCCCAGCAGACTCTCAAATCTCTGCCCAGTGCCATCTTTCACTCATGCCTGAATAGGGCTCACACAGTTGTTATATGCACATGATTTATTTTTCTTCAATGGGCAGTGTTTGTAGTTATGGCTTCCTGCGTTAGTGCAGTGTTATGGACTTGCATGCTATGATGTTTTATTGCTGGTCTTTTACAGACATCAGAAAAATTCTAGCCTTAGAACTGTGAAATAAAACATTGAAAAGCTTGAAACCAGAAAGAATCCAAGCCAATTGAAAATTAATTTTATTGGGATATCCAAAGGGAACACTGAACCTGGAAAAGATTATACTTAAGTTGCTTATGGTCATTACCCTATATAACTTAAAGCCATTATTTTTGGCTAGACTTTCAATGTGGTTTCAATGGAGCGTGTACAACTCCAAGTGTATATCCAACTAAACATTTTATTTGAGTAGAGGCCGTGAAATTACTAATTTTTATTTTTTTCAAACAAATTCTCACTTCGTTCTGACAATCCTATCATAAAAATCATCCTGCTGATTAGAAAATTACTTTTGTCACCAGACACATCTATTGCTTACATTTAAAGCTATAATATATTTTATTTCTGCTTGATTTAGCAACACCAGTGGTTACTGGTGTTAACACTAAGACCACGTTAATAATTACAGATATATAATGCCTCTTCAAAATGGCTGGGGTCGTCATTTAAATCCATTGTTAGAATGGAGGATTCCACCAGTGGTAATGCAAGATACTATATAGAGATAACCAAGTGTTAACAAATTTAATAGCTATAGCAAGATAAATGCCAGAAATAAGTATTGTCAAAAATTGGGTTTTATGTAAGGAAAATCTTACATTTTATAGCTTTAAATTCACTTTTTTCACTGTTTGAGGTCAGAGTCGACACAGCTCTCACCGCCTATTGGGTCAGAGGGAGAACAATGTGAAGCATTCCAGCTTCCCTCTGCCTTCTATCTGTAACTGAGAAGGCTAAAACACATTAATCTCTCACTCAATTACAGCAAAGTGGCTCTATGATTTAACATTGACCTATACTCGTGGAGAGGAGCTGACATGCTCAGAAGTCATCCAATTTCTTGCCAGCGTGGGGGAGAAGCGGCCCCTCTGCACATGAGGTTGAACAATACAAAGCCATGACTCGTGGTAGGAGAGGGGCTCTGATGTAATTCAAGACTGACCTTTTGTCATGTTGAGTGGCGTATGTATTTTTCATTCATACCCGGAGGTTTTCCCATTCTCTTCTGATCCTGCCTGGACGTATCTTTTTTTGGCATTGTTCTTTTATCTGTACAGTCACAACTCTTTTTATAATATCTATATGGTGCTTTTAAAATGCTTCATATGTTATCTGCTTTGGAACAATGATGTGAAAGGGGAACGTGCGCAAGCGTGTGTGTCCTTTCCCTATGTATGAATAAATGTTGAATGAATGGATGAATGCAAAGTCACCCTGCTGCCTGTGTGAGGTGATTTAAGGACAGCAGGGGGTTATTGTGAGGGCCTGGTGTGAGTGTCAGTGTGAAGAAATCAATCTGACATGTACCAGCTTCGGGTAACTGAATCATGGGTGGCTTGATGGTTGCAGGGTTTTGGAAGCACATGTATAAACAGGAAAAAAAAGTCCTTGCAACAGACAAAATTTTAAAATTGTTAAAATGTTTTAAAAAAAAAAGAAAAAAAAGAATACAAACATCACAATCAGTTCAAGCTTTTCAATCCAGCAGGACTCCTATCTCAAAACCACAGAAAAGATGTGCTCCCTTCAGCCTGCATTTGTGCAAAGACCATTGTTGAAGCGTTAAAAACAGCTTGATAATGGGTCTACACTCACCTCTTGTCTGCCTTTGTAAATGTGCACGGACGAAGATGAATGAGATTCTTATTCATGAAGGTAGGAGGAAATTGGTTTTCTGGCATTGCTTTTGTTTGCTGTTGGATGTAAACTGGGAACATATTGTGTTGGGCCATAATGGAATCCTCAGGTCACGGACAAGAGTCCATGATGGATAGCTCCTTATCTTTGCCCCACAAGGGAAAAAAACACAGAAATAATAAAAAATATTCAGTTGCTGCAGCACATCTTGCCACTATGTGGACTTGCAGGAGGTGTTTAGTTTGTTTTGTGATGCCTTTTGTGATATTTCTCCCTCCTCCCACCCCTCAGTGGCAGCAAAGCAATAAGTTGGTGATAAATGTCCCCACTGCTACTGTTGACCTGTCGGAAGACAGTGGCCAGAGAGAGATCTTATCTCACACTGTGAGATTTGTTCTTCTCTTCCAGTATTGAAAGCTGCTGCTGTAACAAAGGCAGTCTTTTTGTTTTGTTGAAGAAACACACCCACATCCATGGAAAACAAAGGTCATTGTTCTTCTTTCCACATGGAGAGATGAGTCATTTTTAGGAATAAATGGACTGAATCACAAATGTAAAGATTTCTTACTCCCTACAGGCTAAAATGTTAAAGCATGTTGCACTGCTGACCACACCCCAAATAGTGATGTCACAGCAGTTGTTTTCCATAAACAGTTGGAAGCAAAGTTTATACTCTGACATCAATGATTGAAGAGTGGCCAGAAGGGTGAAGTGCATGAAACTTTCAACACCAGTATCCATTATTTTATTTTCAACACTAGGTGATTCATATTTTTCATTTGAAAGTAATGTAAGCTTAACTTAAAGCTGCATTAATCAATTTTTTTTTATAGCAACAATGGATCAGATGTCTAAATGTAATGTGAAAGTGCCACTCATAGTGACAAACCTACAGAGAATTATCGCCTGACTGTGCAGTTCCCCTCAGCTCGTGGGAGCGTATTAGCATCTTTTAGACCATTGTTTTGGTTTCATAGCTCACAAATTTATTGATTTTCTTCAGCGTCATCACTCTTGTGAACCCTTTTCCAGCCACAGCAGTGGCAAAAAACTGATGAACCCCCTCTATGCTAACTTCTCAGCACCAAACAGCAGAGAAAAGAAAGTTTGCAACTAGTTAATAAATGGATCATTTCACTGCTAAAAGGAAAATATATTTATTTAGCAGAGTATTTGGTGGAGACAAAAACAGAGGTAAAAGGAGAGTGAATATCGGAGTTACGTTCTACAGGCGGCCAGAAACATGACTCAAAACAAATGCTAATGTTTATCTGTGTCCGCTGGATACTGCAGCTGTTTGCAAACACAGTAGCAATTTACTTTATAATGTGAAAATAGAGTATGTCAGTGTTGTTTCCTTGTTTTTCTGCACCCAAAATTAAATTCATTAATGCTCCTTTTACAAGTATTATATAAAAATATTCATGTAGTCTTTATTTGCTGGAAAAAATAATTTATATGCTGAACATTCAGGATTTAAAAATATGGCCTACATTACGCTCCACCTGTGTCAAACATTGCAAGTCACAATCTGCAGATTCCCTTTGGGCCTGCTCATATTTATTTAGTCATTCCTATGTGCACTGTCACTGTATTTCATAGTGTGCATGTATAGTGTGAATACAGTGTACAAAGCCACAAAGTCTGTAAATTGAATCTGTCAAACTGCCATTCACCACTAGGAGCACAAACCTGTCATTCCTCTGTCACTCATTCACTTTTTTATCATTACTTCCTCATCTGTGCATGTTTAGGCCGGAATTCACTCATCATTATACCAGCAGTCTGGAGTTGGACAGAGTCTACTGCTCACTGGAAAATAGTCTGCCTGTCAATCTGTCCGTCTTTCCTGCCATACCTGAATCCTGGTGAGCAGAATCCATCCTCTCCTCAGTGGCTTCCTCTATGGATAATCTATTATGGAGGAAAGACTTAGACAGGCTTAATAATCTCTAATGGTTGTGTCAGTCAGAAAGCAGTCTGTCCGCTACACATGGCAGGGCCTGGTGGGAGTGTACATTGACTGCTCTGGGATTTGCTGTGAGAGGAACTGCTTGACACCTCAGCCAATGTCTTCATCTGAGGAAAGGGCTGGGCTAGGTGGTGGTAGAGTTGGATATATTACCCATATGTTGATGATGCAAGAAAGTATCATCTAATTGTTCTCTACAATGCACTTGTTTCCATTATTCCCACTTTAACTTGCCATTTACAATGTCAAAAGCAGTGCTCTGACTGACACTTTGTCCTTACATGGTTGTTAGAAAGGTTGATTGCAGGAATTATCAAGCATCACTGGAATGGATCTTTTATTGGGATGTGACTTGCAGTTGCTCTGTTTGTTCATGAGCATAATTACTAGCAACGAGAATGCTCATTAACGCTTACTTATATGATTTGTTTTATGGTATTCTGATTTCATCATTTGTAATCCACCACATTTAGACCCCACTGAAATATGAAAAAAGAATTCTTCTCAAGTAGGCTGTCGGGGAATAGGATGAGAGATTGATTCTCCTGATGATTTCATTAGATGACATCAAAGCAGGGAAATTACAACTGAGAGAGAAAACACATCTTCGGTGAAAAGGAAATCATCTGTAATTTGAATGATACTGAATGGACATCAGCAGTGACATATAACCTTATTGGTGGAGACAGTAATTATTGGTGCAACATATCTGGCCAGATAACCACATTCATAGTTAGTTAATATTTAGTTTATGATGCAATAGGGATGCAGGAATACAGTTTATCGTAGATCTTCAGATCAATGTAAGAATCGATATACAGTATGTGAATAGTATTTGCAGTTATATCTGTGTGAATGCCAGTGTTCAGACATCCAGGTCATGTGCAGGGTCGTTTTAAGAGGCTAGGGGCACCCAGGGCAAAGTTTGCTATTAAGCCTGGACCAGAAAATTCGGCCAAACTGTCAAAACTCATGGCAATTAGTAGAATTGTGTAACTTCAACACTCCATATGGTACACTGCAAATTGAATCACTAGATGGACTAATGTACGGAGCTTTAATTTCCAAGGCTTAGGAGCAGTGATGTCATGTCACATGACCAACCAGCACCTACGCAGGCAGCCTGCATTTTGCTCATGGCAGAGGCAGTGACTCTGATGTCCTGCGTTTGTCTCTTACAATCTCACCAAGAAGTTGATGAATTGATCCAAGACAGTAAGGAAAAAATTCTGTGTGACAAAGGTTTCTACAATGATGATAACTTGATGTGCGATCGTAATATTCATGTACATGTGCAGTAAGGTGATGGTCAATATAATATTGATAATGTTGTTAATGGTTCACTATAATGGCCATACCTTTGTGTTTTAATTCTTTTCAAGATTTTCCACTATATGTTGCGGTTTTAATGTCTGCAGCTCTCATGTTTGAATAAAAAATGTATTCTAGACAAACAACTCTAAATATGAATTCTGGTGACAGCACATATGATACCACCCTCTATAACTTTAACTCCAGTAACATTCATTATCATATTAATACAATGTGACCACATTAATACACAATATTTTCTTAACCAGAGGCCTTACAGTGTGATCGGATATAGGAATCCTCTGCTTCAAGTCTCTGGTTATAACTCTTTCCCTTTTCTGACACTAAAAGCTGTGTTTCTGACAGAAAACATAAAGATGGAGATGCAGTGCTTCATCTGTAAAATCCTCTGTCCCCATTAATTATAGTAATTGTATATGTAAATATGTACACTGTCTATAGTTGTGACCTATTACATATTATTATAGCATTGTAAACATGACTGTTGCACTGTTTATTACTCTGTAAATAAATTCAATTTGCTCACTATAACTCTCAGATCCACATATAGACACCCCATATAGATAAGACGAGTAAAATCATAGAAGAAAGGACAACAGAAACAGGCTAATTTATGCAAGTACCCTATAATAATTTTAGATTCCATATAGTCAGTGAAAGCTATGTAACATTACCAGGATCATATTTCCAGAAGACAGCAAGTCCAGCAACATAACTGAAAGAGCAAGAATGCTACAGAGCGCGATGTGGACTGCCAATGTGGTCGTGATGTATACGGTGGTCAGTCATGTGACATGACGTCACCACTCCCAAGCCTTGGGGACTAACAACTACCATGGTACTAAGCAGCAGGTAATGTGGATAGTTAACTGCCTGTGTGTCCATTGGAACTGAGGTGAAATTAAAAACTATTTGATCACCATCGATACATACTATATATACGGATTTCTTTGCAAAAATTAATCTTAATTTCAGTTTAACTTTGACATCATACATTGATGACCCCAGAAATGACCCCAGAGATAATGAGGTTAATATTGTGCTTTAATTGTGCCTGGGACATTTTGGGATCCTGGGATTGGGTCACTTGGACAGTTTACCTGTTAACCGAGTTGTTAATCCAGCCTGGATCATGTGATGCGGTCCAGACTAACTATTTGGACAGTTACACATTTTTTTGTCCTTCAGGCTCTGAGCTTCAGCACACTCACTTTGAAATAAAATAACAGATACAACATTGAAGTGCGAAGTCCCAGCTTTAATTTGAGTAGGTGTACATCAGTATTGAAAGAACTGTGTGGTAGAGATAACCCTTTAAACACATAGTGCCCAAATTTTAGGGGTTAAAAATTAATTGGACACTTGCCTACTAAGTGTTTCTTGGGCAGCTATGTGTCGTTTCAAAATTAGTTCATGCACAAAGAGCTCACATCGGGTTCAGATTTTGTCAATACAGCGAGTAAAGAGGTGAGCACGCAAATGAGGAAGATAATAATGAGGCTAAAAAAAGGCAAAAATCTATCAGAGAGATATCAAAGGTAGTTGGTTCGCCAAAATCAACGGGATTCATTCTAAAAAAGGAGGTGTGCACAGGAAAAGTAGAAAATTGCAAACAACCTGGTAGATCAAGGAGTTCAAGTCTTGTGGATGAGCTGAAAATCATTTGCATGGTGAAGAAAAACATCTTTATGACTGCACAGCAAGTCAAGGATGCTCTCCATGATGTAGGCCTAATGTTTCCTTGTCAGCGATCAAGAGAAGACTGCATGACCAGAACCGCAGAGTACTCACTACAAGATGCAAACCCTTGGTAACCTCAAAAACATAAAGGCCAGGCTGCATTTCACAAAAACATATACAAAAAGGAAGCAACAGTATGTGGAGAAAAAAACTGATCATGACCCAAAGCAAACCACCTCATCTGTCAAACATGGCGGTGGATCTCTTACGGCTTGGGCATGTATGGCTGCCATTGGAACTCGCACACTGGCATTTATTGATGATTTCATTGTTGATGTAAGCAACATGAACATGAACGCAGAGGTATACAGGAGCATTCTTTATGCTCAAATTCAGTCAAATGCATCAAAACTCATTGGATGACATTTCATCATTCAGCAGGACAACAATCCTAAACATACGGCCAAAGCATCCTCAGAGCTTTTTGGGGGTGAAGAGGGGGGATATCCTCGACTAGCCGTGTTAGTCATTTGATCTCAGCCTGACTGAGCAGCATTCGACTTGGTGAAGACCACGTTAAAGGCAGAGAGACCCCACAACAAGTCAGTCATTGACTGCAAAGGATTTTCCAAAAAATATTAAATATGACAATTTGTTTGATTTCATTTGTATGTGTCCAATTAATTTTTCAACCTCTAAACTTTGGACACTATGTGTTAAAAAGGTTATATTTCTCACACAGTGCTTTATATATTGATGTAAACGTATTCAAATTAAAGCTGAGACTTGGCACTGTAATGTAGAATCATTTTTATCATATTTTTTTTCAAATTGAATGTGCTAAAGCACAGAGTCAGAACAAAGAAAACAAGTTTAACTGTATAAATACTTATGGTCTAGAAAATATGTAGCAGCTGTAAAACGAAGGAAATTATGTTTAAATTATTGTTTGTTTAAATTATCTGAGAAAAAAACATCAACAAAGCCTTGCTGGTTATTGGTGAAATGTCCTCTAGACCATACCTCATAAGTACAACTGCTCTTGTTTTGGATTGTTATTGCCTATGTCTCAATTGTGAGCAAAAACATAATCATTGCCAGTGGGTTTTGGGGATCACATTAAGAATAGCTCATTCAAAATTGCTTATTCATTTTAAGTCAGTATTGTTTTCACTGTCTCATCAGAATGAATTGCAATCATTATTAAAGCTCCTTGCAGTGTCTGTATCAGTAAGAGCAGATCCTCTTTCCTTTTAACCCTGCCTCTGATCCTATTAAAGCTGGATACTTATCACTTTTATCAGGTTTGGAATGGATGGGAGCTTAACTGAGTTTGTACACATTGGCAAGAACTGCCCAGACTGATGTTTCATTGTTCCACACTCAAGGTTACAACCTTGAGAGGAAACAAAAGGGAAAGCCTTGAAAGCCGATTAGAGAACAGAATCATCTGATGTTATCATCAGTGTCTTAACCATGTATGTCACTCCTTAGAAACAACGGGCAGCACATCAATGCCACCAAACACTGAACTATAACCCGTGGTACCAACATAACCTCTGAATGTAGGTCTGTCAACACACAGGGATCAAGCTTTTTTTCAAGCCCAACAGTGCCATCTAGGAGGTTTGAAGTAGTAGTAGGTTTATGGAACTGTAATGTTGAGATTACTTCAAGAGTCTGCACAGCATTTGCATTATTTCCACATGAAAATAATCCTCCTCCAGCACACAAACAAACACATGCAAACATTAAAGGAAGGAAAGGGGCATGGTTCTGTTCATCTTACAGGTGGAGTGTTACAAAAACGATTATACCTAATCTGAGAATGTAGCAGGGCCCATTCTAAACAGCACGTTTCATCAGACCATTTTTACCAAACAGGAAGACAACAGGATGTACAACCTGTCTGTCCACGCTAAAATCCTGGCTGTGAATCGAGGAAACTCTCCATATTGTTGTTGTATTCCCTCGTCACTGAGGTCTTCTTCTCTGACTCTTCTCGGTATCTCTCTGTCTTGTGCTACACCATGAAGTAAAAGGTAACAAATGCTGTAATGCAGTAAATGCATTACAGTAAAATACAGTATGTCTGCAATGAATTAAAATCATTTTATGAATCAGCGATTGCTCTTTTATTAGTGTAGCAGAGGTCTAAGCACCTTTCAGGTGCCATAGGATAGATGATTGAAGAGTTGTTTACATAGATATATATACTACATTTTTTTATACTATGTTTCTACCGTGTATCTATAGTTTACATTGCCTGATGAGCATCAGATAAAATGTTTGATTTCACAAGTTACAGGTTAACACCAAGGCCATATGGTCATCAGTGACATATTCTGTTTGTTTTGGGTTAATAAGTAGTTAAAACAGCCACAGAATCCGACAAACACACAAGCTTTTGGGAGGAGACTTATCCACCTGGAATACTACGAGCCAGCTAAATGTTTGTTCAGTGGAGTCTTGGCAAACCCCTCTGCCATTCCTTTTTTCCGGAGGAACCACCTTGGAGATAGCCTTGACCCTTGTTTTGCATCCTCTCAGCACAGGTGAGAAACAGCGTCACTGGAAAAGGGCATTCAGCTGACACCTAAGCAAAGGTTATTATGGGTTATTTCCATGGGCAGGGCTTTAGGAAATCCCTCAATGAAGAGAGGGTGACGCCTAGCAGAGAGGGAGAAGTAGGAAAGGATCTCTCACATTGTTCCAACATTAAAGTGTCATTATAAATAATCATTCAAGTACAGTTCCTGAGGAACTCCTCATATTGTTGAATGCCACGGAAATAATTGTTGGTTCATTTTAACATGAGATATGCTCAGATATAGTGTTGATATAAGTGTAAAGTGTAAACGGAAAACCCCAATAATGAATTTTAGTGTTTCAGAAACAGTATAAATAAGCTATTAGAAAATAGATAGATAATCCAAGGTAGCAGTAGAAAAACAGGCGCACCAAAAATGAAATAACGTATTTCACATCACACAATATCTTATGAAATATTTTACAATATAATAATAATGATATTTGTGTGTAGTAGCTCGCACAAACAGGAGGGATAGCTGTAAAATGAGGGCCATAGCCAAGATATTAGGAATACGAGGTCATGAATCCAAGTTCTCCTAACGCACCATTAGCCGCCCAAGAACATTTTGACCTGTCACCAAAAAGAAAAAGAAAAAGCAAATAATTTTTATTGTTCAAGTTTAATCATCCAGTTAATGTTATTACATAGAGCCTATAGAAAATATCATGTAAGCTCAAAAATTACTTGACATATGTTATGGTTATAACTGCTGGCAATAAAGTGGTGAAAAATTAGTAAATCTGTTTTTCATTTACTGGAAAATAAACTAAAACTAAACATTGTCAAATTAAAACATATACATTTTAAAAAGTACGTGACTATGGCTTTAAAACGTTCAGCATGTGTAAATGTTTTCTTTGAGACTGTAAACTCTACCCAGTTGCTAAAGAACCCAAATTCCCCATGAGATGCCAATACAAATGCTGATATGGGGGAAATAATCTCAGTATGCTCAGTGTTATCTACAACCCTGGTTAGGGTTATGAATCGTTTTACATAGACGATCTTTGTATTGGAGGAACGGCATTGGCCCATGAAACTACCTGGGGGCGGAGATTTCCGACAGTCTCGTGCGGCCACAGTGTAGAGTGGGCGTTAAATCCATCTTCTTCCCCAGCTCATACATGACTTCACGGTTAACGTTACACAAGTTGTGAAATTTTCTGTCGCAGTCGGCCGACAAAGATGACCGAAAGCTCCGCGAACAAGCCGTTTAACGGAGACGCCTGTCACCAGACCTCAAATGGTAAAACATTTAGCAAAAATGGCTTCGTGAAGAACCACTGCCTGTTTCAACAGCCACAGAAGTATCGCCGCCCCAGGGAGAAGGTAAGGCCCAACCGTCAACTGCTCGGTAAGGGAGGGCTGTAAACTAGCAATGCTGTGTTGGGTACTGTGTGTGGTAAACTAGTTTGAATGATGAAAAAAATGTGAGCTCTTCTGTTGTTAATTTATTTTACCCATGTACTTATTGTGGCTATAGATATTTGTCTTTTAGTAGGTTTTATTAGCTGGAAGAGGAGAATTGTGAGCTTCGGCCATGTAACGGCAGTCTAACGTCACCTCTCAAGTAAACTGTGTAACATTAATGTGATTAGTTTGGCTTACTTAGCATATAAAACGGCCTAAGCCTAACAGAGTGGTTTGGTCTAATTCAACATTTCAGGCTAGCTGTTGCCAACAGCTACACGGAATTTAATTTCTAATACTAAATTTCTACTCACATGGCTTTGGATATACTTATCATTATTCCAATCATGGTTTAAAGTTAGCTTGTAACTAGCTGTATTATTTTTGCTTTTTAAACTTCTTGTTGAGTTATACATGCCACCTGATGAGGGAGGATTGTAGTGGTGACTTTTTTTTGTAACCTTACACCCTGTTGTTTCTGTGCTCCTGTAGGTGTGTGTATTGAAGGTACAATGGTTTCTGTTTACTATGACCTTAATATGAACAGGACTATGGCCCTGTTGTGTTGTTACCAGAGAAGCTGTCTTTCTGTCTGTCTGTCTCCTGGGAGAGGAGGGCAGGCCTGCTTCCACATGACCCTTTAGCTGGAGAGGAATGTCTCCAGAGATTAAAGGGTGTGGTCCCTCCTGGGGTGGAAAGAAAAGCGCAGAAAACACAAAGTCTGTGTGTGTGTAGTGGTGGAGGTGGTGTACACACATGCCTTTTGTTTTTCTTCAGTTGTTTAGGTTTAAAACTACACATACTGTTTATATGTAAAGTAATGCACAAGCTGTCATATTTGAGAATATGACATTGCAACATCATTCAGCTGCAGGGCTGCTGATTTCAACATACAGTTGATCTACACAGTTAAACATATGTAGATTTTTATGCATATTACCTCTTCATCCTGCAAGTCGTTAAGACAGCTGCACGTTATATTACTGCTGGTAATGCTATCAGATATTGGCCTGACAAGGAATAGACATCGTAAACTTCCCTAATACTAAAGTTAATTATTTGAAGCCACAGGACTAACAAATTTAAGGCATTTGCATTTCTCTCATGGGAAATTTTTTGTGTATCTCAGATGAACTAGCTCAGTATGTTGACATTTTTGTATTCAGTGATGTCAAACAGCGTGATTGGGATAACATGACTGATACTATGCACAGCATTTACCAATACGTAAATATTAGTAATGCTTACAATTACTGTCAACATTAAAAAGTGGCATCACGTCCTCCTGTTGTGATATGAGCTTTGCTGGTTGTTAATAAGGCAACTGAAATAGGCATTAGTTGCACATAGACCTATGTTTGCAGGAGTAACCAAGGTGCTAAAGAACTGCGTCTCTACCTTAAGTTTTTATTAAATCAGCTAGTCAAAATGGGACTGTCCTTTGTCTGTCAACTCTCTACAGGACAATTACAGTATTTAGCAAATTTATCAGTAAGCCCTGGTGTCAGTCACAAACCCATAATGAATTTTATCCTGGTTCTGGGTCCTTATCTGAAAAAAATGATCCTTATCAAAGATCCTCCCATATAGGGATTATGACTAATCCCTATATGGAGAATTTAGGAAAATGATTAAAAGCAGGATTTTTATGAGCAGGTAGGAATAAATGATGTCATTAACAGCTTTCAGCTGGGATAGTAGTGTCAATAATTGCTTAGTAAAAATGAGACATGCATTGAATTGACAATGAGCGTGGCGAGGACTTGCTTATTTACTCTGTTTTAGGCCTAATGCAAAACATACATCGAGTGCAAGCTTTTATTATTGTGTGTACATTACAGTGTAATATGATCATCATGTCTATATCTGCAGAGCAAGCATGTGAAAGAGCAGGTCTCCAGAGTGTGTAGGTTGGATTCTCTTCTGGGTAAAGTGACTGTGCTGTCCAGCTATAAAGGAATAGCACAGGCCTACCTCCTCTCAGTCTCTGTTTGTCCACTGCCATAAAATATGAAGCAAACGTGATGTCAGGAAAATTTGATTTAGCTGCTGTAGTTGGCATCAGTATGCCACAGTCTCTTTGAGTTGTGTACTTAGATGTGAACATGTTTTTTGAGACAGTTCACAAACCATGGCTCTTGGATTGCTGGTCTTTCAGTGCATTTTCTGGAATTTACAGAGAGAGGGACCTTCTTTGACCGGCTTTATACACACACACACGCACACACACACAACACTGTAGTACTCTCCTGTTCCCTGGGTAAGACGTATTTCTTGGAGAAGCATGACTGGTCACATGAGGTATGGTTGCCAAGCTGCAGGGCAGAACCTTTAATGAGTGACCACCCTCAGTTGTTTAGTGTTGGTTGTGTAGTGAGCCAGTCCACAGTTCAGCTTGAAATGATACTTGTATTTTTGAGTTGTTGCGGCGCTCTTCCAGTGCGTGACCACATTCATATGGGCCAATAATTCATGATCAATATTGCTATTCATAAAACCCAATGAATTAGAACCCTGGGTCGGTGTCCATTTTACTGCTCAATGGTTCATGGGAGCCTGGGCGTGGTAAAGTCTCCATGAATAAATGTGCTTATGAAGCCTTTATTAGGTTTCCAACTCTTATTTCCAAGAAAAACGCAATTTTAATGACTCAGCCCTGCTGTCATCTAGTGTGTGCCCAGCTTCTATTGGATTGGTCTGGCCTGCTTTCTATCACAGTATATTGGGCTGCTTAGTGTGGAAGATTCAATGAGTAAACAGATATGAAGCATAGATAAACCATTACCTTTTTAAAGGAGAAACTATTGATATTTGAGCAAAATGTGGTATGTGTAGGGTAACATTTATATTCCTATGTATTATTTGTAGTTGTTTATACTGTGATAAAAGCCGTGCTAAATCTTTTGAATTTCAATTGTCACTGTAACTTGCAGAGACTTGTAACTACAACTACTTTTACTTTATTCTCCCACAGAACCATAATATCACTCACAACTCCAGCCTGTACAAGAAGCCCTTTGTGGAGTCATTTGAGGAGACTCCTCTACTGGTGGCTGTGCTCACATATATGGGCTATGGCATCCTCACCATCTTTGGCTACCTCCGAGACTTCCTCCGCCACTGGAACATTGAAAAGTGCCATGTGGCCCGGGAGAGAGAGGAGCAGAAGGTAGATTAATTTTTACATTTGAACATTTTGAATGCAAAGGCTGCTTAAAAAAATACTGAATGCCAAGCCTTTCAAGGCCACATCAATGACAAACAATAAAGCCAATGCTGTAGTTAGACTATTCATTCTAAGACTTTTTTACATCACTTAATCTAAGTTTCTCCTTAAAACAGTTTTATTTTATTTTATTTTTTGTTTCTGCGGCTTTGCTAGAGCTGTGGTCCAAGTTGCCTCCAACCTTATTCACTGTCAGTCTTTCAGACTCTCTTTCACATCTATTATATCTCGTTTTACAGTAAGCATTGGCTGTTTTCCTTGAGTCCCACAGATTCTTTGGAATATGCTGAACTGTCAAAAAAAGACATTAAGAATGCAGACAAACTTTTTGTAAAAGGCAGATTTGCCATGAATTTACTGCTCTTATTCTGTTATCTAGTGTCTCTAATTATCACGTCGTAGAGTGTTTTTAACTCCAATTTCTGGTTCTTTTCATAGTAAATGAACAATCATCTCTCTGCCTTTCTAATTTCCTCTGCAGGATTTTGTCCCGCTCTATCAGGACTTTGAGAACTTTTACACCAGGAACTTATACATGAGGATCAGAGACAACTGGAACCGACCCATCTGTAGCGTCCCTGGTGCCAAGATGGACCTGGTGGAAAGAGTTTCCCACGACTACAATTGGACCTTTGAGTAAGTTGCTGAGATGCGGCTGTAAGAGTGTGTTGTTCTATGTCTTTATTTGCACTGGGTTAATTTAGAATCCAGGCATTGTCCATTAAGTTTATCACTTCCCCACAGGAGTGGTTTTCTGTGCCTCTGACCATTAGTTCAACTGGAAGCTCATTGATTAGCACTTTAAGTCATTGACCTTCTATTACTGATAATAAGAGTGACGTGATCCAGAGGGTTATGTTAAAAGCACTAGTATCTGCCACATGGCACTGAACAGAAACACTGTCCACTAACACAAAGCAGCCCAAAACACACAGTCGTCTGCAAATGACCGTGGTAGTATAAGTATAATTTAGTATCAGTACAATTGAGACAGCTCAAAATTTAAATGAATGGCACATAGTTGATTTAATTTTGTCTCATTAATTTAATTTTATTCCAAATGTAACCCCAAGGAAACTGAGAACACCTTAAGTCTTACAGTATGTACAAGAACTGATTCAGTTGACACAAATATACCCAAACATTTATATCACTGAGTGTTTACAGGACTAATAAATTTAGCCTTTTGTGAAAGGGATAAAACAAATTTGGAAAGTGCTTTGATATCTCTGCATACAAACTACCCCGAGAAGTGAAGGATTTTTTTTTTTTTTTAATTTCTAGGCTTGCTTTTGATGGCTAACCTACCTTTGGACAATAAACTATTGTATATTATCATGGTGCATGATAACTGTGGAAGTTCAAGGACAACATTGAGTAGGCAATTGTTGCCAAGCAACCAGTGCAAACAAGTTCACACTGTTGAACATAATTATTTCTATTAATCTAGAGTCAGGGTACCAGTTCTCTGTCTGACTCTCTCTATCTCTGCCTCTTTCAGGCACACGGGCAAAGTGGTGAACAATGTCATCAATATGGGCTCTTACAACTACCTCGGCTTTGCTGAAAACATTGGGGCTTGTGCCGATGCTGCTATTGAAGTCACACAAAAGTACGGAGTTGGAGTAGGCAGCACTCGCTGTGAGATGGGTAAGTGTCAAAAAAAGTTCTTTTAAACAAAAGATTTGGTTTCTTAACAGCTTTCATGATTTATCATCATTTCAGAGTGCTTTGATTATAAAAATTTAATCCTAAATGGACTTACCTAATCAACTCACCTGGTACTTTAAGTGCACTCTCACTTTTGTTTGTTGCTCTTCCAGAATACAGGCTGAATTGGTTTTGAAGACTGAAAGATTGAGTTTGAAATATAATAACACGCTGTGAAAGTTTTGAAGTCCTTATCTGTGCCTTTTCAGTTTGCAGCAGCTTCATTTTGACCTGGGCAGCTACTGATTAGTTTGTCACAATTAACTGTTTTATCTTTAGCATAAGAAAAGCTGTGGTTAGGGGTGTATTTAGTTAAAGGAGAGTGGACTGACTTCAAAGGTATACGTTTAACAGGTGTAAGAAAAAAAATGTGAAAAACATTTTTCCCATGACAAGACAACTCTGCAAGTAACAGTACACTAATGCAGAGTTGTTAAAGTGATATGATGTCCTTTCCAGGGAACCTCGACATCCATGAGGAGCTGGAGCATTTGGTTGCCAGGTTCCTGGGTGTTGAGTCATCCATGGCTTTTGGCATGGGCTTTGCAACCAACTCCATGAACATTCCTGCACTCACTGGGAAGGTATGGAATTTCATTCACTTCCTTTCGTTCTTTTGTTTTTTTGTTCTCCCTAGAACATGCTGCTACTCTTGATTTTAATACTATTTAGTTTTCTTTGTGTCTTTATGGTCATAGTGGCCCTTGTACCTATACTGTAATTGTGAGCAAGTGACATTAGTGGTTTTACTGTTAAGGAAAAATACAGTTTCCTGTGTAAAGTAAAAACAAGCTACATTTTCAGTTGTATGGCCAAGCTTGAGGAGTTTAGACTGTCTCACAACACCTTAGTTTCCGGCCGAAGCTTTCAAAACATTCTGATTGCAGAAGGTCAGAGACTAATATTTGGCTCGTCCCAGTCACCGTTCTATCCCCAACAAATTGAAGATACCAGTCCTAATTTGCGTTCTTAGGTGCTCTTCTCTTTCATAGCCAGTGTTGCTTGAACAGGAAGTAGATATCTGAGCTGACAGGTATGTGTACCCTGTGAGTCAAAGAACACATTTCCTGACAGCCACATGAGCGAAAAAAAAGTATATGGACAGAGGGAAACTTGCAGTGAGACAATAAAGATCAGAGGCACTGCCCTTGTCATAAGGGTTCATAAATTCCTATCCTGGAATTATATTAACTTGCTTATGGTGAAAGCACGTAGATATATGTCACTCTTGTTCGTAAGGGAAGCTTTTACTCTGTTAAAGAAAAATCATGTTTGTTTTTAACAGATTATTATAGCTTTTAATTATACTAGTATTTAGTAATTTACTATATTGTATAAGTCTTCCTTTTTTGCCTTCAATCTATATAATTTCACAATTTTAATAGAAATCAATCACACACGTAATTTGGGATCAGTCATTCTTAATGTATTATTAGTAATAATGATTATTAAAGGTTCATGTGAACCTTAACAAGAACAAGCCTGGCCATACTGCGTGTATGTTCCAGAGACTTCAGTTCAGTGTGAGCTACAAAGTCATTGCTCAACACTGAAAACTCCAGTATGTGAACTCCTGGTGTATTACAATTTTGCAAGCAAAGCTCTAAAGAGGGAATAGTGTTTGGCTTTGGCTAATTACGGATTGCGAATCTTTCAACGTAGAAATCAGATCACCAGTTAAAAAAAAAATTAAACCTCTGCAAGATTAGTTAAAAAGGATACCTTTTTTCTTTCTTTTTTTCTTGTTTTCTTGTTTTAGGGTTGTCTTATCCTTAGTGACGAGCTGAATCATGCATCGCTGGTGCTTGGAGCCCGCCTGTCTGGCTCCACAATTCGGGTCTTCAAACACAACAGTGGGTGACCTCCATTAAACAAGCACCTTTCATAAGATCAGCTAGAGAGAATTTTGACTTAAAACATGCACTAACACAGAATGCATAGGATTTAAGTGGTTAAAATGGAGCTTTCAGCACTATGAGACAGTACTTCGCCGTAATCTGCTTTACCCAACAAGAAGTGTGTATGTTGCAGCAAGTTGCTTCACTTAACGCAAATTGTCTTTACTCCAATTGTTCACTTACTTTACTTTTACAGTTCTAAAAAAAATCACTACAGCTTTGTCTTTCTCTCATTTATTATATTGAATCACATAGTAGTCGGAGTGGTGTTTTTTGTTTTAGTTTTATGGTTTAGGACAGGCACACAGACATAATACGTATACACAGTCACCAGAGATCCTGACTTATCCAACCCAACAGTCAGCAACCAGCAACCAGGAACCAGGCAGGCTGACTGCTAAGGAAAAACTCAATGTTTCAGAGGGTTGCAGTCATAACATATTGACACCCATCCATTAATTAACAAAAGCTCTCATTACTTTAGATGAATGGAATCTATCCTTAGCTGAAAAAGCCTTTTCTCTTCGGCTCAGAAATGTCTTTTTCTTACTGTCAATTGTTTAATAAGTAACTTAAAACTTGTGTGAGAAAATGTTTTAAATGTGTTTTATTTGGAAACCCCTTTGTATTGTAGACATGCAAAGCCTGGAGAAGCTTCTGAAAGATGCTATTGTACACGGGCAGCCAAGAACCCACCGACCTTGGAAGAAAATCCTCATTGTGGTGGAGGGCATATACAGGTATACACAATCATCTTTGTCTTTCTCTTACACTTATGTATAGTAATAACCCTAACCCTAACCCTTACACACACACACACACACACACATACACACTATTTCCCAGTAAAACACTGGGACACTTTTATAAGATACGTGAATCAATTTCAGCAGATGAGACTTCAGTGTAAGATGAAATCTCTACAATGATTGTTCCTGATGTTACAGTCACCTGACTAAAAACATACTGTACAAAGACATTTTCACAAAATGTGCATATCAATACCTATCATAGTCTCTTACCAATGATCCCTTTATGATGGCAACATTCCCTGATTTCACCCTGTTTAACAATAGAAGGTAATGGCATTATGGAAGTGTGCCCACTATCCTTCCTTGGTCTTTGAAGTATACTTACTATAAAAAGAATCAATCTTGTTGATCAATATAGTTCACAGTGAAACTGTCCAGCATAATCAATTCCCATTACTAATTCAGTGTTAACGGAGTTTCATTTCCACAGGGATTTTCAAAGCAAATACTTCAAATGCTAAAATAGATGGTGCTTGCACACACATTAACACCCACGCATATACAGCTAAGCAGTTGTCTATAGGGTCAACTGCTCACATGCTCCCTCAGTTAAACTAGATTAGGGCTAGATTGTGGTTGTCAGTTAGTCTAACAATAGTCTATTCTAGCCAGAAATATAATGTCACATTCAAATAAACTGTGTTTTATTTACATACAGTGGCACTACAAAGTTTTCAGACCCCTTCACATTTTGCACACTTTATTGTGTTGTAGATTTCATTGTAAATGGATATAATGGCTATTTTTGCCCATCAATCTACACTCAGTAACCTATTATGACAAAGTGAAAACATGTTTTTAAAGTTTTTGTAAATTTGAAATATTCAAAAACTAAAAAATCTTTTATTTACGAACATATTTAGACCATTAATTTAATACTTTGTAGAAGCCCCCTTTGCAGCAGTTATAGCTTTGTGTCTTCTTGTCTAAGTACAAGCTTTGCACACCTGGATTTGGGCAGTTTATCACATCCTTCCTGGCAGTTCCTCTCAAGCCCCATCAGATTGGATGGGAAGCGCCTGTAAACTGCCATCTACAACTCTCTCCACAGATGTTTTGTGGGGTTTAAGTCTGGGCTTTGGCTTGGCCACTCAGAGACAGTCAGAGACTTGTCCTGTAACCACTCAAACATTTTCTTTGCTGGATGCTTTAGGTCATCGTTATGCTGAAAGTTGAACCGTCGCCTTAGTCTTGGGTTGCCCGCACCCTGGAGCAGGACACCAGGTTTTCTTCAAGGACCTCCCTGTATTTGGCTGCATTCATCCTTCACTCAATTCTCACCAGTCTCCCTGTCCCTGCCACTTAGAAGCAACCCCATTGCATTATTCCGCCACCACCATGCTTCACTGTAGGAATGGTATTAGCCAGGTGATGAGCAGTGCCTGGTGTTTACTTTATATCCTTGCACTGATCTATGCCTCACCACAATTTTATTGTGGAGGTCTACAAAGACTTCCTTGGATTTCACTTCTTGCTTTTTGTCCTGACATTCAGTGTGAATTGTGGGGCCTTATATACACAGGTGTCTGCCTTTCTAAACTATGTCAATTCAATTTGCCAGAGGTGGAGAGCAGTCAGGTTCTAGACACATCTCAAGGATAAATAAAGCAAACAGGATGCTGACCACAATTTGGAGTACCACAGCTAGGGTCTGAGTACTTTTGTCAATGAGAGATTTCAGTTTTTGATCTTTAATAAATTTGCAAAAATTTCCAAAAACTTTGTTTTCACTTTGTCATTATGTATTACCGAGTGTAGATTGATGGATAAAAATGGCAATTCTATCCATTAAAAATTAAATCTCCAACACACAGTGCAAAAAAATGAAGGGGTCTGAATACTTTCTGAAACCACTGTACTTAAGAAAAAATGTTTTTTTAATGTTTTTCTTTTTCTTTTTTTTAAATCCTGAAGTATGGAGGGATCTGTAGTGCGTCTGCCAGAGGTAATTGCTCTGAAGAAGCGCTACAAGGCCTATCTGTACCTGGATGAAGCCCACAGTATCGGGGCCCTGGGGTCTAACGGTAGGGGAGTGGTGGACTACTTTGGCATGGATCCCAAAGACGTGGACATCATGATGGGAACATTCACCAAGAGCTTCGGTGCTGCTGGAGGATACATTGGAGGCAAAAAGGTTGGTGAACTCTTGCACAGGTAAAACTAAGTCTGTGACATGGGACAGTGGAATATGAAGCCTTTTCTATTGTAAGGGAAATAGTAGCTGGAGCACTTAGTCATCCTCTGCATTGACCTTAGCAATTTCCCAGACTGCTGAAACCCAGCACATTGGTTGTCATTCAGTTTTGATGTTGATCAGTGCTATTTACCGGGAATGGGAAATTTAGCCTCCCGTTTGCTGAAAAGGATTCGATTCAGTATAAGCTTTCGTTTTAAGTCGGAGTAAAACTGAAAAAAACCTTGCACAATTTGGATTTCATTGACTGTCCATGAGGGAAAGATAATGTTTTTACTGAAACAGCATAAAGAACCTAAAAATGTAGTGTTGTCTGGTTAGGTTTGTATATACTGTAAATAACAATTATTGTAATATTTATAAAAACATATTTCTTACATTTACTTATCATTTCAAGCACTGTATAAGGACCTTAACATATTTTAAGTTCTTAAATCATACTGATGTATCTGTCAGTCAGAGTTGTTTTAATATCTAGTAATTTTATCCATCAGAGCGACTTCATTGGAACAATTGTCACACTTTTGGCACACTAACTACTCTGTATTGTCTCCCTGTTGTTACCAGCCAACAAAAAATGTACTTTTATTGTTATTTCTCTGGCAGGAGCTGATTGACTATCTGCGACGCCACTCTCACAGTGCCCTGTATGCAACCTCCATGTCCCCTCCTGTGGCCCAGCAGATAATCGCTTCTATGAAGATCATCATGGGAGAGGAGGAGACCACACTAGGTAGCAGCCTGAAAATGATACTGAGTACTTAAAAGTACATCTTTGATGGTGGACATCATCTTTTACAGTGGCCACCATTTGTAGATAGTTTGCAGAGACCTTTAGGTGGGCATGATACACAGAATATAGAAAAGTAAATGTGATATTTGGTTTAGTACATCATGTCAAATCAGAGCTCATACTGTGTTGTGCCTAGCACATGGTTTTCTTCATTGTTTTTTTTTCCCTCTTGCAGCAACTGAAATGCTCAAGATATAGACCCCATTTCTGGGTCACTCATGATTTGTTTAATTTGAGATTTTACTGTGCCTAGTGGTATTAGACACGACCACAAGATGGCAGTATAGACCCATTACCAATTACTTGGGTCTGTAGCTGAGTACTGTAGCAGATGACTGGTTGTCAGACATTTGTTACCTTGGCATTCTTTTATTTTTTTTTATTTTTTTATTTTTGCCACCTTCTGTAACTTTGGCTCCTTCATACTGTGTGTGCCTGTTTACCTTTTGACATGGTTTATTCCCAGCCAAGTGATACATGCCACTATCAATGGCAAACTAGCAATTATTTACCTGCAAATAAAGGTGGGTTACACAGCCTTATCAAACTGTATGGCATGTGTAATCCAATTCTAGATATGATTTTAATGCCACATCAGTCCATGCCCTTCTTGCATCATGCATGCACATCATATCGCTTGGAATGTCAAGTGGGACATAAAGTCACTTCCTGTTCCTCTTCCTTCCTGTTAAAACATCAAATGATCTTAATTTTCAAGATGGCTGCAATTACATTGGGCATTCTCTCTTTATTGAGATGGTCACTTCAGAATTTGAGGATCACTTTTGTTGGCTGGAGAGTTGCTCTTAAACGTGGCAGGTGCTTGTCTTTCGCTAACCAATCTGATGATGAGATAAAATCTGCTGTTTTGAGTGTAGTTTTGCATATTCAAAGGTCCTCCACAGCAGTTTCCTCCTGTCTTTACCTTTCAGGATGTGATTTTTTTTTTTTTTTTTTTTTTTGGGAACTGATTGGAAGATAGTTCTTGCTTCTCTCTGATTCAGGCCAGCCTGGTGGAAGGTCTTGAATTGGTGGTATGCTGACTCCTCTACCATCTCCCTTTATGGCTTTCAGATGTGTGTTTTGTTGCATATCTGTGCTTCTTTGCCTTCACGCTGGGTACAAATCAGCATGGTGCTTAGGGCCAGAGATCTGTGCAGATCAAACTCTGTTGGACTCATATCTTACACACACAAAAAGAACCAAAGGCTTGTTTGTCTTGCAGGGCTCCACCCTTTTGCTCTTTAGGGGGCTTGATTGATGCAGCCTCCCTTAAAATGCTGATAAAAGATCAGATTACCTTGCTCCCCGGTCATTCAAACATTAGAAACAGGAATAAGCACCTGGAGTAGCCTTTTATAGTATGGCCTTTCTACAATGTCATCAGCTCTTTCTCCAATCCGTTTCTGAAAAGAGAAGGCCAGACTGGCTGACCTTGCAGCATATCCCAGCTTGACACATTTTCCTTGTAGAAGACTAACAATGACAGTCTGATTGGTTGCAGAGCCTGTCACTGTTTGAAATTCTAGGCCTTTGAAGATCCAGACATTGACATAGAGCTGAAGTGACAGTTGAGCTGCCTGCTAACGGTTTGTTTCTGCATTCAAATTGCTAAGGGCGGCTGCTCTTAGTTCTTGGCACGGGCTTATATCAAAATGAACATTTCCTGTTTGAAGCTTACATCAATCAGATTTGTGGATGCGCCATAAGGGTACAACCCGGGTAAGGTTTTCTTCAATACGAAAAAGAATGCTAAAGCATTTGAATGGGAAATGGACTGCACCTATTTGCTCAAAACGCTTTACACTATAAGCCACATTCACCCATTCGCGCACACCTTCATACATAGTATTCCCACACTCACACATACTGATGGCACAGCTTTTAGAGGGTTCAGTATCATGCCTAAGAAAACATTGACATACAGAATGGAGGAGCCGGGGATCAAACCAAGAACCTTCAGGTTAGCTGATGACCCGCTCTACCTCCTGAGCCACAGCCTCCATTTTTTGGAAAGCAAAATGTCTGAATATCATGTACTACTGTTTTTTGCCAACTGATCACTCAGTACTGAGAATAGCTTTGGATTCCTTGTCTATGGAAAAAAATGTCTGGATAAATATAATGCCATACTTTGTTGTGTCTCAGGGGTGCTTTGAAGCTGTGATGTTGCTGCTCTGTTATTCAGTATAGCCACACAGATGTGTGTTGCTGTTGGCACTTTGTACCATATGGATATTTGTTTGGTTAAGATGCTGTCTGTGGCAGATCGGCCTGAGGATTCAGTTATTGAATCCACAGAGTGCATCAGACTGACTCGTGAGGATTGATGCCTGTGCAGTTTCAACCCCTTGACCTCAGACTTAAAGAATCTTGGTTGTCTTTAAAGGAAAATGGTGTAGTGCTGTTTATGAATATGTGTATAACATGATGGAAGACCAGGCATATACTGGAGAGTTTTGCAGTTATCCTATGGATTTTTTTTTTTTTTTTTTTTCCCCCCAAATGGTTTTGTTACTGGATCAGGACTTGGCCCAATAACACTGACTTCTTACTCCATCAGTTTCAATACACTAACTCAGATGATATTCATGTTCTGCCATTTAAAAGCAGACTAAATAGAGGAATGTAGAAATCATCAGTGGTGGAAAAGTCTACAAAAAATGCTTTATGTTCACTTGACCTCTGAAGATCTGATAATGAAATGTATTTTTATGAAGCTTGCAAGCACAAAAATAGTGCCGTAGTTTAAAGGATCTGCACGTCCCAACAGATGTTTTCACTCTGGCTGATTAGACCTCTGCAAAGGCTGCCTGAAACTGTGCGAGGTCACTTCATGTACTAATAGTAATCATAAAGTGTACATTGTCCCATCCTAACAGGTGCAGCAAAATAGTGTGAGGAAAATGTCAATCAAGAACTCTCTGTACGTGCACACACAGAGCTGATGAGAAGAGATCTAATCAGGCAAAATTAAGTGAAAACACATGTATGCGTGCACCAGGTTTGAGAAGGGGCTTCAATCACAGCCAAGAGACGTTAATTGGTAGATAGTTAGGGTTTTCTAATTGCAACAGAAAAAGGGTAAAAAAAACACAAATTTTAATAAATGAGGAAAAAAGTATTATAATTGAATTAGTTGATGGGTTCTCCCTCATCATTGAACAGTCTATAGTGTTCATTCGTGGTGTTTAGCTACAGTTAGAGTAAAGACCTAAAACCTGCTCCTGAGTTTTTAGTGTACTGTAAGTCACCATAGTAATTTGTTGTCCATCAAGGCTGGCTTTGAGTAACATTAAGCTTACCAAAAAGCTTATACCTGTGTTGTTATAGAGCTCTAAAATACCACTCTGGGTATGTTTCTCTGCCTTTTCCAGGGGCTGATCGCCTCAGACAGCTATCAGAGAACACCACCTACTTCCGCAGGAAACTCCGCGACATGGGCTTCATCATCTATGGCAACGACGATTCGCCTGTCGTACCAATGATGCTTTATATGCCTGCCAAAATTGGGTATGCAGTTCTCCTCCACATGATTTTTGTTATGTATTCAATGCTTTTTAACATCAAGGATAATTATGGTGGCCAATAGGAAGAATCTCCCAAGTGATTTCACATTTGGAAAAGACATAAATGCTTATCGCTCTAATTTTAATTGCTTTGCTAAATAGAATCTGACTTAATGTGTGGAAAGCTGTTATGATTTCAGTTTCACACATTGAAGAGAACATCTTCAAGATATGGTGATGACGATGGACAGACCATAAGTTAGACTTGCCAAGTGTTGCACTTTGTCTAATGTTGCCATTGCTTTGCAGGGCATTTGGTCGGGAGATGTTGAAGAGGAACATCGGCACAGTGGTAGTCGGCTTCCCAGCAACACCCATCATCGAGTCGCGAGCACGTTTCTGCGTTTCAGCTGCTCATACCAGAGAGATGCTTGACACAGTGAGTCTTCCCATAAGCCCAATCACTGTTCAAAACACAAAATAAGTAGAAAATCCATGACTTGATCCATATTTATATTATGTTTTGCATATACTGTAGGTAAAAGCCTTTTTTTTTTCTTTTTTTTTCTGCAAAAGAAAATAGGTTAAAATCAACGCCGAAATAATACATTTCAAGCAAACACACTATATATTCAGTTTTTTAAATTAAAAAAAAAAATTGACTGTGACTAATGACAGGTGACATAACTGGCAGCTTATTTTCTTGGCATTTTTCCTTTCACTTTCTATTACTAGAAGTCTTTCTCGGATGTGTCAGCAAAAAAGGATCCTTTACTCTAAACTGGTGTGGATAGTTTCCACTTGCAGGAGGAACAGGACAGCTTTTATAGGCGTGGAAACAATTGGCTTAAAAATCTAATTTAACATGTTTGTTACCTTTTTATTAAAAAAATTAGTGATTTTGATTGGGGAAAAAAAAAAAAAGTCTCTTAAAATAAAATTGCTTTGACAAACTGGGCTCTTACATTTTTATTGAATGCTGCCAGTTCCAATCTACAACAGTCACTTGGTCTTCAGTTATCATCCAAGATGTAATAAGAAGGACACATCTGATCTCTGCTCAGAGTCTGTCTTCTTCACAAATAGATCCAGTTGAGAGGATGTTGTTACAGACATTATTACTGAAGACTTATTTTTATCCTCAGCTTGATATAAGTGTTAGTTTGGATCCATGGGTGATTGTGGATCCAAGCACTCAGTAGCCTTTATCAGCTGCTTATCAACCAAACCTGCCTGTCTGACTGCTGACTGACAGCTTTGTGTGTGTGTGTGTGTGTGTGTGTGTGTGTGTGCGTGTGTGCATGCGCGCGCACGTGTGCCTGCTGAATAATAAAGGCCTCCAATGTGTCCTTTATTATGAAGGAACTTGGAAGGCCAAGTTGACTCTGAGTATTACAGTGTGCCTCAGACAGACTTGTATTTGAGCTGCTCTGTCTCTTCAAAGACACTTCATTCATCTTACTGAGGAGATTGTCAGCACTGTTTGTAATACCCCATTTAAAGGGCATCAGCCTGTCTTTATAGAGCACCTTGAGGAGCCGCTTTTTCCGTCTTTGGAAAAGCCAGCCCTTGCTATTTCTCAAACCGCAGAATCAGAAAAAAGGTCAGGAGGAAGGTAAATTGTTTCCAGGTGTCCTGCAGTGTTGTAACGCTGATACAGTCTCTTGTGGAAACAAAGTGGAGTAGTTTCTGTTCAATTGTGGTTTATGCAGGGAGCCTTCTGTTCACCTTAGCTGTTGAAGCCCCCTCTCCTTCACCTCTCTGACATGTTGAATGGTTAAAAATCCAAGAGTGATTAAGGTTTATCACTTCATTTATCACCTACAAAAGAAATCCCCTGTCAAGATGTGAGGTTTTTTTTTTTTTTTGTCTGGCTTGTCTGTCTGGCTATCTTCACTCATTTTGATTGATATAAATAATTTGTCTTTGGATTCAGATTAATAGCGTTCTTTCTCTTCCTATTACAGGCATTAGAGGCCATCAGTGAAGTGGGTGACCTGCTGCAACTAAAATACTCCAGACGTGAACAGCCACTTCCCTCTCTGGGATGGATGTCTGAGGAGAGCCTGCTGCAAGACTGAGCCACATCATCCCCTCCAGCCCTCGTCCCAATTCCCTTTCCCTCCTTTATTTTACCTTTTCTTGTCTGATATCCCTCATTTTCCTCTGAGCCAGTCTCTCCACCCCACATCTCCATATCCTTTCACATCAAACTCCTGAGGACTCACCAGAAACAAAGCCTTCACCCTGGTCCACCCCGTTTTAAAACCTGCACACTAGCATCGCTCATTAGCCTGTGTGCAGTCTGTGACATGTCCAGCTTCTTCACCTCTAACAGGGGAGGACCAAAATCACCCACATCTTTCGGTGTCCGTTGTTAAAAAGTGTGTTAAGAGCCTTTCAGTTTGTCCTAACTTATTGTGACTGCATTGGTCTAACGTCAAGTCTTATTCCTATGTACACATTCAATGTGCACATAGGATCTTATTTGTGCAATAGTAACAACAATGTGGAGTTTTCTTGTCAAACAACCTAGAGCAAAGTAGACTGATTTGTGCCATGAGTTCCTACTTGTGCACTTGGAGAAAAAGAAATCTGATCATAGCCATTGCTATGATGCACTCAAAATGAAAGAAATTATAAATGTAAATATTATTTATCCCAAAGTTGGTTAAACTACCTTAGGGTATTATTCCAACCCTCAAAGAGAGAATACATTATTTCACTGGAGTAACATACGCATGTTTTCTCCATATGTATTTATCTGATGGCTTTTTTCCTAATCATTTTTACTTGAATAGAGCGTACAGAATATTGGGTTCTTTCCCTCACCAAAGGATATATATGTATAGATATATTTTCTACCTTTTTTTTCTTAAAATGCAAAGCAGATGTTCCAAAAGAAAACATTTAACAGGGAAAGAATCCCAGGGAGCAAGACTAAGGAATATTTTTTACTGCTTATTTTCTAGAAATATTTTTCAGCCTTATTTACTGTTTACACCTGCACTCAAAAACTTGAGCCCAGTGTCTTTAACATTTCTATAAGCTAATGAGCTACATGTGATTGTTTGTTTGTTTTTGTTTTTTCTCCTCTCCGTTCAGTCGTTCACACTCATGTGCTTTCATGTAAATCAGCGTCAACACCCATCTCCGAGCACAATGACACGCTGTAACTAGGATCTGTATGTATGACGACGCTTTGCCCACGTTTATCTGATATACAGACAGCTTTATTTAGTTGCCTGCTTCAGCTATCTTACTTGTGTGAGAAATGTAACTATTACCTGAAAGGCAGCTCCAAATGTTTCTCAGTGGAAGGTGTGTATTTTAACTGACTACTTACGTGTCTTAACTTCAGTGCAGCACTACTGACAGGCATTGTAAATGCACAGATGACGTAGTTACTGAAATATGCAAGACTTGTTTAGGTATGCTTCAGATGTCATTGTTTTTCCTCATAATTTATCATCTGTGAGCATCTGCTGGAAGGACATTCCTTATCAACTTGCTTTCATTATTAAGTGTTTGTTTTCTTTTACTGTTTTGTCTGACTTTTCTGTGAGGTCACCCCAAACATGGCATACATGCCACTGTCAAACTTCCTGTTCATATGTGTGTTTATGTTCTGTCACTTTATTGATGTGAATTGGAGGGTGCATCAGTGTAGCCAGTCTTAAAGCTGGCAAATGTCTGGTAATGTGACCATTCCTACACGTTTATGAAAGTGATTACAACACAAGTTTAGAGTTGCTTTTGTTGATGTTTATGGCATTTTAGCACAGCATGCCAAGGTTTTTTGGGGTCTCTTTTCACAGTACATCCTTTAGAAATTAGTTGCATTTTTCTGTTAGTCATTCCAGTATTGTTTTTTTTTTTTTTTAACAGAAAATGGCTTTAATAACAACTCAGTGATGCATTTGCTTTTAATAAATATTATAGAAAAGGTGGAACATGTGACTATGATCTGGAATTGCACTCTTCAGAAAAATGTGCTCTGACATAAAGAATTCTTCTAGTCAAAGTTTCCTCTCAAGCTGTCTACAGCACCATGCAGTATGTTCAGTCTCTACATTTCTGTCTATGGAGGCAAAAAATCTAATTGCAAACAGCAACGTGACTGTTTCTCTCAGCCAGGTTTCCCTCACTGAAACTGAGGAATTAAAGTCCAGAGAGACCTTTTCCAGTCTACCTACCACAAATACCTGTGAACTGACCTGCAGTGACCATTGGAAAGTTACTTATCAGCTGCTTTTGCCCTTGGAGTTGTATTTGGGTTGAAGATAAACCACTTAGAGGGGTTTGTAAAGCCATGATGATTGTTGACCATGCTGTTAGAAAAAAAGTGCTATAAAGATTAAATCACTTTCTTAGTATCAAGTTCTGGAATGGTTTATACTTATTTACAGTGCGCACAGACCTTATTCACAACTTCAGAGCTCATGACAAATATGTTACAGACCCTTTTTAACCGGTAAGAGACTGACATCCTACCATTATACAGGAGTCCACATTGGCCAGTCATTCACTACAGTCTTAAAATTATATTTTTATGAAAGAGTATACTAGTGGAATGAGATAATAACTTGTTTTCGGGGTTTAGAAAATTCCAAAACACGCCTAAAGAAAATAACTTGATTTAAGAGACTGTAGAAACAAGGTAAACAATTTCACATGGGATAATATGGCGTAATATTTCACTTTAAAATTTTGTATTCAGGTCTGAGTATTTGATTAAGTATACTTTTCTAAGAATGTGAGTAAATGTCCTATATCCTTTTGTATATATATATGGTTATATGCAAACTAAACCTTGCACCTTATCAAGAAACTCAGTGGCCCAAGGCACCCCCCCACCCACCACCACCACCACCCACCCACACACACACACACACACACACACACACACAGCTGTGAGCAATGAGCATCCCACCCCCAACTCCCTCAGCATCGAACTTCTGAATGCGTGCGTAAATAGCAAGTTTACCGAAACCGGTTGGCTGGGCGGTACACACACCAACACACACATACGCACACGCACACTCGAACCGGTGGATGAACTTCAGCTGGATAATGGATTAACGCATCAGACAGATAGCTAGCAAAACGCACAGCATAGTATGAACTCCAGATGTCAATGTATTGGAAGAAAACACCCACCCACCCACGACGGAATGACTCAGAGTTTAAAGTAGTTGAATAAGCGAGCGCCGGTGCGGACGGGGAGATTCTGCGTGGGGTATGTGACTTCTTTCGGGTACTTAAAAGTTCTCCCAACTGTGGTTTTTATGGGGAAGAGAAGAACTGAGCTCGACCCGCCATACGGACTGACAGTTGCTGCGAGAGGCGCTGGTGCCAGATATGGATAGCGCGCGGGATACCTCTGGACACTGGTGCGCATCTTCATAAAGTGCGACACTTCGAGACGGACGAGGCCTAAGATTAATTTCTCCTGTGTCAAAGTTTCTGAATAACGGGGGACGTGGAGGACAAAACCGCTTCTTCCCAACCAGTAAACTGATTTAGAGAGAATAGTTTGAGAAAAGCATCCATTGTACTTTTACAAACCTCCACAGGAAGCTTTGAAGTAGAGAAGATGCGTCAAGGGGTCGCGGGGAGATTTCAGATGCTGCTTGTGCTTTGGTCAATACTTGTCCTTAGTTTGGGGACAGGGTTTCCTACCAGACACAAGAACGTTGCCCACAAGGTAAGTTTTCCTCTGACGTGTTCTTTTGTGTTGGATTTTTTTTTCGTAGCTTAGAAAGTAAGTTAAGCAACAAGTCCAAAAAGCTGCAACGTCTTAAAATCACACCTGCATAAACGTACTATTTCTGCAAACAAATAGTTAATGCCTCTTTGAAACTTTGCTAACGGTTGTAAAATGTCTTTCCTTATGTACTTCTCATGCTTCTGTCCCAATCATAAATACGGTACCTTTTTAAAACAGACTCATCAAACTTATATCAAAACAATCAAACAATATCACACAAACACCACAGAAAAAGTTTAATTTAAGTTCAAAAAAGTTCGTTCTTAACTTTTATTGCCCATAAAAATTTCGAATAATAGTAGCATAATTGTTATTAAGTACAAAACAAACTACAATTAAGTGCCTTAAGGGAACATTATCATTATAAGCTAGGCTACACATGCTCTGCCTTTCATTTTACACTTTTGTCTATTAAAACTTGAATATACTAAAAAGGTTGAACAGTTCCTATTTAACTATTACCCTTAATTACTTTCCATAATGTATTCACTCAATGAAGTGAGCAGAAATGAGTAGATCGGTGCATGTTGCTTTCTTTTGTTCCACTTTTCTCTCTATGTATAGTAAGGTTTGCCATCACTGGGCATACACCCTGCTCTAATAAATCTAAACTCCCTACACACACACACACACACACACACACACACACACACACACACACACACACACACACACAGACAGACAGACACACACAGACGCACACACACACACACACACTGTGCAGTGCGTGGTGTGTACACGAGAATGTTTGTTTTACACATGGACATATTTGGATATCAAAGTCTGTTTGTGTGTGTTTGTGTCAGGGTTAAGTTTTTGCCTTTGAACTCTTGCCTTCTTGTGTGGCCTCCCATGGATGCCCTATTGGGACTCTCTCTCTCATCATCTTTCTGATTGATGTCAAGGCAAAAAGAGACAGGAAAAAAGAGGGAGGGAAGAAGAGAAGGGAATGATTAGTGAGCAAAAAAAATCTCACTGGGGCTTCTGAGGCTGTTGATTTCATTTACCAAAAGGCTGCAGGTGGTGAGCCTGTACCTTTGCCTGTGACCTGCTGGATGCATCTGTAAGTGGTGGATGGAGAGGGGAGATTAGTAGAGGAAGAGAGAAGGAGGACGGGAGGCTCACTAAAGCGGGTGCTCAGTAACGAGATGCTTATGTAACCAGAAGAAGGCGAACCCTCGGCATCTCTCACACTGGAGCTGGGGTCAAGTGTCATTCATCTGATTGTTTACATTGGTTCTTCATTGTGTTAATGTGGAATTTCCTGTTTTTGGTTTTACCCCCATCTCTCAGCGAGAAGAAGGAGGAGTTTGTGTTGAAGTGGCCTCTTTCTCAAATATTGGGACCTGTTTGCCCTGTTTGCCCTGTCTGTTTTGTACCCCCAACTCCCAATCTAACCTCCACAACGTCACCCCGATTCCACCAGGCATGCATTTGTTGTCCCGTTTCCATTTGCAAAAGATGGCGATCAAAGAACACCCATAGTTTATTGTTCTTCTGTAATGGTTTGGAAACAGCCAAGTGCAGAGGCCTTTGATATCTGCGGGCACATAAATCAGGGCTGCCACACCGCCTGCCTTCCCGGCCTGCCCCCCCAAATACACCGGATCCCATCCCTACCCCTCACCTCAGCTCCTGTTGCCCCCACCCCGTCTCCTGACCCCCTCTCCCTAACCTGAATGTGTGTCACTATCAGCAGTAGCAATGGCAGTAGCCCAAAATGGATCCATTCTTTTCAGTCACTTGAAAGGAGGACACAATGTTTTGCCAAAGGGGTGGATTTGTCATTGATGTCTGTGGAGAGAAGCAGTATCCAAGGCAGGCTGAGGTCCCCCACTGCATCCATATAGTCTCCCTGTCAAACACACTGCATGCCATCAGCCATGGGGCCTTTGATCAGAACAGCCCTACTACCGAGAGGAGGAGAGCATGATCAGAGAGAACGAGGGGGAGGAAGAAAGGAGGAGGAGAGTGATATACAGGGGGAAAGAATACAGGATCCAGATGTGTAACAAGATGAGATGAGGAGGGTGTGAAAGTATGTGGCCTATCTCATGACTTTGGACTTAGTCTTTTTTGTAAAAAAAAAAAAAAAACAAGATCCCAGAAGTCTTGCTAGATATTGAATAATTCAGACAACTATGAAAAAAAAAACTGAGGCTATCCATCTTCGGGTGAAATAATATTAATTTATTCTGAGAGCATATAGGCAAAATATATAGGTTTAACTATATAATATATAGGTTTTGCCTATATGCTCAAGGAATAAATTAATAATATTATTTCAACTGAAGAAACTAAGTGCATTAGTTTTTTCCTCCACTGTTGTCTGCATTATTCAATATCTGGCAAGACTTCTGGGATCTTGTTTTTTGCCTTTCTACCTACCTCACTCCAGAGTACCTGTGGGATCAGCAAGAGTCATGCAGCGCTTCCTTTCTCCTTTGTAAACCTACTTTTTTGTGTTTGAGTAAGTCTTTAGGTGTTAGGGCATGTGTGTGAGAGTTAGGTATATATGGTCACTGCTGGTCAGATATGACAGTAATGTGCACATGCTAATAACAACCCAGTAACAGGTTAAAATGGAGCATAGTGCTGGAAGATTTCGCTAATAAAGTCTTATAACAGACACCAGAAATCAGGTGTAACATGAGAGAAGCTGAAGCATGAACTTTTATTTCTTGCTACACTGACACAGAGAATAATGTTTGTTTGCCTTAGATTCCAAAAGTAATACATCAGATTGGAAGTATTGGCAGTAAAAATTGGTGTTGGTGCATTCCTATGAAAAGAAATTGGTATTTTAAACATGGACAATGAACAAATAGTTGGCTTTTTAAGTTAGCCAGCTAATTTGAGAAATAAAAACTAACTAACTAATTAACTAACTAACTAACACACTAACTAACCTATGCAATACTAAGGGCTGTTTTCATTTTTGAATAATATGCTGATCATTGTATCTAAATAATCAATCTTTTAGTCTACAGTATAAAATGTAAGGCAATAGTGAGTTTCCAAAGTGACATCTTCAAATGACATAAAACATAGAAAAAGAAGCAGATACTCACAATTTAGAGGCTGTAACTAGTATTTTTTTTTTTCATTTTTGCTAGAAAATTGCAATTCAATTTGCTAGAAAATTGCAATTCGGCTAATCAATTGCTCAACTGTTTCAGCTCTTCTTACATTACATCCAGTGCTGAGAACTGGACCAAAACAATAGCAAAAAGATATGGTCACCTATAAATCTAAAATCTATGAAATGTATGTATACTGACCTAAAGTGTTCAAATTTACATGACTATTTTATTTTTTATATTGTAGTACTACTTGCAATATTTTTTTTTTTTTTTTTGCATGTGTTAAAAATTCAGCAGCATTACTATAATTACTCTTTTTTTAATGGGATGCTGAGTTTTCTTGAGAAAAAAAGTTTGTAAATGGTTAATTTGGATTTATTGCAACATAAGTAATATTTGGGCACACTATTTCAACAAACAGTGGATATAATTACAAATAGAAAGGCTAAATATCCCAAAAAGGTTATCTACTTGTCAGCACCAGTTAACAGATATCTGGGGAGGGGGCCAATTCTTCATCCATAATGTATCATGCTTGACGGGCTTCTCCTCTAAACAGGCATTATGTTTTCACATGCTTGGATTTGACTGACGACATAACTTCTTTACAGTCACAAGCAGTCAGGGAAAAGTACACCCTGTTCTAGAGGCCATTTCTATAAATCATCAACTGACTGGTCATTATTTCAGACATTTCTTCTCCTCTTTGGCCCTCTAACTGCCACTGGTTTGCTCTTAGCAGACCACAAACTGGCTCAGGTCCAAACTCAAGGTCCTGTCCAATCATACGATTATGCTACTTTAGCATATTCAGGATAATATAGAGTGAATAGCAGAAAAGAGTTTATTAGAGTTTTGTTAGGTTTGGATTTCGGTTTTGACCAGGGTCAGGAATGAAATAGATATGTTTCCTATTAGAGGTGAAAAAGACATGTACACTGGAGAAACACACCAACCAAATATCAATTTTCAGTGACTATATTCCAGATACAGAACATACATCTACAGTTTCCCACCATTATAATGTCACCATTAATCACCATTAATCTCAGAGATCAATGTTTCCTCCTACTGGTCTTCCTTCTTAGTAACTGTAAAACCTGAAAGGTCAAATTAAGTGGTGGCCGTATTGGCGGCAGCACAGCAGGTTCAGACACACTTGCACCAGCCCAAGGGTCCCACGCCTCCCAGGCCCTCTCATTAAAGCTAAAAGAGGATCTCTCTGGCACAAGCCCCTCTTTGTCCGATGCCTGGATGCAATGACTGTTGTGGGAAAAAAAAGAATGAAATGAATGAAGGCTGGTTGGTCACTTGGCTAGTTAGTTGGATGCCTCAGGGGCTTTTTGGAATTGCTGACCAAGCTGTGAGGTGGTAGATGGTTTCAAGGTTTCTTCCTGGAAAGAGAGCACTAATTGTTTTTATACTCATCAATGAGGCACCATAACTGATGCATCTTTTTTGTCATTAACATTAAAATAGCCACTGGCTTTTGAATGTATGCCAATGGGTACTTTAGGATTGTGTCAGTTGCCCTTGTTCTTTTTATTATTGAAGGTGGTGTCTGCACATAGTCAGCATAGATGCAAAAGGAAGTTTAATCTTTTAAATCGTTTCACCAGAAAATTGTCTCTGATTCAAATTAAAATTTAGTAATTTATCCTATATCTTAATTTGTACTTTCCATCAGGCTCATGGCCACCCTGTTCATAGCGGTGCGGTCCAATATGTTACTGAGACCTTGGAGCAGCACAACCAGGTGCAGAGTCTGCTGCCTGAACCACACAGCCACCAGAGGAGGTGGTCGCACCCCCAGCACCGCTCCGTCGGTGTTCTTCCACAGCCGCAGCCTGAGGAGGAGACCAAACCCTTCATCCTGGATCTCAAGAACTTTCCAGACCTGGCCAATGCTGACATCAACTCGCAGAACCCCAACATACAAGTTAGTGGGGAAAGGGGTGTCACATATATCTGTATAACCCTTTATACACGGAAAGTTGGGTAGTTCTGTCTTTTATTGTGTAAAATTATTTATTTCCTTAATGTGTAACAAAATCAACAATCTCTCAGCTTTGCCTTTTTGCTACTATTTAACTTAAGACAAGAGGGATCTGTAATCATAAGTGTCCATTAAGTCATCATCATCTCCTTCTAAACTGACCCAAACAGTTAAAAAATCTGTTCTGTTCAACATATCCCAGGACAGTTATCCTCTCCAGCTCTGGTCAGTGTAATCAGGATGTGGTTAGAGGGACATAATGATACTGGCCTATGTCTACATCAAGTACAGAGACCAATTAAATTTCTGATGACTTTCATGTACCATATAGACAAGATGTACTATTCTTTGACTGAAAGACTCTAAAACAAGGATATGCTTAAGTAAGACAAATTAAAGCATTTCCAGTTATCACATTTCTTTCCTTACTGACAAAATTAATTTCATAACATTTACAAAAAGATTTCCCCTGTAGTCTCCCTGTTGCCTGGTCTTGACCTCAGTTGAAGTGGCCCTTGGAAGTACTGTAGCATCTAGGATGAGTCATATTGACGTAATGAGAGGTTGTTATCCAGAATAAATGCTTAAATTCTCTCCCTGAGAGGACTGTTTGGTTGGCCGAATGCTCATGCTTACGTCTGGCTGGCTGACTTCGATCTTGGGAGAGGATTCGCCTGCTCAAATACTCCTCCGCAGATTTGAGATGGTTGATTTCTTGAGAAGAGCTTGTAAGACAAGTGCTAAAGCTGCCTGGTACGGATCAGCGTGAGAGTCTCTACTGCGTTTTGCTGTCATTTACAGTTGCGTTTCTCTCCTCTGCTTTCTGTTTCACCCTGTGTGTCTTAGCCCCTCCCCACAGATACAGAGCAGAGCGGAGCAGAGTAGAGGAGAACCAGGTTGACAGCTCGTTACGTTAAATGCAATAGTGCTGTAAAAGCTTTCCAACACGTGTTATAACCACCCCACAAGCCGTCAACCTAGGAAAAACACTGAATCAGTTCTAAGTGTTGTTTTTTCAGTGAACCTACATTTTGGAGTCTTGGTGATACCTCTCTCTCTCTCTCTCTCTATGTAGGTAACTATTGAAGTGGTGGACGACCCTCAAATGGAGGTAGAGATGGACCTTGCCAAGGAAAAAGACTGGCTGCCCTCCTCGTCCTCCTCCTCCTCTTCCACAGTAGATTGGCTTGGAGGTAAGAAGCTTTTCTGGCCTCTTTTCTGGAGTTACACCGACGCCGATTCCAGCGAGGACAGCAACAGTCGGTCAGGCGTGGAGGAAACTGGCGAGGAAGAGGAGGATGAAGATTACTCCCTGGATTATGGCAGCGAGCAGCCCTTACCAAGCGGAGTGGGTGGAGACTGGGATACTCATTGGAATGAAGGCTGGGATCCAATGCAGAGCTACTATGGTAACTTTTGCCAAGGGGTACACTCGCTGTCTGCTAGTATGGCCACATAAACACAGCTTTTTTAGATATGACTCCATTAAACTGATTATGGCTTTTAAAAAAATATCACAGTTAATCCTGAAAATGCAAAAATGGAAGGTATGGAAATACAATCACTAAATTTATTTTATCAAAAAAGAGATGGAGATAATTGGGATATCTGGAAGGAGAGAAACAAAGAGAGAGAGAGACCAAAAGTGAGAGAGAACAATGGAGAGACGTAGAACAACCGAATTGTTTAGGGAAGATGCATGATAACTGTCTTCACAGTCAGAGAGAACTAAATGATGCCAGCATGCCAGCCAGCATGAGCACTCGACCATCAGGACATTGTGGGTTATGGGCACTTTGAAGTCGACACTGGTCGTGCTGGTCGCAGAGCCTGCCTTTTGAAGATGGGTCAGATGCGCTCGCTAATGGCAGCGTGAGGCCGGCACTGTTCCCTGGGACAAAACAGTCCTCTGCTTGTGGACAATTAGAGGGCAGATTGGGAACTCAGAATGACAGGGGCCATTTGGCCGGCCCTTTCATCCTTCCCCGGGACCCCATGGGCCCCCCCCAGACCCTGGTGGCCCTCACTGCCCTCTGCGGCGCGGCCTTTTGAGCCAGTTCAAGAATTTCGGGGGTTATAGGGCCCTGCATAACTTTTACAGCTCTTTTCCCCCTCTTAATTCTGCCTTCTTCTGGTGGGAAAAATTTTGTGTCTCAGCTTGCACAGACCACTAATTCAGTGGTAAAAATAGTAAGTTATGATTTAGAAAGAGATACAGTAGGTGTAAATAGTGAAAGAAATGGAAAGAAGAAAGATTAAAAAAAAGAAAAAGCAGGAACATTTGATGGGCTGGGCTATTAGTAGACCAAAGTCAAAGTGTGTGAGTCCTACCGTAGATCAGAGCGCAATCATGGGCTTACCAAAGACTAAAGCCTTCACTCATCAAAGAAATTTGCCATAGATACTGATCTGTGCATGATTGAAATGTTTTTGAAGGTTGTTGTTATTGTACAAACCTCTACTTTTCTAGTGAAATCTCAAAATGCAGTAGCAGGTGTCTGAAAACCTGAGTACCTTTTACTCTATAACCTTTCCCTTTTCCATTTGCCAATATACATACTTTGTCTGTTGAAGTGTTGTGCATGTAGACGAGCTAGCAAAGGGCAACAATGCCTATTAAGTGGTCACATCTAAAGACTCGGTGAACATAAATCAAGGATGTCTGCCTTAGCTTCTTCTGTAATTAAGACTCTCCTGAGACCTCATTCTTGTATGGCCACATGGCAAGCTGGCAGCGACCACAAAGTAAAATTGGGTGCTCGCTACACCCAGGCTGGTATTTCTGCACCCACCTCGCCTTTAATCAAGAATGACTTGTTTTCAGCATTATTAACACAAGGAAACATGGTGCGGAGGCGGACAGCCACAGCGCAGTATCTCTCTGTCTCTAATTTTACTAAAGCCGTCTTAAAAAGAATATGGGTTTGTATGTGGAAGGTTAGATCAGAAGAAAACTGTCATTTATATGGACTGAGACAGTCCAGAAACTTCGATAGCTCCATGTGGATTAGACTGTTGAGTACACAGATTTCAATTCAGCACAAAACTGTAAGGTGCTTTTTTTTTTTTATTTGCAGGATTTTTTTCCCTTGTGTCCATAATCCCAATTGGCTTGTTAAATACAGTATATCTAGTAATGTACTGCTCATGTAACTGTAAATTTAATTACTATCATTATTTATTCCTCTTTAATCTCTATGATAGTTTTTACAATATCATGTAAATGATACTGTGCTTTAATCTGTATATAATCTTTTGAATTTTCATAGTATTACAGACTAAATTTTGATCCATGTGAAATGAAACACTTAGTAAATCCTAATAGATTAAAATTAGTTTGTCTAAGTTACTATGTTTGAATTTTCCTTCCCTCAGAGAAGGAGATGGATGAGTGGACTCCCTGGTCTCCCTGTTCAGTGACATGTGGACACGGTGAGAAGAAGAGGACCAAGTCTTGTGGCTATTCCTGCACTCTGACAGAAGCCTCTAAGTGTGACCTGGAGCCTTGCCCTGGTCAGATTATACTTCCATTTTAAGAAATACAAATACCAAACCATGGCCAGTTTTTGTGCTTTTGTAATTTTGTTGCCCCAGCTGGTTTTTAATCTACAGCTGATGTACCACTCTGTGCTTTTTAGGTGATGTAAACACTGTGGTAGAACCTTTCCCTTTCGAGATGGAGAATGGCACAGAGCCATTTGGGTCAGGTGAGTTTATCTAAAGAAGAGTGCTCCATAAAGAATCATATAATATTTTACACCATTAACTGCAAGTTGTTCATACTTTACAGTCCACAATTTTAGATTTACAGTATACAGACATTTATTTAATAGTACCCCCTTGGCTAATGATGTTATAGTAACATGCCACTGATATGCTGTCACAAGGGAAAGCAGAACTAGCTTGCTCAATAGTGTATCATAGATGTTTTTAAAGATTGTCAGACACAAGATTCAGTCTAGACTCCAGCTAGCTACCAGCAGTGATACCATGAACAACTGTAACACAATTTTATGTGGTATTGCTATCTTCTTTCCAATAGATGTGGACAGCTGTGAGAAGTGGCTCAACTGTAAGAGTGAGTTCCTCCAGAGGTACCTCCACCAGGTGTTGTCTGAGCTGCCCAGCTGCCCCTGCTCCTACCCTTCTGAAGTAGCGTACTCCATGGTCAGTGTCTACGAAGAGACTCATGGCCGGCAGTTCCGCTGGCGTGATGCCAGTGGCTCTAAGGAACGCCTGGACATCTACAAGCCATCAGCGCATAGCTGCATCCGCTCAGCACTTTCCGGTGACTTGTCTACTCTTGCAGCGCAGCAATGTTGTTATGACGATCGTGGGCGGCTGATCACACGGGGGAAAGGCGCAGGCACGCCTAACTTGATCAGCACAGAGTTCTCCCCTGAGCTGCACTTCAAAGTGGATGTGCTGCCTTGGATCCTATGCAAGGGAGATTGGAGTCGCTTCCATGCGGTGCGGCCACCCAACAATGGGCTGAGCTGCCCAGAAAACCCCCATGAAGATGTGTTCATGAATGAACTGGAAGAGGCCAGGGAGTACTGAGGGACCACAGCCAAAAGTACCACTTCACGCAGAGTCAGAGGGCCCAATCCTAATTTGAGAGGAGACTGCCTACCTTAAAAGTCCTGAAATATTACATCTAAACCATGCATCAGACATTAATCATGCATTGATGACTCAGAGGAAATGCACATTTGTGATTGGCAGATTTGTGGGGTTTAGAAATGGTGGTGAAGTGTGGCTATCTCAAGTTAGGATTTGGCACAGTGTCCTGACAACAGGCTCAACTAAACTGAACTCAACTATATGAATGGAAAAAAGAATGCTGTGTTCTCCCATCGCTTGCCAACCTATTTCACATGACATCAGGCTCTCTCTCTTTATATTCCGTACACTCTCCTGGGTACATGAAAACATGATGTCTACCTACTGGCTTTTTTGAGGGTGTACTGGAGCATTTGAAATTGACAAAAGCATCATAAGTTAAACATCCGAATCATGGCTCTTGTTAGTTTTACATTAGGAAATGTATGAAAATGGACTGTATTGAAGAAACAAACACATGCATAGGCCAGAGTCCCTCAGATGAATATCCCAACTATGCTGCTACAATATAAGATTCTTCAGGTTCAAAAGGTATAAAGGGGACGGAACATTAGTGTACCCAAAAGATGCCATATATTACAGCTAATCTTTTGGGATGAAAAAATTGTTAATAAGAAAATAATTTGGGATGAGAACCAGAGAGGTTAGCTACAATGATTTGAAACATCCTGTTGTCATTTTAGGAATTTGCTAATTAGAATTATAATAGCCTCCAGGCAGTAATGATACAGTAACAGCACATTTGGTTCCAAATATTTTGTCACTCAGATTGAATTCATGCGTTTCCTCACATTTTCACAGCCAGGAAAATATATGATCTGGGTGCCAAAGAGTTAAAAAATCAGACTGTTGGTGCCTGTTGGTAAATCCAGCCTCCTAAGTCTCTGCGGTGGAAATGTAGGAAAAAAAAAAAATCAGTTCTACAGTGAGTAGATTGTGCTCATAGATGTGTCTCTACAATGTTCTCAGGGGGACTAACTAACCATGATAAACAAATTTGTTCATTTACCTCTACAGTGGAGCACTATTGGACCTTGTACAAAGTGTATTGGGGTAAAGATTAGTAGGGGCTATAGTGTGTGTAATCCAGATTGGAAGTGGTAAAGAGATAATGTTTTTGTGCAGTTTCTGAAAGCAATGGGAACCCTTATAACTGAATTGTCGTCGATGCATTGTGTATGGTAGAAAGATGTTTATGTACAGAACTTGATTGGATAAAAAGGACATTCCTATTCAAATAAACATTCCTGAGTGGTCAAGTAGTTAGTGCCATTCTCAAGGCTGACAGAATATTGATAAAGGCAACGTGGAAGTAGTCACCTTTAGGAAATACTTAAGTCTTCAACCATTAGGTATAGTACAAAGGGCTGAAAAGGCTGATGTCTAACTATAATAATAATAGTTTTAGCATTGTAGCAGTAGTTATGTTGAAAGTCTGCACTTCACTCAGTGGCAGTATTCTTATACCTACTTAAAACTACCGTAACACTCCAGGAATGGCCCTTTCTATCCAGTCTGATTTTATGGATGTTCGCTCCAAACCTTTTTTTTCAGGAATTCTGCTTCCAGATGTGAATATGCAGACCTGCATTTACACAGTTTGGAATCATTGATTTTAAAGGAAGGCACTTTATTTAAAGTATATATATATATATATATATATATATATATATGTATATTTATATATATATACACACACACAAATGATATATCAAAATGTACTAATTTTTGCCATTTGTTGATGATAGTTTAATTGTGAAGGGAAACTCGAGATGCTGCATTGTTCTATGGAAGTGCATATATCAAGTGTTCTGTTGGGAAAAGCGTGATCTTTTTGTGATTTCTGAGTCTAGTATTACATATATGGTGTTGTACAGTATTTATTTGTCTTTTTTTAAGTTTGCTGAAGCTTTGAAATGACTCTATACTCAACATGGTGCACTAATCGGACTGAAAGATGAAGGCACCCATTATCAAAAGGGAAACCGCTTGCCTCGTATCACTTCATACAGCAACATCAAGTGTGTGTTTCATTTTACATTGTACTGCAGTGCTCTATGAAAATGTTGTTGCAATTATGCTGACAAAATATATATAAAGACCTTGCATTCCTTATTTGACTTTTTAATGTGTCGGTTCTTTTTCCACACTTCAGATTCTGCTTAGTAGAGCCCAGTCTGTATGGTAAATATGTAGCTACAGTAAGCAGCCTGTTAGCTTAGCAAAAAAAAAAAAAAACTGGAAATGAGGAAACAGCTAGCCTGGCTCTGTCCAAAGGTAAAAAAATCTACCAGCCTACCAGCACCTCTAAAGCTCTGTAATTGGCATGTTGTATGGTTGGTTGCTTGGTGTTTAATCAGTGCATAGTTTTTACACTTGTAAAAACTATGCACAAGTGTGCATAGTTAATGGGGGTCATGCAGAAGATTTTTTCTTGGCCAAGAGCAGGACCTTCCTCCTACCATCTTTAGAGGTGCAGGTGGGTGGATACTGTTAGCCTCGGATGGAACCAGGCTAGCTGTTTCCCCGTTTCCAGTCTGAACTGTGCTAACTGGCTGCCAGCAGCAGCTTCATTTTGACTGTACAGACATGAGGGTGCTGTCTATCTTATCTAACTCTCAGCAAGAAAGCAAATGACAGTATTTCCCAAAAGGTCAAAAATATTCCTTTAAATACTGTTCATTCCCTTAAAACATTCAAAAAATAAAGTAAGACCATCAAAGGAAGGTCCCTTTATTAAGTGTTGAGTAACCTGTCCACATAAGGGTGGTGGAAACTGTGATGCTGAACTGTTTTATAACTAGTAGGTTGTGGTTTAGTGTATTAGCGTCTGCCTTGATGAGAAATAATGGGCATGAGTCTCTAATTTTTTTAATCTGTATTACATTTTCCACATGATTACAGGATTAAATTAGGTAGCACGGATGAGTTCTCTTGCTCGCACATGTTAGCAGTGTTTGCAGTTGCTGTTTGAACCAACAGCTTCAAACGATACAGTTTACTTTACTTATCATCTGTGTGTTCTCAGTCTAGCATTGGTTTTCTTTACAAGTTGAGTTCACATCTAGAAGTCAAAAGTACTACTAACATTTTCTGTCTGACTTCTAAACAATCACCCGCAGCCTTTTAGAAGCCATTTGTGATTTGAGATTTACAAATGTGTTGTGGGCAGACTTGTGGTGTTGATTCACAAGAGTGACACAATGTTCATAAATTTTATTTTCATAGTTGTGGTTTTGGGCCAAAGTTTTAAATCCAAGCAAGAGCAAGAGGGATATTGTTATTTATAAATTCCTTGAAATTCAAGTTCCAGAAAAGGCAGGTTGGATATCAGAATAATGTGGAAGGGTTTCCACTTGACCCATCAGACAAAATAGCCCTGCTGTACCACAACTTTCACCTTTTAAGCTCCTGCATGCCTTAACTAACAACCACCATCACTGTCATCCATCTCTACTGTGGTTTCTAGGTTGATCTATTTCTGCCATCATGCTGTCTGGGGCTTTACTGTTTCTAGAGAATTTAATAACACTGAGATTAAAAGTTCAAAGGTCGAGGTAATGCAAATCCATAGGCTTAGGCAATCCAAATACTCCTCCCAGATACTCTAATTCCACTGGGTCATAGTGTCTATCCTTCCCTTCTGCTCTCATTGACCCAAGAGAAGAGAGGGAAAAAAACATGCCTATGCCTTTACAATGGAACATTAGGTCAAAAGTTGGACACAATTAGCAGAGGATGTACTAATGTTATGGAGATACTTAGAAATTCATCCCTCTGGTGAGTATCCACTGTGTTATGAACGATAAGGAGCTTGGTAGGTTTACTGTGGTCCTCCAGTGCTTTCCTAAGTTGACTACAGATGAGTGCTGCATGGAGGGAAGCCAAACACATGTTGACCACATTGCTGCCTAGAATAACAGATAAATAACCGCAGATGTGTAGACAGGGCAGAGAGCAAAGAGAGGGAAAAAAGAAGAGAGAGGAAGAAGAAAAATAAAAGAGAGGGGAGGTTTCAAAACTCTGTGGCTAAAAGATGTTATCTGAAATATTGAATGAAGTAAGAGCTCCCAGGCAGATGCATTTAAAAACCTGGGTAAAAACACTTCACAGCTTATGGAGGGCATGTGCATCATGTCACTGAGGGAGTACACTGTGGTTACAGAGAAGTTCACGCTCAGCAAAGTTATTGTGTTACAATTTAGCATGAACTTTTTCACGTGCAAAATGTGAAAAGATTGGATTGCCATCCACAATTCTGAATGCATGCTTCACCATGTGCCAACATGCTGAATGTGAGTGTGATATGATTCATTTCCTTAGTTATAGTGCTGGTGGCCCAGGCCTCATGCCAGTGCTTGGTGGTTACAGATCTGTTTACTTTTGTAGGCTGGCAGGAACATGAGATTTCCTCTGGGTGTAATGTGCCTGGTCAACCTGCAAACAGCATGGCGCTTCAAGTCCTTCGTTTCTCCCATTACAGGCTGCCTCATACCCATCCTCCCTCCCTGTACATTACTTGTGATGGGGGTAACCCCACGCAAACATACACTCACACAGAGGCTTACAAGGGCTCAGTGAAGTCATGAAAACCAGCCATCATGGAAACACACACTGTATTAGTGCTAATAAACGTGCTTGTCTGTGTACACAAACTTATATAGATGCTTTAGCTCTCCTGACAGGATTTATAAGAATGCCAGTGGATTTTATTGGATTATCTGGAGTTTGACTTATCCCATTCCTTGACCAGCTTTACACAGAGGATTGCCTTGTTCTGAGATGATCAACAAGACTAATGGAGCTGAAAATGGAGCCTCCACCCATGAGAGCAAACCACAGTTATGGAGCATGAATATCACTTTAAAAGAAATTGCAAGTGTTTTTATTTTTTGCCCTCATTTCTCCATCTATAGGTGATACAAGTGGTTCATTTGTGAAAAAATAACGACTAAAAATCTAACGACAACATCCTAACATGCTCACAGTGGCAATGTTAACATACTGATGTTTAGCAGGCAAATATTTGGTCTGTAGCACTAAACACAAATACAACTGATGGGAATGTCTTTAGTATTGTAACTATTTTATTATAAGCCAAAGTACTGGGCAAATTAAAATCTTGACCTGATGATGGTGCTATGTGGAGAGAGGAGGGATCACCAAAGTTGTAACAATTTATCCTGAGGGAGGCATTAATGTCTCAGCTACACGTCATGGCAATCTATCCAGCAAAAATTGCACTCAAAATCCTGAACGTAAACCTCATTATTTTTTAGGATGTCTAGTGTCAAAATGTCGTTTCCTCTTTTAACATTTTTCATGCTTCTCAATCTTGCAAACCAAGGACAGGCAAATGTTTTTAACAACTAAGAACAATATCCAGCATGATAATCCCAACACTGGACATCAATATCCTTAGAGAAGTCTGAATAACTGACATTCTTCTTACATGGATCACCAGACTCTACAAACTCTTGTTTGTTTACTCACGTCCAGTGGGAGTCTTAATTCCCCCCCCCCCCGTTGATAATATAACCAAAAGAGCAGCCAACACAATACCTCTGGACATGAGAGGGCCCTGCAGATCCAGTAGTACTGAGGCGGCAGACAGCCAGCCATAACAACATCAAACAGCCCCTAGCCTCCAGCGTTTACACAGAGCCAAGACCCTGGACCAAAAATATGACTGCACGTTATTTTTAAGATAAGAATGCAGACAAGCCTGGAGGTTATTGCAAACGATATATACAGGTATGAAGTGGCCATATTGAAAGAAGTGGCTGGATTGTAGTAAACAAGTAGGAATAAAGTGGTATTCCAGGTCAGATGAACTGTCTTTTGTGAGATTTTGACTCGCAGGAATGATGGAAAAAAACTGACAACTTTCTCATTTAATTGTGAAATTGGAAATTTGAGGTAACAGACATAGAGCACCCCCTGGTGATCATCATGATTAACTACACATGCCCTAAAGTGGACGTAACCTCCCACTATTCTTCCTGAAACTTCAGCAATAGTCTCAAAGTTCAAAGACTTTTTTGCAAATTTATTCACAATAACATTACTTCATATTCCAAAAATTTGAGAGAATTTATCTTCCCACATTTTAAAAAAGTTATCTGCTCTTCACTGGTTGCTGCATTTAAAGTTAAGCTCATAAATAGGCCGTCTTGGAGGGGGGGCTGCAACCGATTATTTTAGAAATTGATTAATCTGCCAATTCTTTTGATTCTTTATTAATCAATTAATCACTTGCTCTATAAAATATAAGAAAATAGTGAAATATCCCTTTTTGCCCCACAGCCCATCTTCAAATGTTTTAATTAATAATAATTACATTAATAATAATCACATTTTAGAAGGTGGAACCAGTGAATTTGGGGGATTTTTGCTTAAAAAACGAAGTAAATGGATTAATTGATTATCAAAATGGTTTCCAATTAATTTTCTGTTGTTTGATTAAATGATTAATCGGCTAAATGTTTTAGCTTAAATTTGTCATCAGCTGACCGGCATGGTTGAATAAAGATGAAACCAAAAATATATGAACATAAACACAAATTCTTGGTCTGTCCTAAAAATCATATTTTACATTCAGTGCCCATTTTAGTGTCTAGCTAAGAGGTCTGAAAAATGCTCTACGTGCATTTTAACACAGATGCACTACAGTGTAGATTTTCATTGCCCCTCCTTTTCATGTTGGTAATTCTGCCCCACATACTGTGACTCTATTGACAACTTCGTTTACCATGTAAAAATAATCCTATAGTGTGTGTATATCACCATCCAAATGTTAAGATGGTGCTCAGATTAGTGTGCTGTTCATAGCTTCCAGTTTCATGTCAAACTATAGAATGTTCAGTAGGTGAGTGTATGAATTTAAGAAGAGGACATATTGAGATTTTTTGGTTTATCTGATAAAATGGCAGGAATATTGCATCACCACAAAGCTGTATTAACATTTAGAGACCTAGATTAGCTAAAAATCGGTCAGATCAGATATTCATGAATATTTTTTTATAATATAGATCACCATATTACTTCCTATAAATAGGATGCTGTACAGGCTACTGCACCTGGAAATCAAAGAGGGAGTGCATTAGAGGTAATCAACTAATGAGAGTTAAAGCAACAACATAGCTGATTCTAAATCAGATTTTGTGCCTTTTGCGCTTTCTTTGTCACAGCCTTTTAGCCCCTTTTGGCACTGCAGAATGCATTTAATGATCAGCCAATATATTTACACGAGCAAACATAAGTGCGCATTTGATTCACAATGTCCATCTGCATCATTTAGTCTGTCACTTCTGTATGCATTTTTTCATTAAACCTGTGCAAGTCTGTGTTGACTCAAACAATTACCCTATTATTCCAGGGCTCCAGGAGATGAGTGTAATTGAATAAACCAGGGGAGGGTTTCCCGCTTCACCAGCTGAGGTGAAAGCAGGCGGGATCTCATGTGTGAAGTGCATCTATCTACGTACTTCTATGCTCTGTTTGGCAAAACTGATCCTGTTTTCAGTCATGGAGGATTTCCCTCGTTTCTTCATGCTGAAACCGATTGGTGACGGATGAACTCTTCAGTGGGAGGAAGTACAATTTGGTTCAAATTTTTTACGTCTGAAAACTCCAACTCATCTCTATGCCATAATTATCCTGAACCAAAGTTTACAAGGTGCAGGGGGTTCACGCCACATGCGCCTTATTCTGCTTCATTAAGTCGGCATAATAGCTCAGTTTTTAGGGACCTGACATAAATCTGACTACACAGAAAGTTTTTGCTAAACAAATGTCTGTGTGCTTTTTAATTATGATGTAAGCAGATGTTTGTTTTTCAAGAAATAACCATAATACATAATGTCAAAAAAATGATTATTGCTGACTATTGATTATTGTTATGATACAGATCCTAACAAAACTGTGTGTGACATGGCCCCATTTTCAAGATGTTTCAATAATCAGGTTCGAAACTTGTCTGTAATAAAATCTCCTAATGATGGCGTGTTTAGGACCTAAATAGCTTAAACACAGTGACTGCATACTTTTCCTGTATTGAAAAAAAAAACACTACTGATTCATCTCCCTCGAGACGAAAAGGACACGCCAACTGGAGAGCATTCGATTTCCCAGGCCCCAGCGAGGATCGAACTCGCGACCCCTGGTTTACAAGACCAGTGCTCTAACCACTGAGCTATGGAGCCTGCGGTACACATCAGTGTTCATTATTACTAATAGGTGTTGTCCTATGTTCGTAGCTTGCTAATACCTGACCATTAAACGACCGACTTTACGCTTCACTGTGGCCTAGTTAGACGCCAGTATAACTTGTGGCTACATATACCAAAATGGCAGTTTTCAAAGTACTTTTGAGCTGGAGTGCTCCCGTGCTTACGTTTGTGTTCTGTCTGATTTTCATTGCGTTTCTTGGTTACTGCTTATATATTACACATATCCATATGAAATATGACCACATACCTGGGCCGCCGAGAGAGAAGTAAGTTAAGTGGATCATGTTTAGTTTAGGCCAAAGCTAACGTTACGTGTTTTGCCGTCATCTAGTTAACGTTGGCTAGCTAAAACATATGTATTGAAACTACTTGAAACTTTATCTTTTTCCTCGCAGTTTTTTCCTCGGAGTTTTTTCCTCGGACATTCACCGACGTTTTTGAGGGTAACGGCAAATGACGGAATTGTACACGACAAGTTTCTGGAATGGTAAGCAAAAGCGAGTTACATGCATGTGCGGTAGCTAAATTAATGTAAGTGTTTAACAACTACCGTAACTGAAAAGTGTCAAGGCAGAACCGACGCCATCGCTAACACTGTATGCCAATGAAGTAACGCATACGCCGTATAGGCTGCTATAGCTAGCTATTTCGGTGTTAGTTGTGCTCTTCCTCCTTCTTGATGCAGGTTTGTATCTAAGTTGTCGTTAAATATGGAAGTCGTGTTTGCAAGTCAAATTTATAATTGTCATTTACAGGGCCGATAAACATGGGCCTGTTTGTAAGTTAAATTTTCTGCATTACGTCACACTCTATGTCTCCTGTCCAGAGGCGACCAAAGAAAGCTCCGCCCCTTAGTGGTATATGATTAATTGTCAGTTGCATAAGAATTGCGCAATAAACAGGGTGCAAGTGCACAGATAAAGCTATATAAGATAGATGGCAGAAATCTTCGCAAGTAGGAAAAGGGTCATACAGTGCAAATAACTGTACCTTTTGGTAAAATTGTATATCTTTTCCATGTTGTCTTTTTTAATGGTTGTGGTTTCAGGAAATCCTGATGTCCCCAAAGTACCCCAAAGGTAGATTGACATACAAGATAATCTTCAACCTATTTGGTCAAAAGTAATTTATCAGACTGTCATTTAGGTTTACTGTTCACACTGTATACATCTTGGGGATACAGATACTGTGCCATGTTTTCAAACTGGCCAAGCAACAATTTAGCAATAAAAATAATAATAAGTGTAATTTTCAATATTGTCAATATGTTGAATTCCTGAACTGACATTACAGAGTAAGGTACAGCATCTTACATTTTAATGTTAGCTCAAGTAATCTTAGCTTGTTTTAGATATGTTTGTTAGTATTGTCAGTCAACGTGTGCCAGGTGATGACTTTGCTGGTTTGCGTCACTGCTTTGTTATGTCAAATAATTTATAACATTATTTTACTATTTTGAAAGTATTGGTTTTCATACCCCTCTTCAAGGTTCCTTGGTAATGGCCTGGTAACAGCACAGGAACACGAGCAGTGGTATAAACATTGCCGAATCATGGACCATGCGTTCAGCAGCATGTGAGTTACTTTTTACAAAGAGACAGAATGGAGTATCTTCTCAACCTTTATTTTATCTACAGTGTATAGTATGTACAGTGTTTAGAATCATTGTAGATCCTGTTCAGACAGTGAGTAAATTTTTCTCTGTTTCTTTTGTGCAACATATTGCCTACTTACAGAATTTTTGTGGAGCTTTGCAGGTATATCCTGACTATGCCCTTCCACTGTCTAAAACTAACATTATTTCAGGTATTTGATAGGTCTAACCAGCACCTTCGGTGAGAGGGCAGAGAAACTGATGAATAAACTTGCAGACATTGCTGATTGAAAAACAGAGGCCAACATGCTCCAGCTATTCAACCATGTTACCCTTGATGTTATTGCTAAGGTATTGTATAGTCTATTTTTCAGCTTCCTCTGCAGTAGCCCTGGCCCAAGTTTTTTAATGAATGTGAAGAAAGGTTCATCTAATCATGGTTTAACTATCTTAGTACATATGAATGTATGTTTCCTCGATAACTCTCAGGTTGCTTTTGGTGTGGATTTAGACCTGCTGAAGAATGGGTCAACCCTACCTAAAGCCATCGAAAAATGTCTGAAAGGCACGGAATATAATATCCGAGACTACTTTTTTGAGGTATGACTACACTACAAGTGTTTATGTAGTTAGTGTGGTAAAAACCTCATAAATTGTGACATCTTAAAATCTTGCATTTCCAGTTCAAGCCAAAGAACAGACAGTTAATTAATGAAGTGAGGGAAGCATGCCGCCTGCTGCGCACAACTGGAGCTCAGTGGATCCATACAAGAAAGACTGCCATGCAAAACGGCGATTATGTCCCCAAGGACATCCTCACGCAAATCATCAAAACAAAGTTGGCAAAGGTTGAGGTCCCTAAAGTTCAGATTCGATTAGATTAGATAAGAAGAATGTTTAAATATTCCTGTGCTGTAACAGGGTCATGGCAGCTGCAAACAATAGAGTCTAGATAAGACAGAATATAGATTTAAAAAACTGAGTGTGGAGTATAGAATAACAAAGAGAGTAAAAAATACATACAAATGGATACAGTATGTGGATAGATGAGACACATAGATATGTACCTGTTAGTGCCTAGTGTAGTGTTAGTGCCATCATGTGTAAGATGCACATCTTCATGTGGTGGACTTATACTAAATGGATGCCTGTGTTTTTAAGTAATATTAAAGGAGATCAGTCAAATATTAGTTCACATTTTGATTTCATTTTCTAGTTATTCCAGAGGAAAGCATTACTAAAGATGATGAAGAGTTAATGTTGGACAATTTTGTGACATTCTTCATTGCGGGTGAGTCTCTGTTGTTTCTGCTGTGGTGGGTGAAAAACTCCAAAATTACGTAGATTGAGACTGTGCTTTCTTGTAGCATAAAGTAAGGCTAACAATCCAATATTTCAATAAAATGTGTGGGCTTTCCACAAGTTTCACCATGCATTCTGGAGGTATTTGTAGCTTTCCACTGTATGGCTGAGTTTCATTTTGTTTTTTGAGTTTAAGGACATAGGTTCAAAATAATCCATACACTCTGCTGTACACAGGTTTTTCCATGTGCAAGGACATGAATAGCTCGATAGCATACCTTGATATAGTTTTGTAGTAAACTGTTCATAAATGGTCTCTGTATTTTTTTAAGTCATTTATTTTAGGTAAACTGGTCTGTTAAGCCCCACTTTTTTGGGTTTATAGATAAAAATTACAATCACTTTAATGTGTGTTGTAAATCCACATTTGCTCCATTTGAAAGTAATTCTCTGATTCATTTTTCTGTGACAGGGCAAGAAACAACAGCTAATCAACTTGCTTTTTGCACCATGGAACTGGCAAGACATCCTGATAATAAAAATAATAATGTAGGGAGAAAACATTTTATAATATAGCTGTTGAAGGATGCTTTCTCAAATTGTGTTTTGTTTCTCAGATTGAGGAAAGAGGTGGATGATGTCATTGGGATGAAATTGGACATAAGCTTTGACAACCTGGGGGAACTGACCTACCTCTCACAGGTATATGTCATGTCACATCTGGAGTGTACTGCACTCACATACACATTCATTTGTTTATTCACTCTCAGTTAGCCTATTTAAGTCTTATAGTTTAGAGAGGAATGGCAACATGCACAGAGAAAATGCTTCATTTGACCCAAGGTGTGTCCCTCACACTGTAACCTCACCACAGGTTCTAAAAGACACTCTGAGGAGTTATCCGACAGCTCCAGGCACATCTCGTGATATACTTGAAGACATGGTCATTGACGGTATCCACATACCTGGAGGAGTCAACAGTATTGTGAGTCGTTCACTTGAATGTGTTTGTACTTTTAAAGCAGAAAGTGTGTGTTAAAACGCAAAAAGGTCTTATTGTGTGTATCTTTTTTATACACATAAAGGACAATGAAACCTATAACTCAAAAACACACAAAAAACAAAATTTTTTTTTTTTAGAAAAACTAATCTACTGTCAAAATGTTCAATAAATTGCTATGAATTTCATTTCAGCTCCTATGCGACTGGGAGAATGGACAAATTCTTCAAGGACCCACTGACATTTGATCCAGACAGATTTCACCCAGATGCTGCCGAGTAAGTCACATACAAAGAAATGTTTTATTTTGAGGCTTGCCATGTTAGAGAACTGCCCCAGACGAAAGTAGGAAGTGCTCCTCATTAAGTGAAGTTGTCCCTTATCTGTTTTACAAGGCCTTATTACTGCTATTACCCCTTTGCTCTTGGTCCACGCTCATGTCTAGGACGGAACTTTGCTCAGGTGGGTGGTGACAAAAACAGTCATAAATAATCAACACATACACTCATGTATATACTATATACAATCAAATATAAACACACTGACTCTGTTTTCAGATGGAGGCTAAAGTGGTGCTGGCCAAGCTGCTGCAGAGGTGTGATTTCACCCGTGTCCCTGGACAGACCTTTGACATTTTGGACACTGGCACACTCAGGCCGAAGAGCGGAGTGGTGTGCACTCTCAGACACAGAAATTACAAGAAATAGATGGCCACACAGTACCATAACGTGAGAAGAAGCCATAATTGTCCATGTGGAGAAATTGGGTTTTTGAGTTGCCCAGACTGGCTTTCTGCCTTAAAGCCAAAAACCTCTTATGCTGCCAGGTTGTTTTATTACTTTTTCTGTCAATTGTTTTTTTATCCTTTGTAAAGAAAATATATCATGCTCTAATGAAATACAAGTCATATTCATATGAAATGGTTAAAATGATCATAATTTTTATTTCCTAACAGTAATGGGGATACGGGAAAAAACAAATCAGTCACTTTTTGAGTAGGTTACAGTATCATAAGCACTTTTGTCTGCTAGAACTAACTCTTTAGTTCTGTGTAATTGCTGTTCCTTTAACATTATTATACAATAATGAATATACCATTTTTCGTAAATATAAATAAACCACACAAGAAAATTTAACACATTTTTACACACCTTTTATTTTACTAATGTAGAGATCGTTTATATTATGTTTATCACTTTAATATACGGATGATGCATTCAATTTCATTTCGTGCTCAGTTTGCGGTGCAGTTTTTGTACTCAGCCTTCTGTTTTTGGCCATTACTGACTGTACACAAGAGGGTGCTGTGACCTCGCAAAGAGATCTCAAGCATACGTGTTAAACTATAATTTTCGTAGAACACTCACTCATCTAAACTTTATTTGTTTAGATGAGATTGTTATAATTTTATGTAGTAAGATAAGGTTGTTAAGTGGTGAACCAGGTTGTAATAGAAAGCTGATATCAATACATGGGCGCTTAAAGTTTTTCATTTTGAAACAGTATGGTAATTGAGTCAATTACTTACACAATGCTTTGATAATGCTTAAAGATTAACAAAGAAACATTTTAACTAGCATTTATTACAAAGGTCGGTAACAGTTAAATTGATTGATATAATAAGTTGGAAAACACCAAATCTTGTAATAAATGTGTTGAAATGTGATAACAGAATATCATTTATTATTTAATTTTTTTTTTATTAAAAAACGTGTCCTAAGCCATAGTTCGGTACTCTTATTAATTATTTTAATTATTAATATATTTCCTCAGTCCTGAACTTGTACTGTTCCTTTAAGTGGGCTGAGCCTGTTCTTTATGAGGCTTCACCGCACTTTTCATCTACCTGCTGCCCACTCCTCTCCCACGTCTTGATTGGCCGTCTTGACCGAAATCCTCTTGAATGATTTCAAACCCGAGTGTTTGGACAAGGAGGAGGGGGTTCGCTGCTGATTCCGAGCTGGCTGAGTGAAAAGGCTTGAATCCTCCGTCCACCGACACACCACCTCAGTAAAGAGGCTTATCCGAGTAGCGTCGTTGACTGTAAAACGCGTTCAGGAGAGCACCGCCGGCTCAAAGTGGACTTTCATGGATAGCGTGTTTACTCGAACGTTCTCCACTTTCGCTAAAATTAATTTTAAATACTCACTTTGATGCATTTTATGTGTCCCAACATGTAAATGGAGCGATGTCCAGCGGAGACGGCGCACATTGCGATCGGACGCGGTGTGTTGTGCTGATAGGACTCGGCGGCTGGGACCAGGACCTGATTGAAAATCACTGGTAATCAATTTAAAATCATGTGTTTTCGTTGTTGACGGAATGTGAAAACCAGCAGTTGTTTCCGACATTCATAAACGATTTTCCTTTAAAAGATTATTGAGGGCATTCAGTTCATGCTCGGGTTGCCATAGCATCACATAGATTTTTTCCATCTTCATTATCGGCCTGTTGAAAAAGAGAGCATAACGATACTTTGATATTGTGGACTATGTATTCATTTTTTAATACAGTTCCACAATTGTGATTTGGTTAAATGAGTTTTTATAGTTAATTTCAAGCAACCTTTTAAACGAACTGAGACTCATAGCCAAGACAGTCATGGCTAAAAATCCGTCCGAGGGACCGAAGGATGACCTGAGCCAGCTGACGGACGAGGAGATGCTGCGGTGCAGCAAAGAGGAGCTGGTCAGGAGATTAAGGAAGGTTGACAGTGAAAAAATGAACTTGATGATCGAGCATGGAAACATGATGAAAGACATCAACCGGAGGCTGCAGGTGCACTTGCACGAAATCCGGAGCCTGAAGGAAATCAATCAAAAGCTGCAGGACGACAACCATGAGCTCCGGGAGCTCTGTTGCTTCCTGGACGACGACCGACAGAAAGGCAAAAAGCTGTCCAGAGAGTGGCAGCGCTTTGGCCGCTACACTGCCAGTGCAATGTGGAAAGAGGTGGGCACCTACATGATGAAGCTGAAGGAGTTGGAAGCCAACCAGGAGACTGTGTTGAGGGAGAACTCTGAGCTGAAGGAGATCATCCTCATGCTCGATGAGGAGAGGAACGGAGCAGGGTCCAGGAGCTCCATAGACAGTCAGTCCAGTTTGACCAATCTGAATGGGGGCACTGGCACGGTCAGGGATTTTGGGGATGGGAGTAGTACGTCTAGCACAGGTAGTGCTGGGAGCCCTGATCACCACAACCACATACACAAGCCCTCAGAGAACAGCAAGATGGGCCCCACCATGAGGAGGTCCATGGATGACCTTTCAGCACCGCAACATCACAGGAGCATCCCCAATGGGCTTAATGGTGAGTACACACACGGCCTCCACTTTTGAGCACAGGCCTGACTGTCATAAACTGCATGCAGACTTAACACAGGCTTAACAAGATGCACATCCAATTCAACCAATCAGGCTTGATATGAGTTCCAAAATCATAGCTTGAAGACCCTGTTTTTTTCATATAGGACTGGTGAAACAGCCCTTTTGATTTTATTTTTATTTTTGTGTCTAAAAGTCAATCTCATGGCTAAAATAGATGACTTCAAGTTACCCCAATTTAAAAAAAAAAAAAAAAAAAAAAAAACTCTTGGGACAAAGGACAGAAGATTTTGCCCTTCTGGGGCATCTGAAATTACATACTATAAACATTTCTATGTAATGGATGTAATTTCTATGTAATGGAGCCTGCTGTGTGACTAGACAGTAGCCTATTACATCTGTATTCCTCTTCTTGGTTTCATTGCTCATAGATAATACAGTCAGGCTATGTAGCATAGTTATCACGTAACTGTGATTGCACTGACAACATATGCTGATCAAAATTGCAGTGAAGGATTAACAAGGGGGGTTCTTTGGCTTAACCTCGCTGTTAAGTCTTGATTGGGGTGATTATGACACATACACACACACACGTATGCTCACACAACATCCTTAAGTGGCCTTTTCAGTCCCACGCAACTCCATCATTCGAATCTGCACTGATTTAGGTCACTGCACTTTAGGTCCTCAAGGAAAAGGACTTATCTTAATAGCTTTTACAGGAGCTCAAGCAAGTAGATTTTTTTTGAGGGTCGTTTCCTGATTATGATTGTTGTCCTTCGTTATGGAATTGCACTTGTCTCTGCTTAGGGCCCGTTTGAAATGCATGACATGGAACCAGAAATTGATTTCCCTGTTTTAAGACCTAAATACACGGCTGAAAGCTGCAAGCTGGGATGAAAATTCATGATGGAACAGGAGAACACTAAGCCTCATTTAGCTAGCACATGGGCTGATTACTTGCCATGATCTCTTTGGTGAGGGAAATAAACTGTTTCATGGCCAAAAAATTCCCCATTTAGCTGAAACTTCATATATTTTTTTTATTTAACCCTGATTTACAAGGACAGGGAGGCAGCAGCATGTAGGAGCTCAAAGCCAGCAGCTTCAAATCAGATCACATAGGTCACGTTATCCTTTGGACATTCCTGGAATTGTGCTTTGTGAAAACCATGAAGGTAACAAATACAAAAGGATGGAAGCATTCATGAGGGATACCCAAGGGAGCCCTTAATCTGAAAACACACACACACACACACACACACACACACACACAAACACACACACACACACACACATACAATCATGCTAACACACACATTTTTTTGGTGGTGTTTGGCTGTCATTACGTAACATCAATATTGAGTCTGCAGCAGCGTAGCACCTCTCTAAGTCGCTGTTTCAGTAGATGTGTGTTCATCATTGACAATGATGTACAGATACACAATGACACACTAGCATGGGAACGGCCCAGTTCACTTGGGAGGAGGTTTATTATTTCATTACTCAAACGAATGCATTGGCAATGAGATTGATGCTATTTTGTCATAAATAAAGCTGAGCATCACAAATCTTTCTGGCTTCTACATAATTGCAAACAATTATGTAAATTATGTTTTTTTCCATGCGGAAAGAAACAGAACTACTATTGACATAACCTAATATGTCAGTCGATTAGAAACAACAACAAAGCAATACAACACTGATCCTCATCTATTATTTCACAAGATGGATGACTATAGCCAGAAGCAGTCAAATCAAACAAGTGTTTCATCACTTCTATCAATAAATAATTCTCAAAACCTTGGATAGAAAATCTAATAGCCCTCAGGTTGAGGCTAGCTTCTACAGGCCTGACTAGTAAGAAAGTGGTCTTCTTCTCCAGCACGGATTTTCTCAATTGGCTGCTTGAAATCTGAGTGAAGCGACCATGTTGCAAGGTCAGATCTGGTCGCAATGTGAGGTCTGCAGAGTGGCTTTTTTTAATGCTGTCCAAATGCCAGTGGCTCCCCTGGGCATTTAGGAGACAAGCTTGAGGATAGCCTCTCGAGTGCTAAATGAGAAGCATCTGTCTGAGTTCCAGACACACACATATGGGGAGAAAGGAGGAGGATGAAATTAGTTTGGTAAAGAGTAAAACCAACTTGTTTGAGCTAGAGGGTTGTGTTTCACACCATTTTAGTCAAATTTTACAATTTTTTTTTATCTTTTTGGCTCATGCATCTCTGGAAGATTTACATTTCTTTAGAGGCAAATGGGGCACTGTGAGAGGAGTTTATGAAAGGGAGCCTAGCAAAGAGCCCTCAATGGGTCTTGGTGGTGTTGGGGGAGTGGCTGAATGACTGAAAAGGGTTGGCTTGGAAGCTAGGGGTAGAGTGGTGGAGGAACTGTTGGGGGGCATATAGAGCTCAAAGGAGGCTGGGTTTCAGAGGCATCCCGCTGTCTGCTTAATTGAATTTCTTATGCATTGCCCCCCCTCCCACCAGAGTGTGTATGCACACACAGCTTGTATTTTATTTGGACAGGGTGTGTGCACCAATGTGTGAGGGGAGCGGGAGAACGAAGGCTACTTTTCTGAGGAAATAAAAAGACAGAGCAGCAGGAACTACATTGAGTACCACTGTGTTTCATAACCTGTAATAGTGACTTCTATTTCCAGACTGCTCAATGTTTGAATTCACTTTTGGTGGGTTGGAACTCCATTCCAGTCAAAGACGGCCTGAAATATGATGCTGTAACAGAGTGCTTGCATTAGGCTTCCCTATAGTGCCACAGAGACTGAGTATAGCCTTATGAGATTAAGACAAAGTGGCCATCCGAGACAGCAAAGTGCTGCTTTGACATTGTCCAGATGAACTGATAAAGAACCTCTCTGCAATAATGCTTGTTGACCTTTAACAGACCCTCACACATTCCCCTGGCCTTTTAGCTGCTAAATGACTTGTAGGGAATAGTATTTCTCTGTGCAGATAAATTGACTCTAAATAACCAAAGAATGTGAGGTTTTGCAGACTGGGGCGGAGAAAAAGACCCAGGCTGACGTTAACATATTTTGCTACTTTTACCAATTTGAAATCCTTTAGCATGTGGGTTAGCTTCTCATCAGCTCTCACTGTGCATTGGGGTTTTAAGTCCCATAAAGTATTCCTGTGCTGTAGAAAGTGATCTCTGTCTATCCCTTCTATGATTTCACCTGTTTCAGTACATTAAAGCTGATTTCTGAATGACAAGTGCCAAATTACTTCAGTTTCTTATACTGATATTTAAGTTACTGTAGCCTTAGTTATGTGAGTAAGGTAATCACATGCAGGGACTGACACATGTAGACTAATGCAAGGAAATAAATCATGTAGTAAAATAAAGATAGATTTAGTAAATGGTTTCAGTCGAGCTGTGCAGGGGCAACTGAGGCTAGTTATAGCATATTTATGAAGCCAAAGTGGCTTAATCCTTTATTTTCAAACAATGTGGTATCTGTGTGTCTGTTTTTCCACGTTTGTGGCTAAGGCCTGAGATGTTGTATTAGGCACAACTACTATTGACAGCTGAAAACGGCACCTGAAAACAGTAGACCTTCATTACTGAAAAGTTTATACGGGCTTTCCTTCCCCTCCCCTCTCCCACAAAGGCCTGTTCACACCAAAATTTTAAATTGGGAAAATTGTGAAATCACTTGTGAAAGAGAAGTAAATTTGGCCAAATGTTTTACATCGAGTTAAACCTTGGGAGAACTCTGACCAAATAGCAAGCCACCTTGATAGTGCTAACCTTTGAGAGAGCAGAGAGCCAAAGAATCCAAAATGGAGAAAGCTGTCGCAGATTGTTAACTGTGTTGCACCATCCACTTTTATTTAACTTTCTCTTGAATATAAACTGCTCCACAAAAGAGGAATATTTTGCAGGCCGAGATAGGAGTACATATATATATTTTGAATAAACTGCAAATTTATTGTCCTGTAAGCAATAGAGTAGGCAATCGATAACTAACAGTAAGCTCATGGGCTAAGAGAGTTTTTTTCCCCTCTTTGTTATAACTCCTTAATGAAAGAAATGATGTACAGTTCTGAGAGCAAAATGCTAGGGAGGGAAAAAGAAAATAGAAAGAAGCTTGGAGAGCTATTGTGACTGACGTGCGTTTGCATGTCCTGACAGGCTGGCAAGGTAGCAGTTAGCTTTCTAGCTACACCACCTAGCCCTGAAGGTAGTCACTACATGGCCAAGCCTCTTCCAAATATTCAACCAAATATTTTGCAAAGAAGAGAGATACTTTTCGGACTTCATACCACAGTCTGTTATTCCATTCAGCTCCTGGTGGCTCTCAGAAACCGTCACATAGGTTAGTGATTTACTGGAGATTAAGACTCATAGTCAAGTCAGGTCAGTAATTTTATTTATATAGCACCAAGTCATAACAAAAGTTATCTCAAGGCACTTTTCATATTGACCAGGTCATAGACATTAGTCTTTACAGTATTATTATTATTAAAATGATTATTTACTGAGACCCAGCATTCCCCCATGAGCAAGCATTTGGCAACATTGGCAAGGAAAAACTCCCTTTTATCAGGTAGAAATCTTGAGCAGAACCAGGCTCTGGGTGGGTGGCCATCTGTCTTTACCGGTTGGGTTGAGAGAGAAAAAGAGAGAGTGGGAAAAAGACAGAGAGAAAAAGGGAAGGGAGCTTCAGCACAATGCATTGATATGAATTTGATTAATGTGTTGTCTCACATCAAAGGAGACGGCTTACACTGACCTCCTATATTTTTTCTTTTGAGTAAATTATGCTGTTCCTGAGAAGCCATGCCTTCCTATGTTTAGTCACTCTGTTGAGTCACCCTGTAAACCTAACTGCTTAGGCTCATATTAGGTTCAAATTAGTCCTAATTAACTCACTACGAAGCCATACAATTGCATGTTTAAACTGGGGTCTTTAGCACCTGGCCTTGTGTGTTTCTTAGTATATGAGGTGCTAGTGTGAGTTTGAACTCTTCCCCTTTCTTATTTAGAGATTTTCTGTCTGTCTCACCCTCTCTCTTCAGTTTCTTTTTCTTTTACCTTGGGGAGTGACATGACCTGAAAGCTCACAATGAAACTATAAAACCAGCCCTCTGAGTTAGTCACCAGTGTGTGTATGTGTGTGTCATCATGCTAATGCAAATGAGTCAGTCCCTTGATATTCACATTCATGTGAATAGAAGAAGCATTTGGCCATTTTCCCTCTGAGGTGAATTATCAATAAGCTTTGAAAGTGCAGATCCAGCATTTAAGTCTTTCTCTTGACAGCACAGTCTCGAATTAAAAAAAAACCTATTGGGGTCACTTTTTATGAGAGAGAATCAAAGTTTACATTACTTTAAAATCTTTATCACTACTTCTATTTCTTCAAAGAACAATTCAGGTTTTCAGTATCTCTTGTTTTGCTTTAAATGAACATCAATCAATCACAATCAGCTACTTAAAGTCAGCCTTAGCATTTCACTGTGTGTGCTCCTTTCTCATTTAAAAGGAAACCAGAGGATCAACAACACAATGGTGTTTTCCACTTGGCTGGGGTTTCATGTCATTATGTGGTATGTGTGTGAGGTGAAAAAAGGGGAGTCTAAGCAGGAATAGGATGTTTTTCTCGCTGATATCCTGTTTGTCCATGCTCAGATTCAAATTTCTGTGTTTCAAAATGCTGACTTGATCTCTTGCAACCTTACCCCTGGTTACATTTGTACTTTTCTCATAAAGGGCAGTACCTTCATGGTGTATAATCATGCTAAGAAGAAGGAAGAACAACCACCACAGTTCTCAGACTATGATAATTACAGCACTAAGTTTATTATAAGTGCAAAAATTAATTAAATTTAAGACTGAGTCATGTTAAAACATGTAGTAGAAGTTGTTGCCCTTTTTAAAACCTACTGTTTCTAAAGGAAATGCTTACATATAATTTCTTTCAATGTTTAGTTTTGTAGTCTGCAAATTACTCCCAATGACACAGAATTAGCCACTATGAATTCTCTTTCATGAACTTCTTCTGGTGTTGTTTAAATTTTAAATTTTTTAAAATCCATTTTGTCCAGTGACTGAGTTACATTAGGTACTGATTGAGAGTACTGTTTGTTTGGCTTGAGTTTCCCAGCACCCTGTCAATGTGAGGCCTGGTCGGCTGATAACGCAGATAATGGAGTGGAAACACAAAAGCATAGATGCACACAGAGGAGATTGAGAGAAAGAGCCAAAGGGGGAACTCTTAGCTGTGTACTGTCCATGAAAAGCCAGTCTGTCAGGACGTCCCACATTCCAGGATAAACAAAGATGAAGTAGGTCTCTCTCCTCTTAGTGACACAGCAGGAATTAGGCTGCATGGAAAGAGGAACAGGAAGATGGAAAATGAAAAGAAGCGTGTGTCTCTAGGTCACTTTTTGAACTTTTACCTTCTCCTTGTCATCCCTTACCTGAGAGTCCACTTCTCCAGTCTTCACTCCATCTCTCTCTCAATTCCTGTAAACCTGCTGTCTGAGCAGCTGTCCGCTCATTGCCATCAACACACCACTCAGCCGACAGAATGAGGTTATTGAGCCAGCATGAGTCTTGTGCACATCGATGTGGACTCACTGTACGAACTAATGCAGTGCCTTTTACAAAAAAAATAACTTTTTCAACAAGTTCTACGTGCTATTACGTCTTTGTCGTAACCAGTGCAGCTGTATTCTGGTATCATATCCAGCAAACAATATATGTCCTTACAAACATTTAGGCATTTTTAGCCCTTTGAGTCTCTCTACGTCTGTGCTAATCTAAGCGGATGTCCTTCTATTCTGTTCATTGGACAGTGGGCTGCTGAGGGGCTGGGTTCCTCAGTAGCCTAGGCAACAGCAATGATCAGTGGGGCGAGTGGACAGCGCCCATACTTTGCCTCAGAGTCGCTGAAGCAGAGGGAAGTAAAGGAAAGGGGGATGGGGATAGGTTTGGGCATGGTTGGCCTCCATGCTGGTTGACCCATGCAGAATAATGCCAGCCAGAGCAAGTTCAGCTCTTTGTGTGTGTGTGTGTGTGTGTGTGTGTGTGTGTGTGTGTGTGTGTGTCTGCTGTACACACACAACTCACTCATAAGAGACAAACAGGGTCTGGTCTGACTTACACACTAATTTTAACTTATAAGTTATTAGTAACCAGCTTTGCTTTCAGCCCTAGACACCTTACTTGAGCATAGGCTATTTTAAGAAGAAGATAATTACCCCTGCCATTTTTACGGCCTGGCAACTTTATCTATCCCGGTAAAGGGTTTTCTAATATGCAGTAGGCAACTAGGTTATATGAACTAAAAGAAAAAAAACAACAACTATAAAGTCAAAGTCTGTCTAAAACAAAAGTACTTGAAAGTAATGGATATTTCATATATCCTGGTGTTACACCTCAGGAATAAAGTGACTCATTAGTTGGCATGCTGGAGACACAAGAGACCTTTTATTTCAGGTAGTTTAACATTATTAACTCTGGAAAAATACTAATATTTGGAAACGCTTCAGCTAACAGCAAATCAATCCAAGTTAATACGTATCCAGCAGATACAGAGCAACATGATTATTCAACCTACCCAATATAATACCAGAACTGACAATCCTTTTAGCTCTGTTTTGGCCTCTACCAACTACTAAAGGAAAACATGGCTCTTTAACTGCTTAATGTTCTACAGTGTTCACCAGTTAGTTCCTAACTTTATCTGTTAGTTGTTTGGTGCTACGCAGATAGCATACAGATGTTTATCAGCCTTTTTGCTGAAACCAGTTGCCTACTGCGACTGAAAAGAATGCTAATGAGATTGGTGAGAATACCCAAAACAGTAACATTGCGTGGCATTTAACCAAAACAATGACACTAAAGATACGAGAACCTCCTTAGAACTGAGGGTGACTGCAGAGGTTCATCAGTTTGGAGTGATGAATCTACAGTGGTTCATCACTACAAAGGGACACCTTGCACATTACATTAGTCATTTGACCGATTGTTAATTTAAATATTGATTTTTTTTTTTTTAGTAGCTTTAAAAAATGAAGAATCTTGTCATTTTTTGATATTGTGTTAACTGGCTCTTCCTCATCTGATGTAGACTGACAGATTAGAGTGATTCGTTATGTTACAGTTGCTCAGGCTACATGAGAGATCCCTCTTCAAAATATACATCCATAGATACACCCATTTTGGTTGGTTGTAAGAAAAATGGACTAGATAGATAGGTCAATCCAATTACTATTAAGCTGAAAGCACTTTACTTTTTTTTCAATACAGATATCTATACACATCTCTCAATGGTGAGAAATAACATATTTAACTTTCATACATTTGCTGACCAAATATTGTTTTGACTCATTTTAAATAAGCCCTGACAGAATGCCTTCTTCAACATAGCTTGGCTAAAGTGTCTAAGGTTGTAGCAAAGGCTTTTCCCTTGTTTGTTCTCTGCCCCATTGTCAGCCTGTTCTTAACCGACTAAAGTTAATTTTATTGAGAGCCACTGTGCACCTTAATCAGATTTAAATGTAGCCAGGGGGTCACCTTTGGTTGGTTGAAAATTGAATGACTCATTAGATTTCAAGAGGAACATATCTCTTCATTTGGAATTTGTGCAAATGTTTTAGCTTACTGGAATATCTGTTGTGCTGTTGCGATGAAGAAATATTGAAACACTTGATTTGTAACTAAGGTGATAACAACTTCAGAGTCATAGTTGTAACTTTGCATAACTGGAAAGCCTGCAAAAATGTGAATCTGGCAGTGGGCCCTCGAGATGGATGAGATAATGTGAAGCTTTGACTGAAGCATCTGGAATGAATTGTAAAGTCTCAATGCTGCTGCCCCATCCTCGGGAAGTTTTTGGGATGGTTTCAGGTAACCTTGCTCTGTTATTCTGGAGGCTAATTTCCTCCTGCAGGCCAGTTATAAGTGCCAAGACTGGACTGGACTGTTTAACTTGGGAAAACATGTTTCTGTTTGTGCCTTGAGACAGACATTTCTCTTGACTCGTTCTTGTTACTCTGAGCCTTGAAAGAAGCAGTAGTTGAAACATTTGCATGATGAGTGATCAATCAAAGGAGACTATGTTTGGGATGAATGCATAAATTGGATGCTTTAATGTGGTAAATATGTAAAGAATTAACTAATTGTAGAGCATATATGAGTTGTATTTTTAAGTCTTTTGTTACATTGGAGGAGGTTACAAAATTTGAGGGATTGCAGCTCTCCTTCTCCCTTTCCATTAATTCCCCACATTAACACCACTGTGGCCATCTGTCAGTGTAGCCTATTGTCCATGTGATGTTACAAAGTTGGTGCAAAAATTTGTTTCCTCTGCACCACTGGCCTTAAGTACAGTCTCACACAAGTGCTGGCCGTTGGTTGTAGACTCTTACCCTTGTTTACCTATCTTGATTGGAAACAAGCTTAACAGAATTATACTTTGTATGACCTCAAGAGATTGGCTAACTGACCTCAGTACTAAATGAAAAACTTGAAAATTGTGTTAATATTTTGAAAAGTGAGTTGTGATGGTGATCTAAATCAAGATAGATAATGAAGCAAAATATTAGAGCAGCCACGCCAGTAAAAAAAAAAAAATTGTCATCGTATTTAGAAATGGTTCATTCCCCTGATGTTACCCATTGGGGCAGAAACCTTTCTGCCTTGTGCATTCTTTGATAAAATATATAAAGAAGAAATGTGAGAGATGAAAAGTAGGTGAGTCACATGGGGAAGGTCAGAGGCCAGTTTTGCCATGTATACATCATCAGTGTTCCCTCCACTTTAAATATTTATTCAAAAATGATTCATCCATCTTTCACCGTGTCCCAGTTGTGCTGCTCATGAAAAATAATCAGTGACAATGTAATGGCTGTTGAAATTCCATCAAAATTGTATTAAGACCACCCTACTTAACTAGGCTTGATCTCAGATTATAAAGGCTGATCAAAGTCATTATTAATTTGAACTCAGCCAAGTGCAGAGTATTCGATTCCAGTGATGTGAATTTGACAAACATAAAGAGCTTAATTAGAAGCTGATAATCATATGAAAATATAGGCTCACAGAAAAGGAGTTTGTCTGACTAAATCAATGACTGGCAGCCTTGATAGATGAGAGGGAGAGAGGTACAAATGCATTTTATCTTTTCATCTGTTTGCATGTATTTGATATTCATGGTATTGGAGTATATTTGTGTTGGTATTAATTTTCGTGAAACAACCATCAGGGATGTCTACATGATTATCTAAAACTCTGGAGATGTTCCTGGGTCTCCCTCCGATCCTCTTTAACTCCATCTGCATTAGCTGTGGGTTCAGCAGATATACAGATAATGTCAGATTATACACGGGCTGCTTGGCTCTGGTTGGCCACAGTGATAGATCTTAAAAGAGGATGTGGTGGAGGTTGATAGATGGAAAGTGGACTGACAGTAAGGATGGAGAGAGTTTGGTTTTAGAGTGCTTTGATGGAGGTTAGAGCAAAGAGATGGTACACTCTTTTGTTTCTGTTGCAGGCAGTTTCTGTCAGGATGGACATTGTGGCTTAGTATAGAATTGGTTTGGTGTTAGATGAGGCAAATGGGGCAAATGGGGCATCATATCTTCAAAGGGGCATCATATTTCAAACAATTCTCACTCACACACTGAGAGGAGATGACACTTCTGACATCCAATTATTGCCGGCCCGTTTCTCCCCTCTTTCTCTCTCTGGCTTCTGTAGTTTTGATCTCACACTGTTTTGCTCTTCTGCTGTGGATTGCAAGGCAACAAAGGTTGGTTAACACTTTCTCCTAAGGCACCAAGCTGCCTCATATCTCTGAATCCCGGAGGTTTCACTTGAGAGCATTTAAGCTTAAAACGATGATGTGCTATGCTTAAAAGTTAAACTGGGACATTCTGACAACTCAATTCAAAAGCTGTGTGTCATTTATGCTCGACAACTACCAAGCTACTAGCTAGCTAGCTGTCTCATATTAATGCGAGGCGTTAACGTAGAACAGCTAGAAGACACAGGCCTCTCTGTATCATTTTTAATGTTTGAAAAATTAAAAAGTGGGGTTTCTTTTTCCAGTGAGCATGTCTGTTAACCACGCATCAGCTAAAAATTATTTTTTTGTTGTTTCATAGACTCAGAAGTAAATCAGCAATGGCTGAGTCAATGTGACAGTTGTCACTGTAACATACAGGTGGTGTTTTACCTGCTTGCCGTCTCTGCCTGCCGCATCTCCACCAGAGCACACTGGATCAGCTGCACAATCATCAGCTGAGGCCACCGTTCACTGATGTCTCGCCCCCCTACGAGTACATCTCATGGTGGGGGGGCAGTGGCCAATTCGGAACGTCTCCCCGCCACCCCCCTGCAGCTGACCATTAAGGTGTTGATCCCCACACGCTGTCCTTCTTGCATAACCAAAGCCAGTAGCCCGATTTCTCAGCCTTGTCTGCCATATCTTTGATGGCCCTCTGTAAGCTCGTCCCAGTCATAACAGCCACACTTAGAAGTTGGTTGGTTGACTTGCCCATAAAGCCCCGACTTCCAATGGGTGGATGGTAGCAGTCCAGCCAGCCTCATAGCACTCTGCTGCCAGTTCAGAGTACTTGAGCTGCTTGAACTCGTGCTGCTGGTATCCCTTCCTCCAAGGGTGTGGTAAGTTCGATGAGCAGAGCTTTTTTGCAGCTGTGGAACAAATCACGATGTCTGGTCCAAGAGTCGTCTGTGTGATCTCAGGTGCGAAAACTAGCTGCTTGCCAAGGTCAACCTGTATTTCCCATGCCACTGTCACTTCTCTACTAGCTTTACCAAGGGAAGAAGCGGTTGGTGGTGACCTGGGGAGTTGTTTGGACTCACCCTGCACTTCTCCAGCAGCTCCACCAGATTCCTCAGCACCTGGCTGTGCCGCCACCTGAAACGCCCCTATGCCACTGCAACCTTGCACCCTGAGAGGATGCAAGGTTGGGGGCCTGTGCTGCTGTTACCACACAACAGGCACTTGTCCTCACTCCCAAACCACTGGGAGAGGTTTCTGGGACATGACAGGGTGTCATATGTTGCCCTCATTAGGAAGCTCAGCCCAGCTTATGGAATTGGCCATATATCTGCCTACCTGATGCCTCTGCTTGTGGTGGCCTCCCATTGTATCCATGCCACTTGCTGGCCTTGAGGCATCGCCTTGATGAGGGAGCACTCCTGCTCCGCCCATGTGACCTCGTCCACGGCCAAAGTCTTCCTCTGCTCCCTTTTAGCTTTGGACCAGAACTGCACAGGGGCCCCCCAGCCCAGTCCTGGTTGACTTACTTGTACTCTTCCCAGGACCTCTTTTTGCTGCAACATGCTTATGGCTTGGTCCATCTCTGCATTAGCTCCAGTACAAGGCGGGTTTTCTCCTGCCTGTATCTGAGGCTGATGGATTTCAGTGGCAGTTACAGCACGTTCTTGCCAAAGAGGCCTGAGTTGGAGAAACAACAGGGGAGGCCCAGCCACTTCCCTGATGTACGTTTTGGCGATGCCACCCATTCTGCTGGCTACTGATGGAATTTTGCATACATTCAGCCACATTATGAACTGGTGAAGTGTGAACTGATAGCACCCCACCTTATACTTTCCTGCTTGCTCTGCTGGCAGCTTCCAAGCACTGTTGGGTACTGCTGCACTGTGGTTCACTCCTTGATGAATGTGCAAGCCTCTGAGTGAAGTCACTTTCTGCCATCCACATATACACTTCTGGAGGGATTTCTCATTGTTGTACGTTACTGTTCGGTCTGTCCTGGTAGACCTCTTTCACCCCGCCTCTCGGAGAGCCTTTGTGTTGTTTTCTCTTACTTTGCTTTGTAGTCAGTGAGGGTGCTTCCGCTTAAGAAGCTAGTGGGTAGGGGGAATCCTCCAGTCTTTCCCGGATGTCCTCCGGCCTTCCCTGGATGCCAACTGCACTTTCACGGTAGTCACCGGCTCTCCAGGATTGTCAATGTAACGTACAGGTGGTGTTCTACCAGCTTGGCGTCTCACTTCCACCAGTGCACACTGGGTCGGCTGCAGGGTCTACAGTGGCTATGACAGTTGTCTGCAGGGTTACTGACGACCCTGCACCCGACCCAGTTTGTCCCTTCACCAGCACTGGCGGAGGGGCAGGAGGCAGAGATGCCAAGCTGGTAGAACACCAGTGAAATCAAAAGTTGCTGGCTTAAACTTTCATTTGCTACAGCTTGTTAAGACGTTACTAGCTATATGTAATAATTAAAATTGTTGCTTTTGCGATTTGAAAATTGAACCATCAAATGATTCTTTAGTCACTGGTGATTTCATACTATTTTTAAGGCTTGCAGGACATCACAATGCTAATAACTGAGGCTCTACAATACCAAATTTATCAAATTACTGACAATATAGATATTTAATGACCCAGATTTACTCATATCTCAAATTTTAATAAATATGAAATCCTACATAATTAAACTGAGGATAGTTTGAACATCCAATGACTTAATGAATCTTCAAGTTGTCATATTGTAAAAAAAAAAAATTGCAGAAAAACAAGCAACACTTAAAAAAAAAAAAAGAAAAGGCTGAGAAACCTGAGATCATTGACATGACCTGAGTGATCCGGTGATGTTGACATTGACATCATTCAGGTGACATCACCTGAGATGTAAGGAGATTAAACCCTAGATGTTTTAGCTCTGCCGTGTCTCTCTGAAACATGATAGAGGGTTTGGAGGGGAGGGCTTCTCCGTTAAAAGGATTTGAAGAGCGGGATCCAGCGCTATATCTCTGCCCACCACTCTTTTAAATACATGGTATGTAGCCCTGTATAAGATATGCACTGTATGAACCAAGGCACTCCCTTCAAGAAGTCCCTTTTAGAAGACATAACAGTGTTAAATGGCATGCACATTTGATGAAAGTGTCCTTATTGGGGTGGAACAGGGTTTCCTTACAGGAAGTAGAAGAATAAAGGATTGAGCAAAGGATGAAAGTGTCTCCTAGAGGCCTGTTGAGGAGAACCTCTGAAAGAAAGATGCAAGGTTGAAGATCCAGGAGCAACAGAGGGCACTGCAGACCAAGCAGCTTCTCCTTTTTGCTTGTTGCTAGGATACTGTGCCCTTGTATTCAGTATTATGGGGTGTGATGTACCGTGCCTTGTCTGTAGAGTGGCACCTCCTTTAGTTCGGTGCCTTTCTACTCTACATCTCTCGCCCCAGTTTTGACAAATTTCTCCTATCAGATTTTATTATGTTTGTTTGGAAAACTTTTAAACAAGTTGAGTCTTTTTACATAGGAGCACATGTACATCCAGTGTTTTTGTTGCTGCCAGTAGCTTACAATCTGCTCCCTCAAGGAGGTACTGTATACCTTTAGGGCCTCCTTGTAGTCAGCACATGTACAACAAACAAAAGCAGTAGGCATGAAATGGAAAAGGATGAAGAGGAAGGCTGTGTCATATGCTACCAGTTAGTAATTCTCCAGACCCAGGCTACATATGGTGCAGTATTTATACAGCATGGAAGAAGATCAAAGGTACAACGAGCAGTTTCCATGCAGAAGTTAATAACTGACCATTTGGAAAATTCTGGATGAGATAATAGTATCATAAAACTGTGCCAAGTCGAATGAAAGCAGAGGCATGCAATCGATTCCCATTGTGTTGATTTTGTATTTACCACAGTCATGGCAGCGCGGTTCACCCAGTGGGTGGAAAGGCTGACGGAGGAGGTTTTTTGGGGAGCCCACATCAGTGGCGATCAGTGGCTGATTAGGGCTGAGGAGAACGGGAATCTGAGAAATGAGGAGAGTTGAGAAAAATGTGAAAGAAGGAGAGGTGGGTTTAGGCAAAATGGATTTGGGGTTCGGGTTATGGAGGGGTAGAGCAGGAGACATGAGGAGGGAAGGAGAGACAAACAAGAAATCGTTAAAATAATGTGGAAATGAAGATGAAATAAGCCGAGGCGGGGCAAAGAGAGGATAAGGTAGAGAGGGAGCAGGTGTGAAGGAGGAAAAAAATGAGACTCAAAGGGAGAACATGAAAAAACAAGAGTATAAAAGAGAAGAAGATATCACTGCTAGAAGGCACAGTAGGGAATTGGCCATCCTTGAAACCTCAGTTGCTGCTGACAGGGTTAGGGTGGGGAAAAAACCCTTAAAAACACGGAAAAAGACTGAACGGTTTGAAGTATCACTGCACCTGTAGAGCACTGAATGAGGACTTCCTGCTGACTTTTTATACTTCAATTTTCAGAGAAGTAAGTATTCCAATAGATAAATCCATTTCATCTTAATTGATGCAGCTGCTATCACAATGCTTTGTTTATTTTTTTTATTTTTTTATTTTTTTCTCTGAGCGTCTAAAATACATTTTGTCTTACAAACCTCTTGGCTACAATAATAATTTGTGTAAGAATTTTTGAAAAAAAGAAAGTCCAAAAAAAGTATTCAAGGAATACTAATCAGAAATGTACATAGGAACACTTACTGTACACATTCCATTCCACATTCCAGTCAGTAGATTAATCCAACAAATGGAACACTATAAAAGCACAGCTATAATAGAGATTTGCATAGACTTGCATATTACTGTCAGTGTGTTTCATAACTGATCCATGTTTGGAGTGTTTCCAATTGCTTAAATGTTTTGCTACCATCAGACATCTCAGTCATTGTCTGAAGTTGACTTATTTACAGTACTGTGATGAGCTGTGGGTTTCATTCTGAGATAGTGACTATAAAATTGTGTTTACTGCGATGTTGCAGATTTTAATAGGTCTTGGGTGGGACCTTGCCCTGCCTTTAAATTCCTGGGGAATGTAAATAAGAAGAGCATGCTGACAGGAACTTGGATGTAAGGCAAAGTGGGCACAGCATATTGCGATTATGTCACAATAAAAACAGTGAATTGGTTACGTATGTTGGGCGTCAGTGTCTGTGTACATTCTCTGTTGCTGAACTGCCTCATGGGATTCCACATGCAGAAAGAAAAATGTGAGAGAAGGGTGGAATTAAAGTTCATATTCCACAAGTTGAAGAGAGAGAGAAATGGTCCATTGTTGTCTTTCGATTATTTACACAGTTCAGTGCTATGGAGCAGTACTGAAAAATAGTGTATGCTACACATAAATGTAAATAAAGCTAATAATTAAGCTAGTGAACTAGATACAAATGCTGACATCAGTCTTCACCATGCAGCATTTTAAGTTTTAATAAGCCACTATTGCGCAATTAAAAAAAATCAGGTCTGTATCTTTCTTTTTGGGCGTTGTGCTGATGCCACACAGATGCAACAAAATCAATGATATATCCCTTGCGTTTATGCCCGCTTTTATCCTGTGCAGGGTTGCTGGAAAATGGAATGTCTGCAGAGACCAAACATGACCAACCTCATCCTCGTCACACTATTTCACGTCTCAATATCTTCATTCATGGTTGTTTATTCAACCAGTTTCTGTCAGTGATTTACTGCTGATCTCCCTCCGTTTCACAGTGGGTCTGTTAATAAGATCCACTGAGTCAGAGGGACCACCTGGTCACTGGCTCAATGGACAGCTGGCTCCGCCGCAGACAATGTAGGCCAAGCAGTGTCTGACCCAACTGTGCTTTCCAAGATAAAGTTAGTCTTGCTTTTGCTGTTGTCTCATGCCTGGTTCCCTTTTTATGTGTTTGTAAAGGTGACTGAGGTAATGGAGATGTTGGGGGTAATGCTGGGTAACTTTTAGTAGACAGACAAACAGCCTCACAGAAAATAAAGACTGGGTGTTCATTTTTTTTACCTGGCGAAAATGAACAGTCATAAATTGAACGATTTTGAGTGTTAGTCATTCATGGTGTTGACACATTTAGATTGTAATATCACACCTCATTAGATGTCCTGTTAGGACCTGGTATCTTTCATATTATCCAGACTGTTTGTTGATCCAGCTGGTTGCAATTCACACTTGACACAAATATACGTCTTGAAAAGTTAAGACCAATCACTACTTATTACTACTTACTCTTTAAAAATTTAAAGAAATTGTATGTGAAACGTGCATATTTGCTTTCTTACCTCGAATTAGATGAAAAGATTGATACAGCTAGCTTAGCTATGTCAAAAGGAATCAAAATTGCTCACGAGCACCTCTAAAGCTCACTGGTTAACACATTACATTGTGTTTGTTTAATCTGTACAAAAACCAAAGACTTCTTGTTTAAGATTTATACTTAGGATATCAGTTTAAATCTAATCAAGATAGCTAGATTTTGAAGGATTCATCACATAAAATGTTCCCTTTCTTTTAAACTATTACCAAGTAGCCAGAGTATTTTATTCAACCACCTTCTACAGTTCAGTGGCTTTGGAATCCAGTGGCAGCACATCTGCTTCGGCCCCAGTTATAATTTTCCAGTCAAGAACAATTTTATTTAATAGTTTGGGAAAACATTTTGCTATTTTGCATTTCATTTATTGGACACAGACTCCAAAAGATCTTCAAAACCGCAGCTATTAAGATTGATGAGGCTGACTGATTCTGCCACATCAGACGATGTATCAAACCAAACCGCCCTGTAACCACCCTGCTGTGTAAATGATAGCCATGCATCATAAAGTGAGAAAGACTTGATGACCAGACAATGGGGTGTCAGGGACGTCTTATATAATAAAATTACCAGTTGATGAATTTCCATTACGCTTCATGAGGTTTTTATATCTGTGTGTGTGGATATGTGTGTGTAAGTTGGAGTCTTCATCAGATTGATTCAGGGCAGGTTAACCATCTGGCTATAAACCACTAGTTTCACTCACACACGCGTGCACACGCGTTTTTGCCTCCTGTGCAAGCTACGCTAATAAAACTAATGGCTACAAAGTCAAAAGTGGGATTTAGGCCTATTAAAAGGGTGGAGAATTTCAGTGCTGCAGTTATGGCATTGGGACCATTATGATATACCACAACACAGCCTATAATGACATTTAAAACCCTCCCTATACGCTGGACTACAGGATATGCTATCAAATGTAATGCCCTAAAATTTAAACTTGTTTAACATGGGCAGCAGTAGCAGTTGTAGATGTCATTATTGCCTTAAGGGTGGAAATGGACTTGATGTTTGTAGCAGCACTGCTTGATGAGGCCATTCATTAACTGCAATTAGATGTTTACAGGTGTGATAAATCATTGTTGCGTGATTGGAGCTGGGTTTGTTTGAGTAGCTGTGTGTTTTATTGATTGTATACTTAGTAGTGCTCTCACAGTCACACGGCCAGAACACAGTGTGTGTATGCATCAGCAATGCGTCTAGTTTTCTTCAACTTTAATAGTTTCTACATCCAGACTACATGCTCATTGGATACAGTATGTACTGGACACTGATATACAGTATACTATTTTTGCAGTTCGTATACAAGAAAGCAACATACTGCACCATTTTAAACAAGTGATACAATACATGTGCTTTTGGACAATCAAACTGACTTTAGAATTCCAGCGTCAAATAAGTCGCAAAAAGAACTTAAAATGCCTTTCTAAAGATTTAATAATTTGTTTTTGTTTTTTAATAACTTTCTAGAGCTCTCTCACTACTCTCTGCAAATAATTTAAATTTTTTGCAGCTCGGCAGCATTGCATTGTGGGATAAGAGGGATCATCAATAGCACACTTAAAAATCAAGTTGTATTTAGTGTGCATAGTGACTTTAAATATACTTAAATTGTATTTAAAGTATCAAAATCAACAGAACAGACTCAGAGATGATACCCTTTTTAATTCCATTCATTCTACTTCTTTATTAACACTTGGTTCCTCCATTACCCAATGATTATTTGCATCTTTGAATAATCTGTCATCTACCTCCTTGTTTTTTTTTGTTTTTTTTAATTGACTGATCAATGCAGTGGTTATTGACATGGGGTTGGGATTCCTCAATGGGTTGCAAGATGCTTCTGAGGCGTCCCAAACTGATTGACGATTGAACACAGCAGAGAAATATAAAATATTTTGGCTGCACGAATTTATTTTTTCTTACATTCCTCTAATATTTGTGTTTATGTGTATTACTCGAATGCTTCGTCTAAAAAATTGGTCAAAATAACAATCTGTGAAGGAAAAATCACCCTTCGGTTGATGTGGTCATAGCTTATATGCATAGGAACCTATAATGAGGGGTCACAAGTGGTCATTGCTTTGTTTTAGGGCCTACAATCCTTCCAGTTGCTTATTTTCTCTGGACAATTTAGAAACCCAAATTGTCAGTTTATAATGACTGATGATAGAGAAAAAGTGCAAATTGTCACATTGTCAACTAATCATTTCAGCAGTAGTGGCAGGGATCAAACTGCAGATAGTACGGATACAGAGCTGTGAAGAGACAGACCATTTTGGAGGGTGCACTGTTCTCCAATTTAAACTGGAAGTAATTAGACAAGATCAGACACCTGGGGAATGCTTGGCAGCTGCAATTGAACAGAAAAACATGTTAAGAAAACATGTTCTCTGTGCAGCCCGTCTTGCAGCCCAGCAGGCACAACAGCGACAAAAATAAACAGGAGTGTAGCCTAATGTTTGCTTGTCAGGGCTTGTAAAGTTTCCCTCTAAAAAGGTCGCTGGCATTTATGCTCACTTGACTCTTCCTCTCTGTGATGTTTCACACCTTTGACTTCATCTTTCACTCACACACACACACACACACACACACACACACACACACACACACACACACACACACACACACATACATAGCCAGCGCTAACCATTCATAATGGGACGTAATATAATTCCCTTGGTTACTATGCATGTTTCTGGCCTGTCTGCACAGTATGTTTTATCTGCCTACTGCACGTCTCGCTCTCCTTCTCCTGTTTCCTTTCTAATGGCCTCTTTTCCTGACAACTGCAGAGTATAAGCACTGTCGCCTTCACTTAGTTTTATCACATCTCAAAATGCTGCTGTCCTGATGAGTCAAAAGCTATGGAATTGCAGTCCAACATCAAACCAATTATAATCATGGTTAGGATGAGATAACTGTCTATCTGGACAGCTCTTACATGAGATCTCTTATTCTTTGTTGCAATTACTGTGCTAATAGCCCTTCAGAGATCTCTTTTATTCTTCAGTACTCAGTTAATAGTTGGTAAAGCTCCAAATGATGTTATTCCAAGTTGTTTCATGAGAGCTTTGTCCGTGCTGTTAGAAATCTCTCTATTGGTTTCACAGGCCAGGGGCATTTTAGGGCCATTCTTACAAGTGTTGTTTTGCAGAGAAGTTTTTTGGGATTACCTACATGTTGTCTCAGGTAATACTCTATTTTGAGAGATAGCCAACTCCAACCATAGCAAAGATAAAACACCAGAGCAAGATAGATTTTATCAACATTTGGATAAGAGCCAGAATTAAATCTTGCCTGCTCTCCCTTTCTTTCTGATTTGCATTTGAATGAAATACGAAGCAGTTATTATTCGTGTAAACAGTAATGAAACCACTAGATGATATCACTGGAAAGAAAAGGTTATTTCCACATGGTTGAAAGAAGTCCCGGGTTGGAGATTGCATCAGAACCCACATGGCAGATGGGATTTTCAGAGGCCGATAATAAAGGGGTGTCAAGGTTATACTTATTGAAGGAATGTCTTCTGTATTTACTGTATCTAACTGCTAGCTGTTATACTCTGCTTACATAAGCACAGCCTTTCCAGCTCAGCAGTCAGCCAGACAGGCTTTTAAAGGAACGGGGCAGTATGCAGATTTATGCAAATTGGGTTGCCATGGGGTTTGTGGTGGCGAAACCGTGGTAACAGGGAGAGGAATGAGGTTAAAGAGGGCCACAGGCTCCGGGAGGATGCTCTCTACCCACAATGCCCTCTGGTGTTTGTTTACACACTGCAGTGGGTTGTGGATTCTGCGAGGTAAAGCCAGCCATCTCTTAAGCCTCTTCTGGAAAGCCTTTCATAGGCACTGTGGAGTATCATGTTGATAACATTCAGAGGTTTACAGACAACATATCTGTCTATGTTATCACATGGAATAAATTAAATTGCTGTTTTTGCTGACATTTTCAAAAATGTTTTGTTGAACCGAAAAGTAAATATTCAAAACTCCTACGAGCAAAGGACACGTAATTCCAAACAACAACAAATCATCCCATCTAACAAGCTGTATGATACTGAAATGTATTTAAAAAAAATAGGATTTTGCACTTTTGTACACTAATATTTAAAACAAATAAGATAAAATAAAGACCCAATAACACTGTAATCCCACCATGTTCTTCTGTGCAAAAAGAAAACCCTACCTGGTTGACTGGTCCAGACTGGACAGTAATTAATAGTGTGGACCAAATATTAGGCCACAGCTTTGATTTCATGGGAGTAAACCCAGCTGACTGCCAGATTGCCATTCTTCTACCCTAATCAAAAGATTAAGGTCATAAGGCACTAGCCTTGCAAGACGCCTGATCATCTACAAAACAAATAACCTGTGGCACTGGTGTTTGATTGTTATGTTATGGTCAAGAAATGTATATTTTTTTCACTTTTGACAAGGTTTTTTGACAAGTTTTCCATTGTCACACTCAGTTTTCAATAATAACATACACATTATGTTCACATTTAAGGAATTGTTATTTATAAGTCATATTCACACATTAACATATTGGTTCACACAGACACATTTTCAGCCAGCCGTGCAAAGCTTCAGGCATGTGATGGTGTCCGCTGGCCCTGCAAGGGTGATGACAATGAGCGGAGAAGACAGGGGAGGGGCGCATCACTTTGCCGGACATAATGTGTGATAGCAATGAGACACATGTCTGTGTTACTGTCTGCTGGAATACCTATAAATAAACTAGTTCACTCTGTCCATCCCTCGCTCTGTTTCTTTTCTCTTGCCCACTACCGATGTTGACAGACAGATCAATATCTATAAATGAGAAATTTAAACAAGTCTTCAATTTCCACTCAATAGACATTAACAACCCTCCTTACATCAAAGAGCCCCAACTGACCTTTGCACAACTTCAAATGACTATAACGAGTATAATTACATATATAACATGTTGTGTTATAGTTATTGTGGGTAATTCAATTAAGTCAATAATGATTCTGTGTCAACTCTCCATGTTTTATCCAGATTGTCAGATTGATTTATGTTGGGGAAATATGAGAGTAATTTAGGTTCAGTCTGGATGCATGAAGACGGAAATGAGTGAGGATCTACAGTATTTTGTAATGCTTTTACACTGAACTCTCTCTTTTCTGGACAAATAGAGAACATTTCCAATTGGCAAAATACAGTATAGAAGGATCCATACTTTTATATATCTGTTTGATATCCCATCTAAGCTCTTTTGCTGTATGGTTTGGGAAGCCCATTTAAAGGGCTTCTCCGCTGCAGCAACTTTCCCAGGGGACAAATGACCTTTTAAGGATGTCAGAAACTTTATATCCCTTCTCCATGAACCTTCGAAGTAGGTGAAGTTGTGCCAAAAATCCCTACTCTGGTAAAAATGCCCATTTCCCAAATTCCACAAAAATTGCCCAGAATACAAGTTGAGATATCCAAATTGTTTCTTTTTCCTTTGTTTTTTCATCTGACAACAATTTCCTATCACAAAAAACAAGGAAAAGCCACCAATCGTGACAACTAAGTGTCTCGAACCACAAGTTTTGTATTTTTTTTTTTTTTTGCTTGGAAAAAAAAACAAAACGATTAACCGATTATCAAAATTAAGTTTTTTTTTTTTTTTTTTTAATATATCAATTAATATTCTGTCAATTGACAGTTAATTATCGCTTAGTCGAATATAATCAATTCACTGACTAATTGTTCTAGCTCTACTTCAGATTAGATCAGAAGACATTTTATTTTGCAGTTGCTATGACGTGTTCAATAAAATATCTCTTGCAAAGTCTTTGATGCAAGATATTTTAAAAATTGACAACTTAATGTACTACCTAAGTAACAGTTTTAACATGCTAACTAAGAAGTAGGTTTCGAAGTAGACAGAACAGCACTTTAGTCAATGAGGCAAAAAGAATAGACAGAAAACCCTGGTCACAAGGGTTTCAAGTAATACTATTTTACAGTTATCACACAGCTTGTATATTCACTATCTATATGTGTTCAAGGTCCAAGGTCCCCTCACAGCTAATCAGCAGTCTCTATTCCACAGCACGACCAAACAAGGTTTTACAGGGCTATGATATTTATGATAGACAAAAGTGTACTAAATATTTATGCAACTGAAATTCCTCAAGGAAAAAATCTCTTTATGAAGTTTTGTATTCGACACAGATGATTTTTCGTATTGTCTGTTACTTGACATGAGTGGGAAAATGCATTAAGTGCTGCGTTTAAACCACACTGAGCTGTCCCTGATTGTAAGTTAGTCCTGCTTGAACTTATTAAGCTGTTTTCACCTGGTCAGTTATTAAGAGTTGTTGATACACACAAGCTGTCCTTATGAAGTGTAATCCATTTGGCAGTTAAACTTTCACAATGGTCACTTAGCATGGATTGTCTCTCTTCAAACATAAAGCAACGTAGTGCTCTTATCACACACAGAGATGCGCACACACACACACACACACACACACACACACACACACACACACACACACACACACACACATAGAAACATTCATGTGAACATGAAAAAACATGTCTTACTTTCTCCGGAAAACACTAGACACTCACCCACATAGGTCTGCACACACATCAGAGAGTGTGTTGGGAGGTGAGGCACCCTCTCTCCCTCAGAGTGGATCTAGATCTATATATAGATATCTATAGATCTATAGATCTATAGATCTATAGATATATCTATAGATCTATAGATCTATATCTATATATATATCTATAGATCTATATATATATCTATAGATCTATAGATCTATAGATATATCTATAGATCTATATATATCTATAGATCTATATAGATCTATATATATCTATAGATCTATATCTATATCTATAGATCTATATCTATATCTATAGATCTATATATATCTATAGATCTATATCTATAGATCTATATCTATATATCTAGATATATATCTATATCTATAGATCTATATATAGATCTATAGATATATATCTATATATATATCTATATATATATCTATATAGATCTATATATATATATCTATATATATATCTATATAGATCTATATCTATATCTATATATGTATATATCTATATCTATATCTATATCTATATATATATATCTATATATATATATAGCATATTAATATGAACATAAGTGGAAGCCCTAAAAGCAATCAAACTCTTACGCTGTTGATCGTTGCTCACCTCAGTGGCAATAAGTTCTGACTTGGATGTTTCATTTCCCCCCCCTTTCTCAGTCTTTAAGGTGGGCGTCATTCAGATCCCCCTTTCCAAACGTGGAATCAATATGTTCTCTCTAAAGTTATTGAAAGTTGCTGATGTTATTGTATGATAAATTGGACTTTCTGTAGCCACTGAGATCAGATTTCATGGAATTCATTTGACTTTTACTTGGGTGTTGGTGAAGAGAAAGGAGAGAGACTGTTTAGACGGTTTCTTCTCTTTCTTCAACATCTTGAGGTAATTGCCCCAACCTCCTACCTTGAACACACACACAAACACACACTAAGACATCAAAAGTGGGTTTAAAAATCCCCTCTCACAGAAACGCTTGCTCTCTCTCCCTCCCACGCACATACACAGTCAGCTTAGACACCCATGCAACTCACAAGCACTCCCTCTCTTACAAACGCTGCACATAAGTACTCATTCATACTCAACACACACTTACACACATCGCTGAGAGAATATCCATGTCTCAGTACTAAAACACTGCAATACAGCTGTGAATAGGAGATGAAAGCCAGAGCCGAGCCAGGAATAATAAAAGCAGAGCGATTTCAATGCACTGCAGGCTTCTAAACAGCCAAGGGATCTGACTTGAAAACATGAGGGGATTCCAAAGCCTAGTCCCTCTTAACTATACTATTTTACCAAAGCTATTTTGAAAGACCTTGGAGTCAACAGTGTGGAGGCTGGTTTTGCTGTAATTCTACATTCCTGCCAGCATCAGCTAAATACCCAGTGTAAATTTGTACACATATGGCCTAATTTTAACATTAGCCATCGTAGTTCTTGCAACACCCCTTTACCAGGATATCTTACTCTATGCTTTCTGCCTTTACATCCCAATTGGCTCCTTAGAGTGGCCTGCTTTGACCTCCAATAAACTCAGTCCGACCCACTGCCCTATACTGGGAGTAGAAACATACATAGGGAGGGCGTGACAAATAGAACAACTGTAGAGATGGAAAAGCAAACTAGTAATGTAAGAAGGAGAATGTGATTGCGAATGCCCCAAAACATTTTAAAATGTAAAGTATTTTTAAAATAATCAATCCCTCTAAGGATTGTATCAATGTCTTTTCATGTTGTAGCCCGTTAAATCACAAATCACATAGACTTTAAAACACAGTGAACACTGAATACACTGAAAACAATGCTGTTCTATGCTGTAAGAAATTTGAATTAATTTTTTCTACTATTCCACACTGTCACGGGTTTCTGTTCATTCCTGTATGATTTTTAAGGATAAGGCTGGCAGCATTTAGTGTTTTTGTTATTGTCAAGTCCCATAAAAGGACAAAAATACAAAAATGTCTCTCAATACTTTCTGACTTCCCCAGCCATTTTCTCTCAGCCCCAAGCCCTTCCATTCCCCCTAAGACCTGAATCTTTAAAAATGGCTTATTAATATATACTTTTATTTCTAAAATTTGCCTAAATAGGAAATGTGGTCACTGTATTTTTCAGGAAACATTACAGAGAGATGCAAACCATGCTTTTGTTGGACTATTTTTTTGTTGGAGTTGGAGAAGCAAGCTACAATTAGGTACATAAGTATTGGGACACTGACACAGTTTTTGTAATTTTGCCTCAGTACACTACTACAATGGATCTGAAACAAATCCATCAAAATGTGACTGAAGTGTAGACTTTTAATTCAAGGGGTTTAACAAAAATATCCCATTAACTGTTTAGGAATTACAGCCGTTTTTATACATTGCCCCTAATTTTCAGAGACTCAAAATTAATTGGACAAGTGAGGGACAAAAAGTTTTATGGCCAAGTGTGGCCTGTTCCCATGTTATTTCATGACAAAATATGCAGATGAAAAGTCTGCATCTTATTTATTTGGTATTTGGTAGCTGTTCATGAGAACTCTCAATATGCGGTCCAAAGAGGTGTCGATGCAAATAAAGGAGGCGATCATAGGTAGAAAAAGGTAGAAAAAACAAAACAAACCTATCAGACAGATGGAAGAAACTTTAGGAGTGACCAAAACAACAATCTGGTACATTCTTAATAAGAAGAAATACACTGGCGGGCTCAGCAACACCAAAAGGCCTGGAAGACCACAGGAAACAGTTAAAGTAGATGATCATTATTCTCTCCTTGGTAAAGACAACCCCTTCTCAACATCTAGCTAGTTCAAGAACACTCATGAGGAGGTAGGCGTATCATTGTCAAAGTCTACAATCAAGAGATGACTTCATGAATGTAAATACAGAGGGTTTTCTACAAGGTGCAAACCCCTGGTAACACTGAAGAACAGAAAGGTCAGATTACTTTTTCCAGAAAAAATCTAAAAAAAAAGCCTAACCAGTGCTGGAACAAGACTCTTTGGACAGATGAAACTGAGATTAATTTGTACTAAAATGATGGGAAGAGAAGAGTATGAAGAAGGAAATGAATGGCTCATGATCCAAAGCATACCACATCTGTCAAACATGGGGCAGTGTTATGGCATGGGCATGTATTGCTGCCAATGGAACTGGGTCGCTGGTGTTTATTGATGATGTGACTCCTAATAGAAGTAGCAGGATGAATTGTGAAGTGTAAGGGGCTATACTATCTGTTCAGATTCAGTCGAATGCTACTGATAGGACGGTGCTTCATAGTACAGATGGATAATGACCCAAAACATACTGCATAATGCAATCCAAGAGCTTCTCAAGGCAAAGAAATGGAATATTATTCAATTGTCCAGTAAGTCACCTGTACACAACCCAATTAAGCATAATTTTCACTTACTGAAGACAAAATTGAGGGCAGAAAGACCCACAAAAAGCAGCAACTGTAGGCGGATGCAGTAAAGGCCTGGTAAAGCAAGCAAAGGGAGGAAACTCAGCATTTAGTGATGTCCATGGATTTCAAACTTCAGGCAGTCATTGACTGCAAAGGATTTTCATCCAAGTATTTAAAATAAACCTTATATTTATAATTATGTTGTTTTGTCCAATTGATTTTCAGTCTCTGAAAATTAGGGAATGTTTAAAAAAAACAATAACAAAAAACAAACAGACCTAACTCTATATGAGGCTTCAGCAACACAGACAATGCTTGTTAGGAGGATCAATTCATTTTTGGTTGTGGTCCTTTTGTGGGATTTATTCACAATAAGAAAAATATAGAATATCACCAAACCTATCTTTGACAAACCTGACCATTACAAACTCCATCTACTGATGAAGACCATGTGATAGTGTGGTAGTAAGTGGACCTTGATTTGGAATTGTTTTCCAAGATTAAGAATGAACTTTCCTGCTCATGAAGCAAGTCTTTAAACATACTGTGGTTATGTTTTTCCTCTAACACATCAACCCTCTCACACAGTTTTAGTACTGCAGTTGTTTTCATGAGCATTTTGGATGGAGAATTGTGCCTTATAACAAATAGCTGTAAATCTGAAAAAACTTGCAGACAAGTCAGAAGAGGCTGTGATGTTAAGATGGGAGGGACAGATGGGGATAGGTTGTTTGGAGAAGAGTAGAAAACAAAGAAGAACCAATGGAGGTCATGACCTTTGAAGGATTACACACAAGTTTTTTGGGAGCTTGCCCTTCATTCTGTTAGCTTGCAGAATAATTGTGATGAGAACATAAGATTTAAAAATGTGACTTTTTTTTACTCATCCCCAACCAGGAAAGTTGACTAAAGGGTCAGTCTCTCAAAAGCTTGCACTCTTTTTTTAAGAGCAGAAAAGAAAGACAATGAACAGAGCAGTTAAAGTAGAGGGATGTAATAAAACAGAAGGAGAGGGAAACGGGGAGTGGGGCAGAATTAATGAGGGAGTGGCTGCTGGAAGTGGGTCACAGTGGCACTGACATGATGCAAAGTGACGTGCAGAGAGGGGGACTGACTCGCGCCACTGTTTGTGTCACATTTGTCCGGTGCACATGCAAGTACACACACATGCTCTCAAATAAAGATACATCAGCTCAATTTATTGGGTAAACAACAGTTCTTCAGAGTTAAAAATGGCTTATTGGCTTAACATTATGACTTCGATACAATACCTGTCTAAATATCTCGATATTGATACCTAAACAACCATGAGCCTGTTCTAATTAATTGTCATTTTTAAATCTAATTTTTACTAAATAGAAAACTAGAAAAGGCTCTCAGTAGAGCACAAACCTACACCAAGGAGTTGTATTGATTCTTTTGTGTTCAATCTACTTTAGTGTACTACTGTAATGTGGAATCTGATATTCCTGGATTTGAGCTTCAACACCATGAACTGCCAGACTTAAGAGTTTTCTTGTTTGTTTCTTTTTTCAAACATAAATATAAATAATTAGTTCAAGCTCATAGTGTTATTAAAGCTTTTACATGGTATGCAGTAATCTTATGCTCCCTAAAATTGAGTTTGTGATTTCTTTGATAGTTAACTTTGTATTTGCAACCAGATATCACTTATTAAACAGAGTTTAATAGGACTCAATACACCTCTTTGGGTTATATCTGTACTCTACTGAGCGCTTCTTTCTTGTAATAGAAATAATTATCGACAAAAGAAGTACATGCCGTGATTACCAGTAGTGACTGAATATAAATTGATCAGTGTGAACATTGCGTTTGCTTATAGGGATGTTTGCTAGCCATATTAGCTAGCTAAAAAGCTAAAGTTAGCTAAAAAGACAAAGCCAAATTAAACAGTTATTATTTCCCTTAATTGCCTCATCAAACTCCAATTGTGAAAAAAGTCCATTCATTACAAAATAAAACACATTTGGAGTATGACTTATAGTTCAGGGCCCTCTCATGATGTAATTATTTTATCACATTTGCTAAACTGTCACTCTCTGAATTCTTTGAACAGGTCAGCATGTCTGTCAGCAAGATGCTTTGCCAAGTTGGACATGTTGGCTCCCTGGGTCTGCATAGGTTTAAAACATCTGTTATGGATGGACTTTGTGGTATCCGTGGGCTTGCCCTGACTGTTGGCTATTTAAGTGAAATAATGCAATATTTTGCGTCATCTAATTTGTCAACAAGCCATGGATGGTCGGCAAGAGCAATTGTATTTGCAGCCATGCCTCTCGTTTTGTCGTTTTATGGTGAGTGGAAGCAGAGTACAGGGATTGCAGAGAGCAGAAGCAGGAAGCGGAGAGCTACACACACACACACACACACACACACACACACACACACACACACACACACACACACACACTGCCCCGCTGTCACACATCAACGCAACTCAGGAACTACAGCTCTTATTAAAACACTGTAATTCTTAAAGTATTGGTACTAATAAAGTGGGGTATAGTACCGTTTTTAACGGCAAGGTATTGTGAAACTTTTATAGTGTCAGTATATCATGCAACACTAGTTATGTATAAAAGAGTAGATGCTGGGCTGAGTTTTGCAGGGTAATTTGGCTAGGCTGTGCGATCCCTCTATGATCTGTAGTTTTTCCTCCAGCTTCATGGAGGAGTTGTGAGGAGAAGATGTGAAGTTGGAGGGTTAGAGGGGATAGAAGGATGTAAGAGTGGCAGGGGTTCAATTGCCTGACCCCTCTCCCACGAGGATGATATTCTTGAACCAGGTGTTAAAGAGAGGCTGATGGGCTGGCTTCTCCCTGCAGATCCCTGCGGCTCTGTGCATGTGTACAGTGTGTATGTGTGTATGTGTATGGGAGATGTTGAGGCATTTTGTGCATGTTGTGTGTTCCTGTGAATGTTCCCACGGCAGATCTGCACATTAAGCAGGACCACTTAATCATGTCATGTGTGATGCTGAAGTGATGTGCTTTGAGATTTAACGTAACCCCCTATAACACATCAAAGACTTAGACGGGAGAGATGGTGCTGTGTTATGTGAAGACGCAGAGTACCCATGTCAGTGGGATGCCTCACTGAAAGCCAATTCTGGCTTACTCCAGTTGAATAGGCTATGTCTGAGCTATATATCAGTATTTATTTTTGATTGCTTATCTTAATTTTTTTTCAATTAGTTCTAAAGAGATTTAAAAAAAAATAAGCCTGACAGACTCGAATGACTTTTGAGTTTATTGGATTACTGATGGAGAGATCTCCATCTCAGTAAATAATCTTAATATACACACTACTTTGGGGAAAAAAAAAAAGCAATCAGCATTCATTTTCTGTCCTCCCCCTTTTTCTGTGGCTTCTCCCTTTGTTGTTTGAGTGTGCTGGTGATGACTGAAAGCTAAGGAACCTTCATCGTAATCGGCTTGAGATTTGGCTGCAGGTCAGGCCAGCAGATGAATCGAGATTAGAGGGTAACAGGGCAGGAAGAGAGGATTACCAGCTCTGGCCACTACAGCCTCCTCTTGTAGCTTTCCAACGTAGGATTGCAGCGGTATACCACTTTCATGATATACCATGGTATGAAAATTGATGGCTATCATACGAGGTATATTTGCTTTTGCTGGTTAGAAAAAAGTATTAGAAAAAAATATATTACCGAATGGAGAATCTTACCTGCGCACGCACATCTCCTTTCTTCCTCGACTGACTCTCAGACCTGGCAACTGGTGTACACACACACATGCAGTGGAGACAACGGCAGAGAGTAGCAAGACTGATGTCACCAATTTTCGTCCCCGAAAAAGAAATTAAAATCAGCAGCGTGGGATTACTTTGGATATCCCAGAAACAAACGTGGGGTTGTCCTCGAGGACGGATATCCATTTTGCCAAAAACATTAACGCAAAGTGGCTGCCAAAGGAGGAAACATATCAGTCAACCCAACTTCAAGAAAACCATCCCTCCATGTGTCCCATTTATAACTTTAATCTCTAATGAAATTACGTATGAGCATTTAAATGTGGATGATGATCTGTAAACGCAATGAAGGATAAAGCTCTTGGTAAACTACCATCACCACCACCCGCTCCCGGCAAGAAACAGCAATTCGGTGGCAGAGAAAACTTACATATAGCAACTTTTTAAATAAAGGATATGAATACTTCCTCCACCACCGGTGCTAACATGCAAGCTACCATGCTTTAGCAAAAAAAAAAAAACCCTCTATTTTCATTCCTTTAAGTAACCGATAATAATAATAGTAATTGTGAAATACCGTATACCGTGATACCTTGAAACAATTATATTTTCTGAGATGGTTATCATACCATGAGAATGTCATACTTTTGCAACCCTCATCCAACCATTGGCTAACCAGTCGACTGACAGCACTGTCTGCACTGACTTGCCTAAAAAGTCAAAGGGCATGACATAAATAGGCCTGCAAGCCCTCGTGGGGCTACTGTCACTCAACCTTGTCTACTCTCAGGTCTTGGAAAAGGGATACATTTTGTGTCTTTATTGCCATTTATACATCATCATAAACCAGGTTATGGGGATATATCAGGAGTAAGCAGGAGGAAAACAGAATAAACTTTTAAATGCACCTCCCTAACCTGGAAAAATGTAAAACTTTTGTTTACATGCTGGTGGTCAGTAATCTGATTTCTCCTCATCCACTACCACATTATGGAACAAGTGGAACTCAGTGATACAGAGCTTAAGGTCTGATGCTGAAGTGAGAGGCCAGGCTGTGTACTGAGAGAACTCACAGTCTACACGTGTCTGAATTTCACAAATAGTCTGCTCTTTAGCAGTGGAAAACAACTGATTTTTTTTTTTTTTTTTAGCATCATTGCAAGTGTAAGTCAAACTTTAGATCCAGTGTTTTGGATGCAAGGACTTAATGCTACAACTTTCATCTTTGTCATCTTCTGTCCCAGTAGTAAATGCATATTGTAAATGTTTAAATCCCATTAGAACCCCTTTAGAGGCGTCTATATGTGCTAATTCTTTACCCTGTCTATGAAAACTGGGTTAATTTGGGCTGTATTTATATTGTTTAATAATTCAGGTTACTTCAGAAAGCTGGTAACCAGCTTACCTAAGTACAACATACACCTAAATGTTCACATATGTTTGAAACAAGGTTGTAGCTATTATTTGTGACTGAGTGTGTGTCATCATAAATCTACACAATCCAGGTTATGTGTGTTTTAATAGTCAATTCTGCAGAATAATGAGCCCTTGTTGCATAGGGCTGAACAACTAGGTTATAAACCAGCTTGGTTATAAAACTGAGGTAACTCATCGACTTACCTCACTGCAACAAGTTGAGATTTTATGTGTGCGCAGTACCCTAGCAGTGACTTCTCATCTGCATCTTACTCAACCCATTATTTTCTTCAGCAACCTCTCCACCAACTTTTTTACATCTCCCAATCAACATTTCCACTCTCAGCCTCTCTGTGTTTACACTTAGAAAACAAAATAAAATAAAGCTGTGCACACAGTGGTGTGCTCCTCTCTAGCTGCTGGAGTGCACTTCCTGTGCGTAGCTTTGCTTTGATTGCACTGTAAATTAAACATCTCTTTTTGCTTTTTTAGATAATAGGCTGTGTTCCACATACTGAGACAAACTGCACCTCCACTCTTCACACAGCTGCTGCCCCTGGTTTGAACTCAGTGTGATTGATTCATGTTAACACAGGATGCTGCTTTATCAGGATCAGCAACGATGGTGTGTCGCTGTGGAGCAATTAGGCCACAATGTACGCTGTTTGTCAGATGTATACAGTATAGGGACAGTTTTTTGACAAATCTCCAATAAAGAAGTGATGTCTGTTGCACACTGAATGAGGGGCACAGGGGAAATGTAGACCAAACTGGGAGATGGCTCCAGTCAAGTATGAGGTCAAAAGTTAGGTCAAGCACCGCTAATCTGGGTGGGAACGCTCAGTGCTTGACCCTTGGCATTCGGCTACAACCAGTTTTGTCCTCATTCTCCTTTCTTCTCACTTACTCATTTACTTCTCATGTGCCTGCTGAGACTCACAGTGATGTGAACATGTGGTCTATTTGCTTATTCATAACAAGCAGTGTGAACAACAAACAGCAAAATCAGACCTGCGCATGTTGTTTTGTTTTGTTTTTTGTTGCAAAATAGTTATTTAAGTCTAGGGAGTTTCCAAGAAAAATATCACTCATGACAAAATATTGCACATATTTCAACTCTAGACTTTAACCATGATGTGAAACCCCTCATTTGGAGAATGCGCTTTCATAAGGAGTTTTTTGGGTCTCTCAAAGTGCACAGCAACCTTTTCGAGCTCTATGTGGTCCATTTGCTCCAGTGGCCCTGCCTGCCTGTTTTCTGCTTGAGGTCATTTAAATGCTAATCACTTCTCCTCCTGTCTCTCTCTACTGCGTCTCTCCTCCAGATTCCTCCTCCAACTACATCAGGCAGCTGGAGACGAAGGTGCGGATCCTGGAGGACGATAACAATAAGCTTCTCTCACAGGTGAGGTACACATACGAATGTGCATCACTCTCACTTTCTCCCTTTTTGTCAGTTACAGGCATTTGAGTTGCACTATTAGCCCAGTCCAGTACTATTTTAACTATTACCCTCACTAAACTCCTCTTGTACAACTTTTTTAACCACCCTAAAACATGTGATCGGTAGCTATGTGAGATAAAGTGGTTGTCTGATGCCTCTATGAAGCCAACCTCTCACAACAGCCTGCCTGTTAGTTGGAGAATATGTTTATCCATGTTTAATTCATGGGGAGTCAGAAAGCTTCAGTAGTGAGCAGTGATGTTAGCCCCCGAGGGGAACTGTGGGAGCGGAGGAGAGATGAGAGGAGGAAAAAAGGAGGGGAAAGAGGCATTAAGTGACAGTGACAGAGTAAAGCATTTCTCCAAAACTTGACCTTGCTCTGACTTCTCTCAAATTTGGAGGAAGGAGGGCTGAGTGAGTGGAGGTGGGAGTGTGAGAAAGAGGGGGTGGATTTCTGGTCTGGTTCATCAGGAGGTCACATGTCAGACTACAGAGGTGTGTGCTACATACACATAACCACAAATGGACTCATGGTGAAATTTATAACTGAAACATATTAATTGGTCACGTGTAGGGGAACAAACTCTCAGACATTTAAGGTTATGGCTAATTAATTTTTGGTAAACTGACATAAACACCATAACATATATTCATACATCACTGTCTTTTATATATCATTTGTTATCTTTCTATTTTATTGTAAGGTGTTCTGATATAATTCAGTTTATTTGAATGCACGTCAGGCTGCAGAAAGTTGAGTTGGAATTTCACAGTTCAAAATGCTTTTTGATTCTAAACTTTTATACTTTTATCCTCATATCCCTTAAGTGCTACAACTAGGTGCCACACATTGTCTCACAGCATTCAATACATATAATATGAACCTGCTTCTTGAGCTCGACTAATAGTCCCTGTTCACATTTGAAGTGATGATGGGTTTTATTTTCTTTTTCTTTTCATTACATTTTTATGTTTTCATATTCTTTTTCTTATGGTAGCTTTATCTCTTGTGGAGCCCAGGTAGAATACATTTATAACCTTTACTGCTAATAATGGCTCCCAATAATAAAATAATGAACCAATACACCATTATGTTTTTCTCTCTCTAGGCATATAGCCGGTATAGCTTATCACAGATACAGACGAAAAAGGTAACTTTCTTGTAATGCCACTATTAATTGGCTGCTCTGCTTGTCAACCAGTTGGGCCTCTTTTGCCTTTTCCCTTTTTTATCTGGTGGTGGGACTTTTCGCAGCTTTAAGGTTGTTGCTTTTCTTTTATACAGAGGGTGGACACAATAAAAGGAACACCTGTACAGTGTAACAGTAAAGTGAACTCAGTTGCAGTAACGTTTAATAATAAAATCTTCAGTTTACCCTGGCACTTTTAGACAGGTGCTGAATCAACTCTGTTGTAATGTTTATAGGAACACATATTCACTTTCTGGCCGGCGGTTAGATGAGAAGATTGATACCATTTGATATATATGTACAGTAAAAATTAAGCCACAGCCAGCAGCCGGTAAAATTGTTTTAGCATAAAGACTGGAAACACGAAAACAGCCAGTCTGAGTCTGCTGACCAGCAGCTCCTAGCTCGCCAATTAAATCTGTTGAATTTTTACTGAAGTGTAAGAACTACATGTTGTGGTGGAGTCTTTACAGGTTGCCAGGAAGGCACTACACCCAGCTAAGAAATAGTCCAGCTCATAATCCCAAATAAAACCATGGCTTCTTGCTTTTGCACTTTGGTTTTTGTACAGATTAGACAAACGAGATATTATATGTTCACTAGTGAACTTTGGAGATGCGGGTAGACTGATGTTTTTTTGTTTTTTTTTGGCTAGTTTGTTTGTTTGTTTTTAACCAGACTAGCTGTTTCTCCTTGTTTCCAGTCTTCTAGTCTGCTAAACTAAGCTAACTGGCTGCTGGCTGTAATGTCATATTTATCGTACCGACATGAGTCATATTAATAATTTCATCTCGCCCTTGTTATCAAAGCAAACAAGCATATATTCCAAAATGTTGAACTATTACTTTAAGGTTATGTCGAGGCATTTGGTGTTGGATCTAATACCCATCATAATACAGTCCAATACAACAAAGTGAGGCCTCAAACTTTACCACAGAACTGAATCATCTCTCTTACACAGTGTTTGTGTCGTAGGTACAAAGGAATTAAACTGCATTACCTTGTAAAGGTCCTGCTTCTGTGTCCAGTCCTGTTTTTTGCCATTTTATGCTCTGCTAGCATGCTGTGGTAATGAATGAACACAGATGGCCCTGCTTGTATGTGGCCTATCTTGGCAAGAAATCCCTTTTCTGTCCTTGGAGCTGTTTTCCACCACACAGTCAGTGTTTGGTACGAGGAACCCTAGGTGAATGAATGCTACATTGTGCTTTGGTGCATAAAAGACACACGCTTGTCCTTGCTTGTCGGGACGTCTGGTGGGCTGAATAATTTAAGATACGGAGGCAACACAGGTGGAACCAGGCATCCATAATGCATGGCCGACAACTGCTATGTGAGTGCAACTGAGGAATGACAGAATGTCTGTCTGAAGTTAAGAAAGATTATCTTGATAGTTGTAAAAAAGAGCATTTCTCCAATTTACTATTTAATCTGACTCTTATCCAATAGCCTACTTACGTGTCTGAATGCTAGCAGGAGACATTACAGTGGATTAGTTACCTCAATGGACATATTGCTTAACTTCCTGTGTTATGAAACTGGTCCAGTGAAACTTGTGTTAAGCCTGAAGGAAACAATAGCCTGCTATCGCAGGAATGTCGACCCTCGGAACAAGCTTGTCTGAAGCTAAAAGGACAAGCTAAAAGGACAAGGTAGGGAGTAAATGACATGGTGCCATGGCAGAACAAAGTCCTACACAGCACAGGTGTAAACACAGGGAGAAAAACAGGTGTGTGTGTGTGTGTGTGTGTGTGTGTGTGTGTGTGTGTGTGTTTGAAACTCAAAAATGCTCATCCACATGCGTACTTGATTTGCTCTTTAACTTTTCTCCCACTCAGATCTCCCATGTCAAACATTACTCATCTCTATTAACTCACTAAAGTGTGAGGCACTCTAACTTTCCCTTCATGCTCGCTGCCACTTTATCAGTAACAAATGCTCAGTGTGACCTAAAATTAAGTGATTTATATGACAGCTTTAGATGGCACTCCTTCCAATAACTGCAGGCTAATATAAGTCATTTTGTGGGAGTGGACTGCAGTAGGTTCCAGTGGACCTGAATGATGACAGAGGTTAATGAATTGTGGCTTATACACTGACAAACTTACAACATGACTGATTTATCGACTGAGAAAGTATATCGATTCAGTTCAGCTAAAGAAAAGATGGATTGGAACACAGTTCACCTACTGTTGCAATGTCAGTTGAGCTTTCCGTTCTTGCACATTACATGATGCAGTTTACTGAGAACCCCTCGAAATTCTACGGAATTTTTGAAACAGTGGGTCTTTAATTTCAGAGAGACGTACACAAAAACAGAACTCTTTGAGCTGGTTGAAAAGGCTGTCTCTTTAATGTTTCCAGCTTAGTTGTTTGAAAACAAGAACCTTGTTAAAGGGTTCTTAAATATGCTCTCAATGGCTACATACTGTACATGATATTGTGCTGAAATACAGAGACTAAAGCTGCATTTCCTGGGCAAAAAGTTAGATCCTCATTACACTAGCTGATCCACATAAAAGACAGAAAAGTACAGAAACAGCACTGTTCTCATATTGCAGTGTAGAGATGGTTAGTCCTTGTATTGTAAGTATGAAAAGAAACATTTATTATTTCAGACTACCCAGTGTCTAGCAAGGGTTAAGCAAATTAAACTGATTCTGTTCTGTCTTCCATTACCTTTGGGCCATTATAAAGCATGCTGCCATCCTCTCTACCCTTTTGTCAAGGTGGCATCATCCCTGCCCCTCATAACTCAAGTAGGAATTAATGCATGACGTCCACAGCTTCTCCCTGTCAGCACCAAGAGCATTGTGATGGATGGATAGACAGAGGGGCCCAAGTTTTAGCCAAGAGGACTGCAGAGGGCCAACTATCCCCAGCTGTCTGGCAAACAAATAGCTTTGTTGGTCTCAGTGGTCAAGGTTAACTCAGGGAAGGAAGTAAAGTTGGAGACGTGTTGGTTTGTTTGTAAGTTAGATTTAGAATAACAGGAATTTTCATTTGATCATGGAAACCCTGTCAGAAAACTCCTATTGGTTTTGCCAGGTCTTCTTATTGTGATTGTGTGTTTATTTCACTCATCCAGATATGACATACAGAGCATAGACTGCTGATAGACACAATGCCTGAAGAAATGACAAAGAGAT